>NC_044504.1:29128340-29435840 GCF_902362185.1 Chanos chanos | reverse complement strand
TAGAATAATACACAACAACAATATACCCTTATTGCTCATAGGCTTACAGTCCATGCATTCATTGATTTATTGATATATCATCATTTAATCTAATTAAACAGTAACAAGCTGCTGGAGGTGCTGAAAAAACAGGCTGTTTGTGTGTTATTGTGTCACCCTGAAAGCATCCATCCATAGATGCACAGGAGCCAACAGCACTGGCTTGCGATCTTCCCACTCACCCTGTAGTCATTCTCGAAGACGTTCTTGCTTTGCTCTGACCAAATCAAGTCAGTACAAAAGTGAATCTAATACGACACACTGAGGCATCCTTCTCCACATATCCTGAGACGATTTGGTGACTCACAATTAAGGGCCTGATATAATAAAGCCTTTGAGGAGTGCTAATGTCTATTAGCCAGAGAAAAACAGCAACATGGTCAATGATTAGTCAGAGTATTTGAAGACCACCGATAGTCATATGGGCCATATTAATAGAGCCAGTAATTCTACCCCAAATGTATAGTCTGGATAAGGAACCGTATGCTCACAGCACTCAAGTGAAGCAGATAAAAGTAAATGTATCCCTAAAGGTTATGAAATAAAAATACTGTAGGTTTTTATTATGTCACTGTGAGTTAATCACAGAACATACCTTATCTGATTTGCAATCTGAAAGGGAGGTAACGTGAAGGAAATCGATTTATTTCAGTAATTCTCTTACCAGGAATTGGCTTACTAAACCCTGGCATCATCAAATGTGAGGCCTCAAATCCAACAGTGAGACGAAACAGGGCGTCCGAGGGTGGGTCTGAGATGTGTACTGACTAACGAGAAACACAACAGGCAGGAAAAGAAGAAGACGTTATCCATTAGAAACATACCAACATACCTGAATAACCTGAGTTCTCCTGTCTCCACAAACCCATGAACCTTCATCATCGTGAACAAGTCGGTGATTTTATATTATAATAATGTGCGATCACTAAAAAAAAAAAAAAACTGAATTTTTTTTTTAAAATAAATTTCACAGGCCATTACAACAGTGCCCTTATTAAAAATGATCTGCTTTAGAGCACAGGAAATTGGGAGACGAAATCTATAATGAAACAATGTAAAAATAGTTCACGGCACTCAATGCTAATTTAAGGATGTCTCAGCTTTCAGTGTACAGTACTGTGTCATTGCGCAGAATACGGTGGAAGATTCTGAGAAAAATGTAACGGATTGCCATGTAGATTCTTTTTCTCATCTCTGCGCAACCCTCCTGCTTTTTAATTCATGCAAAATGAAATGAAACCTTCTTAGCAATATGCAGATTCTTATGCAAAGCAGTGTTACCTATGGTGCATGGACCGCCACGTTTGGCTTTGATCTGTGTTTCTGACACTCTCCCACTCCAAAGAAGAAAAGAACTTAAAAACTGTAAAGGCCCTTAATTGAAGTTAACATAAAAGAAGATACATGGTGTTAATTGGTCTACTCTAAGAATAATTCAGGCCTTAGAGAGTACTGTCCCTTACCGCCCCCCGCCAAAGTGTCAAGATTTACATCTTTAATTCAAGATTTCCCCATATTAATTACCTCTCTGAGAGATGCGAATCACTTCATTTTAAAGTATAATAAATGCCAAATATTTTTTTCTAGCAATGAATATCAATTTCCTTTGGTGAGCTGAGAGAAATCACTGTAGTTCTTTTAGACAACCTCAACAAAACCCTTATTATTGGATTTGTTCTTTGAATCTTTAGAAAGACTTTTACTGATTAAATACAAAATTTTTATATGGAAGGATGAAACATGCAAGTCATAATGTCATGTCTTAGCATACATTTTTGAGTAAAATCAGTTTTCTGTATAGCCTTGTCAGACAGAATTCACTACTCTTTCTAAATGAACACACTATGAAACATCCTAGAAAATATTTATGATGGGGATGATCATAAATGATAAAACTGATGATATTCATAGCCTGTATATCTTCAATATTCTTGTAGGCTCACAAGATGTCTGGGACACTGAGTACCAGTGTTTAGTACTGGTCTGTGTTCTGTGTTCTGTGTTCTTAAGGGAAAATGTGTCCTAACAACAAATTCATCCCAACACCACATAAAATAATTCCAGATCTGACGACACAACAATTACTCTTTTGGAAAACACACCAAGTGAGATCATAATGAGAGGATTTTCACAAATGTGAAATGTGTTGAAATGCTTTGTTGAAAGCAAATCCATTACACCAGCAATAGCGTAATGCGCGCCCGCGTGTGTGTGTGTGTGTGATTTGAAATTCTAGTTCTGTGAATAGCACCACCTCTCTGGTAGGGCACCAGTTGGGCCAAACATGTTTCAGTGTGAAGTAAAGCAATTTCAGCACCCCGCCCCCTCAGTGACCTTTCATTATCCATGCCTAGGCTGCCAGATTCTCTATCCCAAACTCTTCTAGTCCTCACTGAAGATGATAGATGGGACAGTAGGGACTCCTGGACAACACAAGCATTTAGGAAACCGGAGCAACACACATTACCACCATGACCACACAACACAGGCATTTATCTCACATTGCTAACAGATCCTCATCCCAGTCCTCAATATGAATGTTCTATGGGTTTTATCAGCAGAGATTGAACCATCAGATATGATTTGATGGTGGCACTGCATTGTAAACTACAGTGACAATGAAGATTAAAGTATGCATTGTATTAAGCAGTGCTAAACAGTTTATATAAACATAGTTCAAACGTGGCCAGATTCAACAAACTCCATTTTTTTTTATTATTGTTTAGAAGCGATTTTATTTTGAGATTTTACACTAATTTACAGGCTCAAAGAGCAGAATTCAGTGTTAAAAATGCTTTCGTATGGAAACCTGCAGGGACATATTAATGTAAAAAAAGAGAATCTAATTAACATTCTGTAGTGACTTAAAAGTTGAATATTATTAGAGCTGCAACCGTCAGCCTGATGAAAAGAGCAACATGACAGTGAAATTTAAATTCAAAGAGCTGCGGATAATGTACACACAGATCAAAAGAATAAACAGCGGGTGAAAAAAAAAAAAAAAAAAACCCAAAAAAGAAAAAAAAACAAAACAAAAAAAAAAAAAAAACAGAACACCGAGAAGTTTAATTTCCCAGCCGTGGAGAATGAGTACAAAAGCTTTTAGAGAAAGTGCACTGGCAAACAACAGAATCCTGAGCAATAAGCTCTTGTACTGCCAATTAAGAGGTGCAGCACCACATCCTGCGACTGATTGTGTCGCGTGGAGCCAACATTCGCCAGATTAACCGCCAGCCTGCTTTGAACGCCACTGAAGAAAAACAAACCAATATAGCCCGCTCGTAATTTCGCATGTGCGAAAGACAGGCAATTAAAGTGGAGACGCATCCTCTTCTTTCTCCTTCACCTTGAGTTTACGCTGCCCCTGTGGCTAGTCGGCAGCATGTTGAGCCTTCCAGTCAGTCCTAGCGGTGTACATTTAAAGTGTATTAGCATTTGTCCCTGCGGTGCGTCTGGGTGCCAAAGAGCCTGTAATTATAATTCATTAGTATTCATTAGTTCCAGGTCCTGCCCGGTGTGTAGCTCATGTTGAATCAGCTCCAGAGTTACATCTCTGACGAGGGCTGGATGTGCGGGTCAGGGAGGAGGCTTTAATTAGGCCCACTAGTCAGAAGTTATTTTTCCAGTGTCTACACAAGAGGTTAAGAGCACAACAGCGCTACCACTCCGCCACAATGGAAGAAAAAGAAGAAAAAGAAGAAGGGAGAAAAAAAAAATTTCCCTGACATATTCTATGTCCAGAACCTTGACTAAAAAGGAGAGATACAAAGATGATCGACAAATAGAGAGAGAGAGATGATTTGTATCAGAGCCTATTCACTTTGTATACTTGTTTACTTGTGGCCAGATGAGGAGCCTTTTGACTGATTAACTCGATGTCCTTTCCATATTCTTTGGCTTTGGCTGAACTGTCCTTTCTTTCATCTTCGTGTAATTTAAAATGTGTGGCTAACTGTGGTCTTCCGCAGTTGGCCGCTCATGTACTTTGTGTTTTAAAGTGTCTCCATCAAACAGGATCTTTTCTTCATCAGCTGAGTATGTTGAATGACTTAGACTTGGCTGTACGGGGACCGTCTTTATTGTCTCTCCAACATTTTCTTCATAATCAAACCCATAACATCCTCTTACTAAAATAAAAATATTCTTCAGGTTCAGAGAAAGGATATTAGGCATGACACTAGAAGCTCACTACACATCGACCCATAAGAGGCTTACCCATTTGCCTTGGCTGACATGAGCATCTGAACAGCAAGGCACAATTAAAGGAGAGGCTGTAGCATCAATACTTCATAACAGTTTGATTCGACACTGGATGGCCCTGGCATTGGTGAGAAGTTACCAGTTAAGTTACCAACACTAATCACTACTAGTTCCAGGCTCTTTCTAACTCTGTCTTACTGTCATTATTTGTATCCTTTGAGCATGAATAATCGTCAGGAGATACTTGTATACGTTACATCGCTGAATCTGAATATGATCTGAATGTTTTTAAATCTTCTTTGGTTTACCCCCATATGATTGATCCAGTAGGTTAACGTGAGTGAGGTTGGTTGCATCCCGATTACGGCTTAGTGTGCCTGCAGGGTATATCTGGAACCCATGTATGAATATGAGTAATCAATGTCAGGATCAATTAGCAAACAGCTGTACTCTATATTAAAGGGGTACAATGAGACCTATCATGTATCCCTCCACAAGTAATCATATTAAACCATTCCAGCTAAATGAACGGCACTTTAAAACATCTTGTTGTACTTGACCAATTGGACCGAATGTCCCTGTGGACGTTCCACACTCAAAACTACAAAGAATTTCAAAAGAGCATCTCTGAATTCAATTACTGTGCCCGTAATGGAAATCATTGTTCCTGCATTTGAATTGTTTATCATTGTGGTTATCATGATGTTTACCGTATTCACAATGGAGCAGAAATAATGAGAATGGAGTGGGTGGGTTAAATATCATGGTGAACTTACAATAATTGCAACCCCCTTCCACCATTAAAGAACCACAGAATCTCGCAAATGATAATTGTAATGGTGGATGTATGTGTATGTGTGTGTGTGTGTGTGTGTGTGGGAGGAAGCATTGTTAACTCAAACTGAATCTCTTTGCCTGGTTTGTGTGCTAATTGTGTAATTGTTAGCATGAGTGAGTGTTGTTCTCCCAGGCATGCCACAGGCTCTGTAAATGACCAAAGTATAACTGAATTAATCTAATCAGAAAATAATTATGCTCACCCTATTGAGAACCGGCTCAAATTTATCTAGCCAGTTTCACAGCCAAGTGAGCAATAAAACAGGGATTTACATGTCGGTCAAGGTCCCAGGCATTTCGCATATCTCAAAGCAACTTCACTGGGCCCATCTGTGCAGGTCTGACATACGGCAGCGATAAATGATGTTGACTGAAAACAACTGTGAAAAAGAAAAAAAGCAGGTCATGATAGTGTTTCAAATTCCTATTTGAGTGATCTTATACACCATCAGATCCCTCCCCAGGTCAGAATAAGCTAAAGAGGCATTCCTTGGTTTAATGATTGCTTATGTCAGTTTACCATGCTGTAATTAGAATATATGGACATCAACATAAAACATGGATGAATGGCACATTTTCTTCCCACCCATGATCCCCCTTCTATCCTGCCACGACTCCCCCGACAGACGATCCCAAACTACGAGTGAATGGATGACAACAACCCCCCCCCCCCCCCCCCCCCAAAAAATGTCTCAAGTGCACCCATTTTGTTTCAGATTTATGACACCACTATATAGGTACACTTGACAGCTTTCAGATTGGAGTAAAGAAGAGAGAACTTTTTAAGTGAGATGGGTTAGCTGGGTAAATCTATCAAGGGGTCTGTCCTGGGAGAGAGGAAGAAGAGGGGGGCTTTGAGAAGCCCTGCTGAGCAGCAAGCTTCCATGCTGTGCACATCCACAGCTCCCTGACAGTCGTGCTCAGCCTTCACTGTAATAATGAATAAAAGGAAACTCCCTGTAGATTATATATCTTCCATGTTTTGACATTGACCTTAATACATAATTTAACCACAAAGCCTGAAGAGTGTGTAACAAGATAAGAGAAGACCAGAGAAGGAAAAACCAAGCAAACAGGGGTAGCACTCAATCGCAAAAATCAGATCCCCGCGATCCATGCCGATCCAAGAGGACAAGGTAGACAGGGTAATAAGGAGAGAGAGAGAGAGAGAGAGAGAATGAGAGAGAGAGACAGAGAGAGAGAGAGAGAGAGAGAGAGAGAGAGAGAGAGAGACGGACAGAGAGAGAGAGGGAGATAGAGAGTGCATGGAGGTTTCACAGGACCAGTGTGTAAAATACATCTTGAGCCTCTTAAAGAGCTTGGGGAGCTGTTCAACAGCCTGAGCTGTGCTCCTGATGCCACCTTGTTAATAATTGCTGAGATTGGTTGTTCTGAGCAGTTCCGCTGCTGACTCCCATGTTCAACAGAAAGAGGCTCCATGATCTCACAGCTTACTGTATTCCCCTGGGTCCCTGCAGCGGTCTGTCTCAATAGTAACATTTTTGTATCTGGGCTTGTACTGTATGGAGTGATGCAGTCATCTGCTGTATAGAACAGGGCTGTCTTCTCTTCCAGAGGGGGCTGTAAGACTGTTCAGGGTAGTGCAGCCACCAGGGGGCCATCATAACAACATCTTTTTAAAAGGGACAGATAGATAGATAGATAAATAGATAGATAGGTAGGTAGATAGATAGATAGATAGATAAATAGATAGATAGATAGATAGATAGATAGATAGATAGATAGATAGATAGATAGATAGATAGATAGATAGATAGAGGGCAACTGATAGAAAAGTCACACTTATCAAGTAAACATTTAACATTGCCCATATAATACAAACTCTTTAATACAATTTGTTGCAACATATAATGTCAAAAGCTGTTGTCCTTGGTGTATAGATGTTGGGTAGTCAGGTAATGTGAGCACCTAAAAAGTCACGCTGAGCTTTAACATGAAACTACAGTTAGCCATAGCTATGGAAAACAAAAAAAACAAAAACTTGTTGGTGTTCAGTACAAAACGAAATTCATTAAGGCTTCCAAATATTTCAGTGTTCACCTGTAAAGACTATCCACTCAGTTAAGCAATTCAGTTTTTTTTTCTGAAATCAAACAAAGAAAACTCCCAATAGCCTCATGATCTCCTCAAAATGCGAGAAGCTTTATAATTACTACACAGTTATCTAACTGAATAATCGAGAGTCAAATACATTTTACCCATTGCAGGATATTATTCATTGTTTCAGTGCATTCATGTGGTTCTTAACCACATTACTAATAACCCCCCCCCCCCCACTGAAATGACATAACATTACAAAGAAAGTAATTCCACTTTGTGCTTCCGTAAATGCAGTCACCCTACATTACATTAGGTGGCAGTATAAAATATCAGAGCTTTTACTAATGCTACTCTATATGCAGCATGTCTTTTAGTATTATTCTGGGGGCCTCCATATGCAAGACGTGACTACAAATGTTTTTGTTGTTAAAAACAGGTTCTGCCTATGACTTCATCGCTGACATTTTAAAGTGTTCTGAATTGTTTCGTATTAAAACATGTACATGCGATCAGATAATCATGATTCGATGAATAACAGCATCAAAATACATTCAGTATTTGTCCACTTGGGGATCCAGATGTTTTTTTAATTAACCATCTCCATATTGCATACGAACCTGTGTCATCATTATGATCATTAGGATAAGGTTTATAAGTGTGAATGAACATAAGAGTCCTCCACAGCTGGATAGTGACCCTGTTCCCCTTTAACCTTCAGTGAGAGGTTGCGCCACTGCAGACGATCCCTCTCCAGTATCTTATCCGCAACCAGTATTTCTAAGATAGTGGACCATTTGAAACGCTGGAGCCCACTCTGCATATTAACTAACTGCAGCAAATGTGAGCTGAGCATCCCGATAAATAAAAGATTTGTGGGGCTCTGCAAAGCGGGCAAATTTGTGCTCTCCCTCTCTCTCTCTTTCTATCTCTCTCTCCCTCTCTCTCTTTCGCTCTCACTCTCACTCGCCCTTCCCCTCTGTCAGCCTAGAACCAGGGTCTGTCCCACTATGCCAGGTGGCAGACCCATGGGAGCCCCAGCTTGGCTGGCATACAGTTGGCTCTGAGGCAGCTCCAAACAGGCCCAGCTGTGCTGCTGGGGTGAACTGTATGAGGGGGTCCTCGTCACTGAGGCTGTGGGTGTGATGGTGACTTGGGGGTGGGGGTGGGGGGTGTTCCACAGCACAGGACGGGATGAGAGCCTTAGCAAAAAGGGGATGTGGAGATGGGGGGGCACCTCCACTGCAGCAGTCGTCTAAGCAGCCTGTAAACACACTCATTTGACACTCGTAATTGGAGAAAGATCAGAAGGCTTCAGCCAAGAGAAGGGGGCTGATCCTGTCAGAAAATGTTCTCCCAGATCAAAGATGTATCCTTTAAAGTCCTTGATTATGCGACAGGGAGACACATTAGACACATTTTTTAGCACTGCCAAGTACAGCCGTGCTGTGTGGTCATGGCCAGCAAATCCAGTTGATCAACTGAATTTGTTGGCACAGTGCAGCTGTAGTCTGAGGAGGGGAGGTGAAAATCTCTTAAACAGCATCAAGTCTTAGGAGGCCTATCATTTTGTCAGCAATTAGGATAAGAGAACAATCCAGAACTAAGCAAGATTCGGCGTGAGACCTTGGAATTCATTTTTTCCTCCTCATCGTCTTTTTTAGTTGGCAGCTGAACATTACAGTCACATTAGGAGTAGAAAGGCTCACATTTGGATTTTGAAGCTAAGAATTTGAAGACTGCTCCTCCTTGTTGTTGCTTCAAGAGTGCTATTTGTACTAATACGTTTCTCATAAAAGCCTGTTTTTCAGCTTATTCACAAGCTGAACGGTTGTAGTCAGCAGAGAGTATATCTCTCCCATGTTGTGCCTCTCTCCCACCTTTTGACTGACAACAAGTCTGGTCCTAATGATCAACCACCCGCACAATGGAACAGTGCTCCCATTAGCTTTCATGTCCAAAGCTCCAAACTCAACTTCTCTGTCTCTTTTGTTCTTCATAGAACACACTTGTCTTCATGTTTTTTGGACTTGAGTGAACAGCTAGTTTGCACAGAACTTTTTTTTTTTTTTTTTCAGCAGCACGTTATGAAGATTTTAACTTTTTTCCCCCCTTTGATTTCCCTTGACACTCGTCCTTCAGTCTACCTTTAAAGTCCCTCTTTCAAACCCTAATGGCTGTCATGTCATTTTGTTCTCCGGACTCTTACAGAAAGTGTCATTGGCATAATGGTCCGCTGCTGTTCTCCTCTTTTGATCATACAGCCGTATGCGAGGAGTTCCAGGGTGTTGAGACAGGTTTGGTGGAGGTGGTGGTGGTGGTGGTGGTGAGGAGTGCTCAACAATCGCCGCTCTCCTCCTCTGCTCCCCTCGCCCAGTCTTGGGTGAAAAGCACTTCGACCGGATATCTAAAATTCACTTTCAATTCCTTTTTTTTTTTCTCTCTCTCTCTCTCTGGGGTGGTTGAACGGCTTCACAGCGAAAGTCGTACACTCATTAAAGCTCAGGAGTGTGAAGCATTAGATTTCCCCCTGTATCAGCATCTCAGAATCTGGTTGCTCATCAGGGATGCAGAGTGGAGTGGAGGAGAGCAGGCTCCGGGCCATAGAAACAGAGCAACCGTGCCACTGCTCAAACGCAGCCTCTCTCTCGTCTCCTGTTTCCATCCTCCAGATGTGTTGCTCTTATGTCCTGCCCATAACTCACCTGTGAGTCCAAGCTCTGTGAAGGTCCATCCAGATATGAGGTAAACTCAGTCCTCTCTGCACAGCTGCGCCAGAGGCCAACGGAGACTACAAATGAGCCTGAGTGAACACTAGCTGAGAACACCTGGTTTCTTCTCCCTTTAGTGTGACTGTAAAGGAAGGTCACAACACATTCTGGGTCCTGGGAACAAGTGGACTCTGCATTAGTTGTGTCATGTGGTAACCATTGAGGCTTCTGACACAAGCTGATATATGACTGGTAGCACTGTTCACGATGTTCATTGCATGAACACCGGTACACCTGTTAGCTGTGCTTGCAATACTGTATGTGAAACATGGGAAAGGCCAAAGTTATGTTGAATGACTGACATAAAGAGATGATTAATAACGAATAAAAAAAGGACAATTACACTTCAAAACAGGCTGAATATGCACAAGAGAAATGACCTCACCATTTAGTCTTTGTCACGTAGACATTTCCAAATCCCGTATGGTAACATGAGCTGTGAACGTATTCAATCAGAGTCTGGATATCACAGTTACCTTGAAACAAAAGAATAGAACTTTCCAGCCAAAAAGTAAACTTTGCACATGTTTTATCAATCGATTTGTGTGTTTGTTTATTTATTTATTACAGATCTAGTCTACTCTATTCCCACTAGTGAGAACTTTGATCAGAGGGTATGGCCAAATGAATGTGATGTATGGTCTGCAGAATAAAAGATGTCTCTCTCAATAACATACTTTGTGCATGTATTGAAAGACATGTCAATATCTCTTACACAGAGTGCTCGTTTTGGAAGAGAAAGAGTTTTCCCCTTTTAGGTACATTGCCATCTAAGTGGTTATTTCATGTTACCTAACCTGTATGACTGATACATAAAACATGTAAAAACAGCAGGGGGTTGGGAGAGACAGAGACAGAGAGAGAGAGAGAGACAGACAGAGAGAGAAAAGGACAACACAAGGCTGTTGAGAAAAAAATCCATCCCTTGTCATGAACTGCGATGCTTGCTGTGTTTGATGCAAAAACATCAGCTAACCAGTCATGTAATTAGCAATAAAACAACTAAAGGCTCAAACACATCGTAGGATGATGCAAAAATCAACATCGGTTCAAATATAAGAACAATGAAATCATCTAAGATGTTATATAGAATGTGATATCTTGATAGAGGAGCTCTTGCAGAACTGAAATCTACAGCTTCCATGCAAACCTGACAGAGCTGCCGTATTCTTGCCATGTTGTGGAAAATTAAATCGGGCATGTGAGAGGACAACGTAGTCTAGACCTGAAACCGTGTGAGGGCAAACTCCGTGGAGAACAACTTCCCTTTGTTCACTGTTGGACACATTTCTCTCCTTCATTTGGGAATCTGACACAAATCTTGTTCTGTACTCCAACTGCTCACAGGAAGTCATCAGTTCACCCTCACTTCTCTCTCTCTCTCTCTCTTTCTTTCTTTCTTTCTGTACAGTGAGCCAATGCTTTACAAGGCCGCTGCGGCAGCATTTTCAGCACTGAGACAGCATTTTCTGTGATTCACTCAGTAAAGTGCCATGAACTGAGAGCAAAGCAACACCGTGTGTCACAAAACTCTTTGATTCCTCCTGAGAAGTCCACTGGAACCTTTTTCTGCGGCCTTTTTTCATCCTCTCGTTCAACTGATATGTGCTGGTGTCGAGGACCAAATTAGCTTGCTGTAGATCACACTACAGTCATTATGAGTGATCATTTAAGTCTGAAAAAGACCAGGAAGAGCAATATTGGGCCAATTATCTACTGCTAGTGTAGAAACAGCACGACATTCAGGGTGGCAGACTACCCAAACTATAAACTGCAATCTGTCACAGAATATCCGCTGCAATGTGCTAAGCTAATTGGCAGCACTGATATCAGTGGTAGATCTCCATTTGCTGCTTTCAGTCGAACCATTGGAGATGCATGCTAGTAGTTCAATAGAGCCTCTGGTTTATACTTTGGTAGCCTGCTTCTTGAATGGATGCTTCTTAAATGTCGTTAATTGTGTGGCTAGCACGGAGTCTAACCCTGCTCCTAATGAAGTGAATGTTGTCTATCTCTCTCTCCCAATACATGTCGTTCTTTCATTAAGATGGTACAGACAGTCAACTTAATGCCTCAGAAAAACAAATACCATCATTACTATGTGCAGCACGAACGAGTGATTATTAACATGAAACAGCACATCAATTAGTATTCCTCTCATACTAAAAGAGCTGCAATTATCACAAAAAGTACAACATCAAATATTTATCAGTTTTTAATAATATTGTACCTACTTATAATAGAAGCACAATTAATAACCCTCAGCTATCTGAATTACAAAAGTTTCTTAACCAAATGGGAAATATTTAGCAAGAAAAGAAAAAAGATGAGAAAACATGACTGTCATTATTTATAGGCCTGTACTGACTTGTTTTTCCATCATATCATAGGAAGACTTAGTGCAAATGTATATATCTTTACTAGGTTACCAGCACTGATTTCTATTTTGAGAAAGGCAAGAAAATGCATTGATTTGATAAGTATGGCGATCAATGTTGTGTCATTCAATGTGACAAAGATTGGCCTGAGCAGAGTTGTAGTACCAGTGTGTGGCTTGAACATGTCCATGCAGGTGAACTTATAGGTTGGTCAGCCTTAATGCCAAGCCGTGTCAAGAGGGAAGCCGTCAGATGTCAGGGAGACAGCTGGATAAACACTGCCAGACTGACCCTCTTAAGAGAATCTCCAGTCAGGACACTGTGCTGAGAAGTGTCCAAACAAACACAAAAATACAAGTGCATAAACTGGAAATAAACTTTCCCGGCTAGCTGCGGTCTGAATACCATTAGACATAATAAACCGGTGGGAGACAGTATCAAAATGGCGTCATGTCAGCGACACCGACATGTATCTTGGTGCTCATTATTATCCTTGAACAGCACCAATTTACATCTAATGCAATGACTAATTCTGATCCAGTGTTGTCAAGAGAGATAGGAAATGCCCTGGCACAGATGACAGTGTTCCTGTCAGGAGGTGCTGGATGGAGGATTCCTTGGGGCAATGATTTAATGCCCATGTCAAGCATTGCTGTCAGGCTTTCTTAGCCAACCATTAGAATTCAGCAAACGCTGCTGTGGATTTGGACCTTGGCTAGTTGAGATTCATATTTGCATTGAAAACATGTCCTATTCTGAAGTGATTACTCTTTCGCTGTAAACTAGAATTAAGGCGGAAAAAAAAGGAAACAAACAAACAGAAGGTGTATGACCTAACAAAGCTCCAGGCAAACCTTGAGCGGTTCATCATTGTCATATCCTTATTTGTCTTTCCAGTTTTCAAATAACTTTTTTACAATGTTTATAGAGCTGTTTTATTTTATATGCAGTTCTGTAACAACAGAAGAAAAACAAGCTCTCTCTGACAGTAATTAATGTATTGCATGATGTCTCATGATAATTTGTCTCTCTATGTGATATTTTTCACTGTCAGAGGAGAAGTAGAGCAGAGAATTCTTTACAGCATGAGGAATGGCCTATCCGAGGAGATATTTTTCTGAGCGTAAGGCAGTACATTAAAAGTATTTGAATGGAAATTTTTTTAACTGACTGAAAGACTAAATCTTTCTCAAATAGAGTGACCATTCTCGACCTGCTGAAAGGTCATGGGCTGGAATGGACTGAAGAGGAACAGGAACAAGTGGAAGTGAAGCTAGATCTACTATGACTCTTGCAACCTAACAGTATTCCTCCTCCAACGATGCAGGAGTACCTACAATAACATGATATCCGTTTGAACTCAAAAGTCCTTATGGACAATGGCTTCAAGCTACTGCTTGTTCTGTACCAGGCAAGAAGTGTGTTCATGTGGTCAAAGTTTAATTAACATGTGGGAGAATTTAATCCAAGGGTTTTTTTTTTTCGCTTTCTGTGCGCTCCCTTTTTTCAGGTTCCTCCAGGCAGAGCAGGAAGGTCTGGAATGGCCATCAGTAAGTTGTGTCTGGAGCTGCATGGAGCTCCATGTCTTCATTAACCTCCAAATCTGGTGTCGTTCCCTCTTCAACCCCAGGCCCAGGGTGTGAAACCCCCTCCTACGGGTCTATGATAAATGACCACCACTTTAGCTGCTTAATGAGTTAGTGGAGCATGTGCTTTGTTATGTTTTCATGTGGTTTCACTAACACCAGAGAGCTCTGGGGCCATCACAGCACCAGAACCAGCGCCTGTTTCAAACCAATGAGGCTGTCAGAGAATTTGGTCCATTTACTCTTTTCAATTACAGCTCATGTAAAAGCACCACTATACAAGCAATTGCGTGTTATGCCTTTAGTAGCTGTGCAAAAGCTGTGCCTGCCCCATTAGTCTAATAGGTATTTAGTCCATCTTAAATACCATCAGTGTTTTTACACTACACTAATAATCACTCTACCACATCTACACTTGCACATAACACCTGCAATTGTCTTGGCAGCTGCAGGTGAAGATGAAAAAATTCCAGTGGAGAACTTTGGATTTTGACGATAAATACAGAACAGTTTCTGTAAACAGATGTCATGTGTTTATACTGGTGCAAAAGGAAAAAATAATAAATGAAAATAAGCACAATAAGCTGGATATCTCACATGAAATCAGAAACTGAAAACAAATTTTGCTTTACTGTTTTTTGTTTTTTTTCAGTGTAGCAGTATTTTAATATTTCTCATCGTAAATTGTACAAAACAAATCTAAAAAAACCTTTCTGTTCTATTTTTTAATGTACTCAACTGATCATTGATCAAATTAAGCAAATAGTGACCAGCTATTATTCTAATTCTGCTATAATAATGTCCTTTTAAAACACTTTGTCCATGACTTCCTTTTGACCACCTGTTGATATTGGTATGCTTCACTGGCAGTTTGTATAGTCAAAGACAGTCTCCTCAGGTGAGGCAGGCAGGTAGGCAAAATTCTTCAGGAATGTACAAAATTAAGCTTTGATCACTTTTTTGATCATAACGTTTTTGATCACAAACTATATATATATATATATTTGACTCTGTTTTCATTTTTATTTCTGATTTAAGCCCTGCATTGAAGAGAAATTAGTGATTTGAGAATACTTACATGAAATGTACTTTTTGTTATATCGTCCAGCCTTTTTTTTTTTTGGCTGAGTTTGTAAACCCTGGATATTCTTTTGGACAATCACTGCTAAACAGCCTTTTGGGTCCAGGGTCTGGCATTGATGCCACACTCTCAACCAGGAATGCCACACAAAGCAACCTGACTATTTTTCCTGTTCATGGCTATAATGAACATTAATTGCTCCTGGAATGTGCTCTGCATACTTTGGCTTCACTCATATCCTCTCTCTGCCCATATTAACTGGAGCTGAACGCAGCTGATTAGAACATTTGCAACGCATGAGCTGCAGAAGAAAGGACACATTCAATTTAGAGCCGCACATGGACGCAGGAACCGGAAACCAATTAGGAGCCAAGAATGATAAATGGGCATTTTTATAAGCAGTTTGCTTGATATCCCTATTAAACAAGCCTCAGTGCATTTTCCACTTCATCCCTAGCGACAAGGGATTCACTTAAAGAGCTAACTAGAGGCAGGCCCCGCGAAGGCCTGCACCAGGGAGAAGGACTTTCCCAGCTCTAAGGCCTGCCAAAGGCTAGAACATCCTCTGAAGGTAGAGCCTAACATGTAAGCATGAAGGGATTAGTTCCAATTACCGCTCCTAATTGCGGATTCATGATAAGCTTTCTTTACTTCTCAAATAATTGTGTGTAAAAACATAAGGACAGCCTGCTAGATCAGTAGCAAGAGGCATATTTAATGAAAATGTTTAAAATATTCTTGTTGTCATATGCCTTCTTTCTACTTTTTTTCTCTTCATTTTTTTAGAGCTTGTGATGTTTGTGTATACATGCCAGAGGAACTGACGTTTTTTTCCTGCTAGTATGGTGCGACACATCAGCACTACTGATAAATAGTAATGCTTTAACAGTTAGTCTAATCAATACAAATCCACACTCAGTCGTAAATTCTACGTGAATACGTATCTCAAGACATCCATGTCCTATCTGATAGAAAGTAAACAAAACCCAGTGAGCATCTGGAACTCAGACTAAACCCAGCTTCAAATTAGCATAGTCTATTCAATGCCTTTTCCATCAGCAAACACTGACAGGGGATTCAACGTGTCCTGCTAGCCGTGCCATCACTGTTCTCTTAGGCTGGAGAATAAGGAGAAGAGTGGAGACAGGGACAACGAACAAGCTGACAGCCACGTGAAATTGAATCTCCATCTTTGACAATAGGACAGCATCTGAAGTTGGAGAAAAAGAGGGTAGAATTTAAGCACTTTCATCTTGCTATAATTATCTCCAAGAAAAGAGATGAAAGCAGAAAATACATGTTTTTCCCTTTTGTCTGTAAATTAGAGAACAAGGACATTTTCAGTGACAACATTGATGGCTTTCTCTGAGAATCAGGAGAATGTTGGTGCTAAGGAGTTGGCATTTTCTTAAGTGGTTCTGCAGCACAGAGGAAATGGATTGATGAACATTACTGTTAAAACAACAATCGATGCAAAATGGAAAACCACTTCCGAAATTAAGTGTCTTTTATGGAAACTCTGTAAATGATGCTTGAAACCTCAATTAAGCTTCGTTTTGACTGCTTAATTACCAAAATATCTTTACTGGCTACTTGCAAATGCTTTTTCTTTTAGCCTTATAAAGGAAGTGTTTGGCGCACATTAATACTGGATAATAATGTACCTAAACAAAATGAGAGACAAAAAAAACCCTATAGCACATCAGCATACAATTTTAACTGTGGTATGAAGGGCTCAGTGGGCCAGATCATATGGCATTAAATAAAATCTCATACATTATCAGCCTACGCAGCTTTTGTGGAAATAGCCTTGGAGCAATAGCTCCTCACATCGCATGTTAGCTGTCCCAGTCTCAAAGTTGTTATTAAGTTGTCTCTTCTCTTTAGATTCCTTCACACGTTTCCCATGACTTAATAAGTTACTGACCACTCAGTCAAGCCAAACAAGAGCCATTATGAGTCATGCTGTCCAGCTGTACCAGCTTAACAAATGTAGGCTGAAAGCAAAGTCAGTGCCAATCGATATTTTCCTTTCTGAAGGTCTGGAACATTCTATAGCCCCTTCAGTTTGATATGAACCATTGGCTGATTCACAACAAGCAATGCTCTGCTTGGTCAAAATATGACAATAATAGTATCTATAAGGGTGAAGTTAATACCACTTGTACCAGTATTTTTATTTATTTATTTATTTATTTATTTTTACCGCTGTCAGTAAGTCAGCTCTTTACATTCAAACAGGGGATATGGACACACACACACACACACACACACGCGTATAGAGATCAGGACAGTGTGTGCAGTGTAAGTCTGACATTCTGGTGTAGCTGCTCACTGCAGCCTCATGGGAGGTAATTATAAAAATAAATACAGTAGAGGCAAGGGCTGTTAATTTATGCGTGATTGTTGACAGTCAGAGTATTGTTTAGCATGCATGTTTCAGTAGAGCTTTCGTACCCTCCTTCTCTCTCTCTCTCTCTCTCTCTCTCTCTCTCTCTCTCTCTCTCTCTCTCTCTCTCTCTCTCCCTCTCACTCTCTCTCTCTCTCCCTCTCTCTTTCTCTTCCTCTCATTCTCTCTACTGCTTTCTCAGCCTGGTCAGTCACAGTCTCAAGCACCAAGACGCTTCAGGTTCTCCCTGTTCTAATGGTTAGAAGCTCTGTCTGGAGCCTCCAGAACTATATACAGTCTGTAAGCTGACTTGGTTACAATTACATTAACAAGGTTGTCCCTCTTGCAACCCTGGGTGTTTGACTGTCTCAAGGCCTCTGCTTCAGTGATGTCACTGACTGCCACTCACAGGCATCCTCAGTGACCCTGTTATCAGTTCAGTGTGGATGTAGGCAGAGGAAGCATCACTAGTCAGATGAGTCAGAGACATCTACTTGTTATTCATTTTTTCCTTGTTCTGTATCTCGTCTTTAGTTGCTTTTTGTAAAGGTAGCTAAATGAATGATGTATATGCTGTTATATGCATGGCCATGTAAATGGATAGGTACAGTCCTGTCTGTTTGATACAGAAGTTCATACTCTATAGGCTTTGTTCATTAATTTTGTTAAAATCTCTGTTATCATACTCTCGGTTTTCTAAATTTGATTTTTACTGTGGATTACGTTGCTTCTCCCCTCAGTCCAGCTAGAACAGATTGTTTTGCATGCTGGCTTCAACTCTCTCTGACTTCTCTGACCCCTTTGCTCCTCTTTGCGTCTGAATATCTTGGAGCTGAGAACAGAGTCAAATCACATGTGAGAAAAATAATTCATACTGACTGCGGTCATGCCGTAGCACGCATTCAAAACATGCTCTTTTCTCATATTCAGAGAAATATTCTTTTTGAAAATGTCTACACCAACTGGCAAAATACAGACACAAAGTGTTTCCTTGAATTATAGAAGAAAGCAAAACTGTCAAGATGGTGCACTCAGCTCTCAGAAAAGTCGTCTATGACAACTGGAAAACAGGGACAGCATTTTTTTTTCTTACCGTTTGTAGAAAATAAAAATGGACAGGCGATTCTGAATGGAAAATGTGAGATGGTTGGTGCATAGATTCAACTAGACTGAAGAAATGCTACTACTCCCTGTATTGTTGATGTGGTTTGTGGTTTGCTCTTCAGATAACTGTAGCACTGTGGATCCAGTGTGTCTAATACCCTAACCTCAGAAAAAGAACACTTTAAGACTCCATAATATAGGATTTTTTTTGATGATACCTCATAATTATATGGATGTACACTGGCAAGTATAACCCAAATGTAATCTATATCGGAGTCTATCTGGAGGTCATATTCTCACATGGAATGATACTGAGAGCCTCTCTTTATAAAACAACAAAAAAAAAGCTGCAGAGATGGATATACTTTGAAGAAGTGACTCATTTAACAAAATAAGTTACTTTTGGTCTAAATCTTTCCCAGAACCCGGCGTTAGAAAAATATTGCTGCAGAAAGATAATTTCTTTAACTCAACAGAGAAATACCAAAGCGCCTCCGTTTGTGAAGGCTGTTTAGGGGGTGCCTGATTAAATGTGGCTTTGGGACACTTTAGATTCATTGAGATATGAAGATCAGAAATGCTAGTTAGAAAGGCCTTGCCAAATGAACTTACTCAAGGGCCACAAACTTTCAGAGGACTTCTGGGTTCAATTATGACATTAATAATGTATGCTAAAGAACTAATAAAGTGCACCCTTCTAACCTAAAAAAAATGGGCCACATGAATCCTCTGAAAAATACCTTTGAGGTCCTCCCTGCTTTAGAAGACTTTGTATTAGATCAGATCAGACCCACCGGCTCACATACTCTCTTCGTTACAGTGGTGGCCCCATACAGTAGGGCCGATTGATCAGTTTGTTAAATTGAATGTAAATAATGAATTCCCAGGGATAAAATTTGGCCCAGTTGGTAATTGCTGGAGATCACAGACCTCAATTTCCAAACTTCAAACCACAAGTGTGAAGCGTAAGAGGCAGTAATGACGACTTCGAAGAAAGGGAAAGGGTGAGGAAGACGGAGAGGAAGAGAGACGTGAGAATGGGAGAAGGAAAAAAAAAAAAATCTTGAACTAATGAGGTACAAAGACCTAACGAGTTTGGTGAGGAAAAAAAAAAAAAAATCAAGTGTTTCCAAAGCCATCTTTAAACTTGGAGAGATGAAACAGAGACGCGGCAGTTGTTTTTGACAGCTCAGAACAAGCCGGGCCACAGCTCTGAGAGAGGGGTAATTCCCTATTCCTTTTTTATTATCCCCCGCTCCCTCTCTGCTGGGAGCCCCCTCGTCTCTCCCTCGGTCCCAACATTGATTCTTGAATTAGACTGTTTTATTGAATAATTAATACGCCGCTCTTCGTGATTGATGATTTGCATGGCTTGAATATTAGCTTTTCAATCAAACGCTGCTTGTTCTAATGTAATCATATTGAAAACATGTCAAGACGTGTTTACCCACTTTGCGTGTGATGTCGTCTTAAGCAGTGCCACCACAAACCGCCTCACAATGCTCTTCAGCAGGGGAATAGCCCTGTTGAGCATGCATGCGCAAGTGAATACACGACTCTAGAGTTCTGGCAGCATGAAAAAAAGAGTCCCCCCCCCCCCCCCCCAAAAAAAAGGTCTGATAGATTTTTCCCTCTGCTGAGAGCCATCAGTTTCTTCCAAGCTCTCAGAATATCTTTGGTAAGCCCAGGGAAGCAGGCCTCAGATTGACTGGCATGGCAGCAAGACAGGGAACACAGAATATGTGAGACATGTAGCCCCCCCCCCCCCCCCCCATACACACACCCCCCAATCCATCCCCCCAACACCACCATCAACAGCATGCTAAAATAAGCAGAAAACGCATCAATATGCATGGGTACCAATGTAAAAGCTATGTTATACTGTTTTGATTTTATTGTGATTGAGAAAAAGCTCCAAATTTCCAAACAATACAGTCATCTGGAAGACGATGCCTGAACTGAAATGGAAAAGGTGAAGAAGTTAGGTTAAAAGTGTTTTTTGTACACTCCGGTGAATCCTTGTCGATCAGTGGGCAACCTTAAAATATATGAAACCTATTGGCCAAAAAATGAAAAGGACTGCTAACAGTACCAGAATCTGAAGACAAAAAACATTTTGCCTCCACCTTTGATTCTTACTATTTCTTAGTTTGTTAGTTTCTTTATTTCTCATAAAAAAAGTAGATTGTGAAAAAAGCAACATCATAACATATAAATTAATGCCCATGTTTGGTGCTCATGTCAGCCTCAAACTGTGATCAAAGCTGGCTCAAGGTAAGCAGTAAAATCACAACTTTCTCCTTGACAATTATTACCACTATTTCCCAGATTACCATTCTGTACAAACTAAAGAACTGAACACATGAGGTGTAGTCCTGGGTAATTCTATAATTATGGGTACATCTCATGTCCTTGGTTCTTGTGAATTTTTTAAAAATAAGTACTTCAAAAAATTATTCTCCTAATACTGGGCCATAACATTCTTTAATGTAATATTAAAATTTAAAATGGTCTACCCTTCATTTAACAAGAAAAGGGCCTCAGAGGTATGACTCTAAGTTTTGGTATAAAAAGACCTTGCTTCAAATCTGGGACGAGCGTCTGTTTCTGTTACACGACTAAGAGGGGTCAAAGGGCATAAGGGGACTACCACAACTAACCAAATTAATGGAAAACAAGGCAGCATGGAGTTTTGTTGTTGTTGTTGTTGTTGTTGTTGTTGTTGTCTCTTTGTTTTTACAGTATACAACATTGACCATATTGGATTTACAACAAACTTTGAGGAAATGTATTTAAAAGCAGTGGGGAAAAACAAGCAGATTAAGAATATACCAAAGGAAAGAAATGAACAGAATGCAAACATAACATAAAGAATATTAAAAAATTCAAACCAAACTGGAACTTAAATGTTTAGGAAATAACAAACTTAAAAATACATGAAAGACAAAGGGCAGAGCAAAATACTGTCTTTAGGGTCCTACCTCCACTCAACAATAAACCTTTATCAAAAATAATAAAATACATTGGGGTGACCTGTCTCTATGGCGGTGTGGCAAAAGAGTAGAATAAAACTATGTGTGTGAAGCAACAGTGGGTAGGGTTTTGAGCTATGTATTAGTGAAGCAAACGTTATCTAATAGTATTACTTTTTTCAAGAACTGATTAAAGTAACGATTAAAGTTAATGACTGTACGCAAAAAAAAAGAAAAAAAAAAGGAGTAATAGTATAAGCAGCAGTACTGGTACAGTTACAGTCACTCAGAAATTGATCAGTAAGTATTGTATCACAGTTTAATCTTTTATGTTACCATGCATTATTACTTAATGGCAAACATTGTGTGAAGTGCCAAATGTTAGTAAAGTAACTGATCGAAAAATAGGTTACATAAACAAACAATTCACATTACCTGCACACTACTGAGCTGCTGTGGGCAAGCTCACACCTACAAACAATGACTTCTTCACAAATCGCAGGAGTAAGGGCAGATATCTAGAGAAGAGTCACTTCTATTATTGTGTCTTGCCACAGTGGAGGGTGGGCCAAAATTCTCCTATGATCGTCAGATTCAGTAAGAATAATAGTTTACAGACAGCAATTTTGTTGACATGGATCAGTGCATATTCTCACAATTCATGCTTGAGTTATCTAAGTTTTTTTTTATTTCATCTAGTATTATAAGAGATCAATTTACCTTGATCAAAGATTGCATTGCCTTTGTATTTACTGCAATGTTCCAAAATCATTTGGTAATCACAAATTTTATTTCTAAGACAATGAAAGGAGCTTTAAAGGAGCGCTATTTTTTGGGGTCAAATTTCCTGTTAACCAAGAAAACTTTGGCACAGTCTTGATGTTTAAAGATTAGAGTTCCCCTTTAAAGTTTACATTTATTTATTCACTGAGTACCAGTGCCTATATAAAGCACAGGGTAAAAGCTAATCTTTCAGTAAGAAGATAGTGAGAGACATAACATAAGAGAGTAGGCTGGGAATTGCAAAAGCAGCGAAAGATTTAAGAAATGGATCTGAAGAGTTTCCTAAATTGAGATTAAACTGACATAAGATATATGTGAACATACATAATGCAGTTTGGTTATGTATGTTCACAAGACTGTGTGCGTGTGATTTCAGCTTCACTATAATGAGGACCTATGTCATAAAGATTCATCCCATCATTGATGATAATCTTACATAGCAGACGCAATGTGTCAGAATAACATATATCCACAAAAAAAACGCCCCAAAAAAACAAACAAAAAACCCTAGTTACGAGACCTAAGAGCTTTCAATTTTTTTTTCTCCAACATGTAGTACTTCAGCTGTGCATCCAAAAAACCCTCTTTTTTTTTTTGTTTGAAATGTACACTTAATTAAAAAACGACCCATCTACAGATGGTTTCTTTTTTAGTAGAATGGTAGTGGGCAACTGATGAATTATACATAAATGGAATACTTTTGAACTAAAACAGCCCTCTGCTTCATAAAAAAGCTGATGACAGAGAAACGGGCAAGGAGTGTGTTATGGTTAATTTACTTTCAATTAGAAAGTGTGTCTATACTTCATTAGAGCTGGAATCGATTCTTGATTGTTGTTCACTGCCTTAAATGATCAGTTTGTCCTACTCTCAAGTCCAAGCTCTCATCAAACTCATTGATAAAATTGTAAGGGGTCTCCTCATGGGAGCATTTGACCGTACATAAGCAGAAATGAAACATTTTAATAGTATTTTGTTTGATACACTTATTTCTCCTGTGGTTAGTCCTGTAGTTGGTCCATAGTTGGTAAGTACATTAATATATGATATTTGGGAGCTGACAAGCTTTTTCCACCTTCTAACTTTTGAATGTGGGAACTTAAAGACATTCTTCCATTCCAGTTAAACAAGAGTGAGACTGTTCACTGACAAGTCAGGATATTTATCGTTAAATAGGCCCTGAGTGCAGTAGTTACACAAACTAACCAATCACAAGTTGATTCAAGGTGAAATTTAAGATGCTCGATGAAAAGTGACTAGGTTTGGGGTGGCTGTTGACCAAGGCTCACAGAATACTGTCAGTGATGGCTAAGGGAGGGAACACAGTAAAAAAAAAATGGGAACACTTGCATTTATTTCACAGAAGCAGCAGATCAACAAACATCCTCGCGTATTCCTGCTTTCCTCAAGCATCGCCCATATTACTGATTGTTTGTTGTTTGCTGTCTTTTTCCTCTGTATGTGTTGTGTTCGTTTGTCATTGTGTGACGGGGGTTCTGAAAAACACTTTGCCTTACCGAGTCTTGGCTGTGTATAGACTTCTCCAAACATGTGCACAGCTAAATAATTTACACCAAACACACTAATGACAGGGAGTGATCATGTAAAGCCGGGAGATGGTGGGTTTGAATGATTATGAGGGACTGAGCTTGTCTGTTTGCTTTACAATCACGACTACACCGCCCCATCCTCCATCTCTCCCCATCCTCAGCGTCGTTTCATCTCGCACAGCGCACAGTCACAGAAAAACAGACCCAATCAGAGTCATCAGCCCCTGTCGATATCGTGTGCCATTTCCGCGTGCGCGTGTCAAAACGAGAGAGACAGTGAACTCAACCAGATACGATAAATGTAACAATTCATTCATCGTTGAGTAATCTCACAGCACCTGTGTTTTCGTTGGGAAAAAAAAAAAAAATCATGGGCATTTTCATGGTCTGTAATAACCAGCATATTAGCGGATGTGGTAAAATTTCCTTTTTGGCCAAAATTGAACCAAAAGAGGCAATTACATGCATAGATCTCATTCACATTAAAGGCACCTTGGAAGAGGGACATCATTCCCCCGGGCTTACTACATATCTGATATATTATGCAAAAAATCATTAGACTAAATTAAAAAGCTGTTTGAAAGTAACTGGATCCTTTAATGAGGGCAAAGAGGGAAAGAGCGACATTAAAACAGAACTCTAGAACAGAAATACAATACATGCAGAATGAACAGGCATCGATTATCAATCAGGGGGGTCACTATCTTTCTCTCTCTGGGCAGTGTTACTGACCCTGTGCTGTGGAAGAAGAGACGCCCGTTCTGTTTTATGGTTGAACACCACAGAGTCTGAAAACTGTTTTAAATGATTTCAGCACTGAGTAACCACTGAAGGTGATTGCAGGATTGGAAATGTGAAGAACTATGGGCCATCCTCAGATTAAAGAAACTGAGGAGCATTATTTTAAAACATAATAATTAACATTTTATTTATCTCTGTTTTAAATAATAACCCCACTTTTACCTAATTACTCTACATTAGTTCTCAAAGTAAAAAAAAAAAAAAACATGAATCCAAGTAAACATGGTACACTTACACTACAGACCACAATGTATTTGACCCCCTTTGTCATGAGGACACCTCTTTCCAGTGTTGTTGAAAGCTGTGGATACCAAGCTATGCTAATTCAGTGATGGTAAATAAATACTCTGTGAAAAAAAACGTTTTACTTCATAGTAAGTAACTGGCTATTATATCTGTTACTTTTCCCATTTGAATATTCAGAAGTTTCCAAACTAGTTTTCAGTACTTTCAATTTTTAATACTAATTTAATAATTGTTCCAAAGAACAGTCCTTCACTGTAGTGAGAAGGTCGGTTGCTCTCCACGTAAGTCTAAAGCAAGCAGCTATGGGAACGTGCGTAGAAAAACTTGCATCTTACTGAGAAAGCAGTCAAGTGCCCAGTTACCTGGAATTAGTATTAGTGTACTGGATCAAGTTCAGAGTTGGTTACATTTAACTTGAATTTGCTACATGTCTACTCTGAACAGCAAAGTTTTTAAAATGTTCTGTATTAAATTTTCCTCTCCTTATGAGGCCTAGAGGGTTAAATCAGGTGACCAATGCATTAATGAGATGTCTCTGACTGCCCTGATTTTACCCACAGCAACATGGTAATGAAAGAGAGAGAGAGAGAGAGAGCAAGAGAGAGAGAGAGAGAGAGAGAGAGAGAGAGGGAGGGAGAGAAAGAGAGAGGAGAAAGAGGTTGTTGAAACATATGTATTTGGATCAGGCTGAATGGGGAGACTGTTATTTGTGGATTGTTGTAGTGTGTTTACGCCGCTGTTGCTCTGCCATCAAACAGCTCATATCTTATTCATAACTTTGAAAAAGGTCTTCTAATGGGTGTATTTCTTGATGTCAAAATCTTACTTTCTGTCAAAGTAAAAACCAAAAAAAAAAACCAAAAAAAAAAAAAAAAAAACCCACATGATGCTCAAGACCAATGTCATGACCCTCAGCTAGCACAGACGCCTACACAATTAACACAACAAAGTTCTCAATATAAATATATTCTTTCACAATATTTAGGTGTAACTCACAACACTGAACAATGTAAAAATGTAAAAGGCCTTTTGGTGAAGGATTACGCTTTTTTTTTTTTTTTCAGCCCTGAATGAATACCTCTTGGCTGAGGTTCACTTACGCCCGATGTTGTTTCTCATTTATCTGCACATTGCACTTGTTAAAGTCCCACACTCTCGTGCCACACCAGGTAGTGAGTGGAGAGATTAGAACTGAAAATAACCTTGCTGCTGACGCCCCTTAGACTCCCATGGGAGGCCTGTGTCAGTTTCTCACATACATCCATGTGCCAGTCACCTGGCCGTGCTCAGAGGGATTTGATGCATGCTTCCAGAGTTGAACTTTGACCCTGTGACTGAGTGAAAGGTTTCTGTCTGGGGCACTATCAAAAGGGACAGTTGGCGCTATTCAGTCAGATAAAATTATCAGGCTGAATTGTACGACTGTCAGCTCAGTGAAAAGGCAGTGAGTTTAGCTTTGAATTATGGAAGAGATACTGCTCACAGGAGAGGTAACTTCAACCAGAAAGACTACTTCTGATGGCAACCATTCTGCTTTGTATGCACTGCATCTGCACAGATGTTTTTTTTACCGCTTCTTTTTATGTTCGTAGTAAGACAGTGGTGTCAATACTCCGTCTGATGGCTCGGCACTGCTGCGATTTTGACAGGTGACCAATAATGTCTTTAAAATGTGCTTGAAAGTAACAGGTGTCAGTTGATCTAACGGCAATAATGACTTGCTTAATTCCTCATGGACTTCAACAAAGGTCTTCAGATCACACGTGCATCCATTTCACATATGTGTGTCTAACGCGGTGTTTTATCACCAAAATGGGGGGGGGGGGTGCTTTTGGGTTCTCTGAGCTACCACATTTGGTCTTTTTCTTTTTCTGTTGGGGGAAAACGGACAACCTGGACCAATTAAGCGTGGTTCCTGACACAGTTACCACAGCGACTGGGAAAACACATCCCACCCCTGTCACATTTCTATCCTCAAAATAGCAATATCAAGGAGTTATTTGGCAGGTGTATGATTGTGCTGTAAGACCTGAGGAATTTAAGAGGAGCTGATGGATGGCTTCGCACAGGCAGTGGTGATCAGGTGGTGTGGGCACATGCATTGGCCAGGGTGGGACAAGGAGGGGCTTCACTTTTGATTGCAGAACCCCTGCTTGTTAAATGGACAGGGCTGTCGGATCCTTTCCCTCTCCCCTGCCCCAGCTGAAGGACAGTCTAGAC
The DNA here is from genome assembly GCF_902362185.1 of Chanos chanos. Classification (NCBI taxonomy): domain Eukaryota; kingdom Metazoa; phylum Chordata; class Actinopteri; order Gonorynchiformes; family Chanidae; genus Chanos; species Chanos chanos. The sequence goes on along the minus strand of NC_044504.1, from coordinate 29,408,825 downwards.
TGTATGTCCGAGCTATCGAATGTGTGTGTGTGTGTGTGTGTGTGTGTGTGTGTGTGTGTGAGAGAGAGAGAGAGAGAGAGAGAGTGCAGGAGCAGCTGTGACTGTGTGGCTCTGTTGCTGGCCAGGGCCCAGCCAGGCGGAGACGTCACCAGTCATGAGGAGGCCAGGAGTGGCCGCTGCCCTGGGAGTTCATTAATGATGAATGCTGCACATAACCGACTGGTGAGCAAACTTTTCCTGCCCTCTCTCTCTCCCTCCCTCACGCACACACGCACACACACACACACACACACACACACACTCACACTCACTCATGCGAGCACATAGATAGACCCACACAAACGCATATAGGTAGAGACACATAGACACACAGCCACACCTTCCATCTGGAGGCCACCACTCCTGCCCTCACACTGGCTTCAGAGAAAAGTGTGTGTAGGACTAAAATATGTAAGTGTGTGTATGCGTGTGTGTGAGAGAGAGGGAGAGAGAGAGAGAGAGAGAGAGAGAGAGTGTGTGTGTGTGTATGTGAGGATGTGTATGTGCATGAGTGCTTATGAATGTTTCTGTGTGTCTGTGTCTGTGTGTGTGTTTGTGTGTGTATATGTCTGTGTCTGTGTGTGTGTTTGTGTGTGTATGTCTGTGTCTGTGTGTGTGTTTATGTGTTTTCAGTTAGCATAGTGCTAATGATCTGCAAAGTGGTGGGACTTGCTGTTGAGCCAACGTTTCAGCCCATCTCTTGCCGCTTTGTTAGATCGTTTTAATGCGACGCAGTGGGAGGCAACCTTGACTCATGTCTGATCTTCATCTCAAGCCAAACTTCTGAGATGCAAGCAATGCGATACATTACAGAGCCAATGTGAGGCCCTGTATAGCAAAAGCAACCTCCTTATATTATTTGGGCACAACTGCATTTAGTGCAGAAGCCAAGCGATAATTAGCCACATGGGACATTTATTTTCATACATAAATTGACTTGTTTGGCGAGGAATTACATAGAACAATAAGCAGTGAGTGGACTAAATCAACAAAAACAGCATTTGCGCACAAAAAAAAAAAAAAAATCACGCAATATTAAAATTCATGTGATGTTGATATCTTTTGCCACACAGAGTAAGAAACCAATTCAGTAAGAATACTCATATGTTAACCATGTAGCACACTTGGACCTACACACATTTTCTGTTTGGAAAGGTTGTAACATTAATGAGCTGAAATGGAATAATGTGATTAGCTTGTGGCTTTATGAGGGAGTCTCGCAGCACTGTGGTGTCTTCAAACCGTTCTGTTTCATTTTCATTCTCTGTTTCTCTCATCTACGTTGTGCAGGTGCCCCCCCCCCCCCCCCCCCCCCCCCACATCATAGCTTCAATATATGGATCATTCTCACAGTTTGAATTTCAGCTGTTGTTAAAAGATAGCACTCTTCTGGCTTCATCTGACTTTTTTTTTATTTTCCTTGAAAGGCTTGCACACAAAAACACAACAGTTTCACTGCAATGCCCCCCAATCACCCCCATCCCTTTTCCATCACGTATTTCTTCTTCTTCTTCCAATGTGAAATCAAAAGCCTTTTGCTTGCTTTATTTGCCCCAAAGCGTTGTACAATTGCTTTGGTATTAGAACACAGAGGTGTAAACTCGAACTTGTTTTGTAAACTGCTGCACATCTTTTATAGGATAAAGGACTCCTATAGATGCGCTCAAAGAGAAGAAAATATTTCTTCATGTGAACTCCACCGTGCTTCACGTGCTTTCCCTGATGTTACTGCTTTTTTTTCTTTCTCTCTCTTTTTTTTTTTTTAATCTCACTCAAAATAACATAAATATTTGGGGAGCTGTGATCTGAGCAAACTATGTGTCATTGACATGACTCGCTACCCTCTCATGCAGATTGTGTTTTCCACATTTAATCACTTGCTCTGCAGATCAAAGAACACGGAACGACACTCAAGTCACGGCCGTCTGAAGAGACATATTTAGTGTCATATTTCAACTGTAGCAGCTAAGCAAAGACTACAAACTCCACGAGACAACACCATAGTAATCACACTGACCCTACTTTTCACTTTTGTTTTCTCCTAAATTTAGGAAAGATACTAACGCTTATTTGAATATACGGTAATCGATAGTTTCAGATTTTGGTTACACGCTCACTGATGTCCTTAAGTGTGGGTTTAACTACCCCGATGCATGAGGGACCAAGGAAACATAAATAATATACTTGTAGCATTGTGCACACACCATTTTAAAGATCAACTTTTCTCACATTACATCAACTGCTTCAGTGTACAGACAGTTTGTGAAATGCTTTCTGAACCACTTTATCTTTGCACAATATTTCATCATCTTCTGTTTGGGTTCAGGCATTTCTCTGCAGAGTGTCCTCACTAGTTAAGTCAGACACATGCATGAACTCAGAATCTGGAGTCACACCAAGTGATACTACAGCTGTCATATTCTGCACTGATGAAGGAAACCATTTGTCATTTTTGTTCTATACATGCAGCTGGAAGAACATATCCGCAGTATGCAAGATAACTATGTGAAATGATTATAACACAATGTTCATAAACCTTTGTGAATCACCCTAAACACACAGAAAGGAATGTGATAAACACACACTCACATGCGCGCACACACACACACACACACACACACAGACAGACACAAACACACACACACACACACACACACACACACACACACACAGACTGTAGCCAGGGAGAAGAAGAGGGTTTCTACTCCAGTGCTTCATCGCTGGTGCGTTTTTCATTTTGAGCAAAGTTGAAAAGATCAGGTAATTGAAAAAGAGAAGACAATCTGGGCAGCTTGCACTCCGCAGATGCCAATGAAAAGCTTCAGAGGTATTAAAGCATTACACTTTGGGGGCTTTCTTTATATTTCTTTCACTGCGGGTATGGAAAAATGGCTTTTTAATGACAACACCTGAAAAGTGTTTTTCATCTGGCCCATGCATCATTGTCAGAGGTGGAGATTAAACCTTATTGTTTCCTTTTGGAGGGCCGACAGAGAGGTGGAGAGGAACGGGTGCCAAATGCAAAGTGCACCGAAATGAAATAAAACAGGAGAGAGAGAGAGAGACAGAGAGAGGAGAGAGAGAGAGAGAGAGAGAGAGAGGAGAGAGAGAGGGAAAGAGGGGGAGGGTGAGAGAGAGAAAGAGAGAGAGAGACAGAGGGGGGGAGGGAGAGAGAGAGAGAGAGAGAGAGAGAGACAGAGGGGGGGAGGGAGAGAGAGAGAGAGAGAGAGAGAGAGAGAGAGAGAGAAAGAGAAAGAGAGAGAGAGAGAGAGAAAGAGACCCCCCAGCCCTCTCATCCTCCCAGCCTTCAACCTACACAACCACCTACTGCTTAAGATCACATCATATTATTACTCAGAGATGGAGGTGTGCATTCATGCTGTTTTAGAGCTGTATTTAGAGAGCTTTATTTGCTGATTGTATAATGATAAGCACATCAGTACAAAGATATGACTTTGTATTACTCGCAGCAGCATCAACAAATACCCCAGAGCCTTAATTGAACTTAACAGATTCGATGTCTGTGCTACGACTGTGAAAGGACGTTGAACAAGGCAAGGAGTTGGTGATGCTGAAGTGACCCCCTTGACTTTGCAACAGGAATCGTAGTCAAATATACCCTCAGAGTTGTATTGTAATAAGGGCATTTTTACATGAGTGTGGATGAAATTGAAATGAGGTATATTAAAGGAAATTCCCATAATTCATCTTCCACATTTTTGTTTCATGCCTATATTTCTTGCTTCCCGTCCCATGGCGCATCATCCCTCTGGTCCTGCATCTCTTTGTTATTAATAGTTTTATGATTTATAGGTGGGGAAGCGGATGATCCACAGCCCCAAACTGCCACATATACAATTATCCAATACTCACCTTATATGAATGCTATTTTTTCGTGCTGATCTCTTCCTAAAAAAGACAAGGTCATTTGTCTCCCTCTCTCCCCTGCACCAGTAATAATAAGCCATCTGGTGGATCTAAACATGAAAGATTAAAATGATATACAGTATGAAAGCTCCCTATTCAGTTGCTAATGTCCAAGATTCAGGATCCAGAGGCCAAAGCTGTCAATTTTTTTTTTTTTTTTACCCGGAGAAAGAGGTAATTATAAGATTTCCTTACACTGATGTCCCCGCCCAGGCCCGTGCCGCATGTGACCAGCGAAACTCATTTACCACGAGAGAACAATTGCCACCAAATGTCTTATAGGCTAATCCCTTCAACCCTTTGTATTCATTGACGCCTGCTTGCGTGATCCTCAGGAGTGGGCAGACAGAAGGCCATGGAGGGTCAGCCTAAAACCCCTGTGCCACAGGCGACTTGGTTCTCCCAGCGTAATTATTACACTTTTCCCTCACGAAATCTTGTGGGCCGCTGAAGGAGGGGGTATAAATAAATAGATAGGGATGGGGGAGTAGAGAAAGACAGAAAGAAAAAGATCATGGCATGTGGGAGTTTGATCTAGATCTAAGCTATGGATAACGGATGGACTAAATTGGCTTCGTTCTGTGAGTGGACAAACTGCTGTTTAAGCTAACGCTTTGATCAAACCGACTTTTTTCTTCGGGAGAGTTAACCAAACCATGGAACGTGGATAAAGAGTAATTGTTGATCAAAGAAGTCAACATGAATGTAAACACATGTATACAATATATAGATATTACATAGAACACAGAACGCTCGGAGACATGTATAAGTAACCATCTCTTCACTTAATCTACAAAATCAATTTAAACTTGAAACTAAAGCTCTTTTCCTTTTTTTTTTTTATCAGAAGACTTAAATTTATGTTGCTATGCCCAAGTACTTCTAACCTCATCTCATTCAAGGATATCCTAAAACGTGCAGCCAGTATTGCAGTGTTCACGTCTTGGCCTCAAACTCAAGTTTAACCTGATGTTTCTGATGTTGACTTTGACTCAGTCTCAACAGTTAATTGGTATGTGACTTTTAAAAAGTTGTCTACTCTGACATTGGAGACTAAAGCTTTGAATGAAAAATAACTCAGTGGTATGAGTTTTAATCAGCATTTTTGTGTTTATTTTTGCACACTATTCATGATATCAGTATCCTCTCTTGAAATGCCAGGCTAACTCCTTTCATAACACTCTAATTTAAAGCAAATAAACACATAAAAAACATTATTGCACAGATTTTAGATTACATATTATTTTTGTCCAAATTTCCAAAATTATTATTAACTGAATCTGTGTAGCAGAGACTTTAGTCCATGTAGATGTGAGGCAGAGGTGGTGAAAGATGGTGGATAGTGCCATTTATCAGCCTGTATAGATTTCTCTTCTTCTAGTTCTGACTCTTCAGACAGCAGATGATTGGTTCTCATCAAAGAAACTTCCTTATTCTTTACACAGCATTTAACCAGTCTCATTTTTGCTGAACACCTCTCAATAATGTGACAGCTCAACAATAGCGATAAGCAAAGATGGCCAACGTAGCACCAAACTGACAAGTGACTTCACATGTCATAAAAACTGAACTGAAGAGCCACCACAACATACATTTTGATGCTCAGAATGAATGAGGTGTGTACTGGCAGGATCATGTGCTGCAGAACCTCTCCATTAAACCTTAGAACATACATCTGGGCAATCAACTTTAAAGCTGATTTTACATCTCCGTGCTAAAAGCATGCTTGCACCTGTTCTCAACTTACTGAGTGTCGTTGTTCTCTGAACACTTTCTCTGTATTTTTTCATCCTGTTAATACATTTTGGCTCAGCTGAAAACATGCGACTTAAGATTCTAATTCAACTAAACTGCCCTAAACAGCTTTACTGGAGCCAGAGTTTTGGGCTGAGTGACATATTTAAACTTGAGCCGTGGTCAAATGACTTTGGTCAGTTACAGGTCATAATAATCAAGTTCTTGTTTGAGGACTGAAATGTGTAACTACGGATCGGTCAAAAAGGGAAAAGACGGTGCAAAGACCACCCTTGCCTCATGACCGCCCTGGTCATTCTTTTTTCTTTCCCCATCTCTGCTCAACCATACCATTTTAAGTCAAAGTGTTTGACTAAAGCGTTTTTGTCAAGCCCTTTGAGTGGATTAGATGTGAGCTGTGATTACCTTTATCACTGACCCTATGAAGCTGGTTAACTGCAGTACCCTTGACCTCCAGGCTGGCATTGTGTGTGCTAAATCAACGTTTGACATAATAGTAATGAACACACATGAAATGAGAGAGAGAGAGAGAGAGAGTGAGGGAGAGAGGGAGAGAAAGGGAGTGAGGGAGAGAGAGAGAGAGAGAGAGAGAGAGAGAGAGAGAGAGAGAGAGAGAGAGACCCTTATGGAAAAAAAAAATAGGTTAGATAGAAAATAATTCATTCTGGAAGTTCCCCTTTTTTCCTGATTTTCATTGAGATCAAAGCCTTGTTTCAGCTCTAATTAACAAAACTAATGCAGATTCCAGACCTTCTGGCACTGGGTAAGGCCTTGGAGGAATAGAGCTGGAAATTTTCTGCAGATTTAAATAATTAATATGACACCTTGAGCTCTGCGAAGAAAGAGAAGCGCCATGTTCGAGTTTAGAACAATGTCATTGCCAAGTGTAATACCATTTGTTCAGATGAAAATGAGCGGGTCGGACTGCAGTGAGATCATTGTCTGCCATGCTGGCGGATCAGCCAATTGTTGGGGCCTTTGTCATGGTAAGGAGAGCCTTTCAGTGGAACTTTGTAAACCAGCCTCAGGTCCATCCCTTGGATGTGGGGAGCTGAGAAAGGCCCCGGCTGCTAAGGGAGTTTGCGCTTGGTCATTTTATGGTCTCTAATCCCCTTAATCTCCCTTAGATGGGGGCTTGCGAGAGACAAATCCGCTCCCCAAGGTCCTTAGGATTCAAATGCTGTGCTTGAGCAACTGTATCATTTGATAACAACAGTGGCAGAGAAGGAGGAGTGAAATAAAGGAGTCAAACTCGGTTGACAGTTATGGCTCATACAGAATCTGTTCAACCGGTTCATCGTTTTTATCTGTCTTCCATTTGGTTTACTCTTTCTAATTTTTTACAAACATGCTAGAACAGATATTGTAATATACACGGTATGCAGACACACACACACACACACACACACACACACACACACACATGGTCTGACCTTTATGCAAATGGCCCTTATGTTCATCCTTGGCCAGAGGAGTTCTGAATTGGTTTCCCCCCACAGAGGCAGCACGGTGGCTAAGACCTGGGCTAATCTGCTTGGCCATATTGAAATTAATGCACTTGTGCTGACATAATCTTCAGTGAGCTCACTTCATTATCACTTAATTAATACTGCATATGAAGAGCCAGACTAGACAACTCTAAGATCCATAGTTTACTGTCCAAAGAACGGTGCCAACAGGGAATAAGAGGGCGATTTCAGGCTATCTAATGTCAAATAACCTGGGTTAAATGAGGCTTTAATATTCTCATTTTGTAAGATCAGTGTTATAAATGAGGGTGTGAACTGCTTTAACCATGCAAAGCATATATGGAGACATTGGTTCAAACAAACAGGATAGCATTCTCTGTAAACACAAGTGATACGTCACCAGTGTATAACGACAAAACTTGTCTGATTGTTAGCTCGCTAATGTATAACCACAAGTAAGTCAAACAGTGGCAAGGTACCAGAAGTTTTCTCAAAATTCGAAGAAAACAGGAAGTTTTGGCAAAGATCTGTCTCTGAGAAGTTCACGCAGCATACACAGGCAGACATGTGGCATTTCTGTTTAGCTTAATTGAAAGTGTATGACAGCAGAGTTTAACTGGGGGGAAAAAAAAAAACACAGCTGCCTCATGCATAATGCGCAAACCCAAACATAGTCTCAGATCCTCCCTTTTTGGTCAAAGCTGACATGAGACAATTTGAAATTGTGGTCAGTCAGTGTTTGTGTGGAGAAAATCAAAGAGAAAAGATTCCAATGGTGAACAAAAATTTTGAGGGGGAAAAAGAATAAACTTTGCACTGACCTTGTACCTTCTATTATGTTACACCCTTGATTTTTGAGGTGATTACCGTGGTATTCTCCTCTTAAAAAAAAAAAAAAAAAAAAAAAAAATTGCCGTTACAACTTGTGATGCACAGCACAGCACAGGTCAGCTTGTGTATCACTGAAGCCGGTTTCCATTCCTCGTCTGCCCTGCGCATAGCTAGCAGTGAGAGACTTTAGAGTTCAAAACAACAACCACAAGTAGAGGCTGTCTTCAGGGTGCCGGAGACCGTTAGCGGTTTGACATCCCTGGGACAGTGGGGCAAATCTCTGTCATCCTTTGAATGGATGAACGAAACCCTACAATTCCATTGCCAACATGAATTAAAAGTCTAACTGGTAGAAAAGTATCATTTTATTCCTTCCAGTGTCTTTATGCCAAACTCTAGATAATGTCTGGGGTTGTAAATGTTCCTACACTGTGCTACGTCCAATCTATCCTTGCATCAACAGTATCCTCCAGACAAGCAGGTTCCCAACTATTACTTAGTCTGTCTTTTACAGAGAGCTACTGCCATGTTACTTCTGAACATGAGTGAATTACAGCTGACAGTGGGGACTTTTGAGAGAACTGAAGGAATATTGGAAGTTACATTAAACCACACAGAAATTCTTGTGTAAGTCTTACTATTGGCAAATTGTTTATGGCAATTTTAGGGAAAAACACAGTTGATGACTTGCAGATCTTAAAGGTAACACATGTGTGAACTTCAGATATTATCATGGATATTCATTCAGTTACAGTAATATTGAAATATTCAGTTGTAATATAGGTTGTAGTATATGATCTATAAAAGACCAATAAAGCCGAAAGGTTTAATGTTTAGTAATGAATGAAATGAGTTTCAGAAACTGGCCTAAACAGCACAGATATTAAAGCATAGATCATACTTATAGTTATACAATTTTTGCATTTGGAACATTGCAGGATTGTTATCATTAAACCAAATATTAGGGCGAGGGCATACCACGTCTAATTCAAACTTTAGTGGTGACTGCTCCTTGGCTTTCTTCCCTTTGAATATGATCAACACTGAGATAAAAAACCCCCCAAAAAACGCAAGGAGCATCGTGTGTACAAATGTTGTGTTCATTTCAAAAGCTCAGCCTTTACTGGGAGCACAGCTGAAAGCGAACTGCCAGTGTTAGTGTTGACAGCCTTTGAGCCAGTTCCTGCCTTCGCTAAAACGCTTAGGGCACAAAGGAATCTTCCCTCTCTGCTCACTCGCTAACGCATGCCCGCCCTGCTCTACGCCCTGTCAGGAGCTGAAGGTAAATTCAAAAGACATCCTGACACACACTGAGAAAAGCGGTTTTGATGGGGGAAAAATGGACCACTTTGCAGTATACAAATAACAGAGAAAAATGTCAACAGAACAGTCGAGTCCGCCGGGGAAAGACAAACAAGCCCATTTCAGATGAAATTACAGGAAACAAAACATGAGCCTGAATTACCAGAGGCCCTCACACACACACACATGCACACATACACACACACACACACACACACACACACACACACACACAGACACACACACACACACACACACACACCACCAAAATAAAATGCATAGTTATAATAAACACATAGAGGCAAAGATGGAACAGGGATATAAGATAGAGTCACAAAACAGAGAGCTCATTTGAAAACAAGTCTTGGATATCAAACCCTTTCAAACCCTTCCCCTCACCACCACCCACACACACACACACACACACACACACACACACACGCACAAGCACACATACACACACACCCCTTTGACCACCACCACCACTAGCACTATCACCAGTGAAACCAAACCAACTCCATCACCCCTCCTCCTTTGAATGTTGTCAACGTTCCACCCTCCAGATTCAGCTTGCAATCATGAGCATGCCCGTGAGCTCCAGCCACATTCTCATTCAGGCTCTGGCAGCAGGGGTCAGGCCCGGTGATCCTCTGGGCGATGAATTTATTCACTTAATCTGGGCTACACCTGTAGGTCACGCCAGGGGAATGCTAATCGCTCTGAGGGGAGGGCTGTTGGGCTCTAATAGTGGTGATCTGCATCTGAGGCCCAGTCCCCAGGGGCCATGGAAACAGAGGGTGGGGAGGTGGGAGGCCAGAAAGCGACAGCATCGTTGACAGGGAGACCAGGTAACCAGTGTCTGCCACTTCATGTTTTTGCTGGCTATTAGGAAAAGGCAGCCGTCCATTTCATGATTACTGTAACCCAAACTACACAATGTGATCTTGGATGAATAGTTCTGGGACCCATTTGCATGGAGGCATGCCTGGGAGATGCTTAGGAGACATGTTGGAACAGGTGGTGCTCAAAACTTGGCCAGATGTTGGTGTGTTTGGCCACTGACTATGTCCCTGGACTTTGTGCCACTGCTGCTGCTGGTCTTTTCTAGAGAGCTGCTTCCAACTTCCATGTCTTTTTCCGAAACAGGAATTTTAATCACTACTGTTTAGGACTTTGGCAGACATCCTGAGAGTTCTTGCTGGTAAATATGAATGAAGGTTATATGACAGAGCAATGGAAGCAAGGCTTTTTCAAGTCTGTTTTCAGCTTCCTATAACAGTTCATGGGATTGAAAAGCAAACAAACAAACAAAAGCCACAATAATTAATTTATATTGTGGTTTACTGGCTAACCATGCTAGTGCATTCTTGACAGTGAGAAATTCTCCAGGTCACATTAAAATTCCTTCCCAGGTTCAGTCAGCATTTGATGCTGTCTGGCAGTCTTTGGGATGATGATAAATTCTCTGGTCAGCCTCAACCACAAGCTGATTGACCTTTGAAATCACTCAATCAGATTTGAAGAGTCTTTCTTAGTTTCATCTGATGTCTAAACCTGGACAACCACAAATGGTTTGTACACGAAACATGTGACACCAAACTCCACAAATCCTCAACAAGGAGCCCAATAATGCTGGGGCAGGAGCCATATGACTACAGTGTATGGCAGAAGAATAAACATTCTCTCTTTTTTAGCCTGAGGTCCCACTTTTCATCTGTCAAGCATGTTTTAATAATTAATCTGTTTAATACACAGTCAGCATCTGCTGGAGACAACTCAGAGTCCTCCACTCATGTCATCTCTGGCTGGGGCCAAGCTGTTTGAGAACTCACAAGTTGATCCAATGAATGGTCCTGCCCTCTGCTTCAAACATCTCCAGCAAACTGAACCAATCCTTACTATGTTAGACACACATGAATTTCTCCCTTGTGTGAACACTGTGTGAATCAAATTGGGGGCTTGGGTAAATTAAATACGTTCTCTCTCTGAAAGCACAGAAATGATGCGAGATTAAGCCCATGAATATATACATAGGCCAGCGGTGACCTGTCTGGAGATGGCTGATTTCCCAGTGGGCCACGCTGACATAGCAGGGCTTAGGTCCTGATGGAGGCGGGGGAAATCCCAGTGCAGGATCCATATTGAGCTTAATCTCATCGTTCATTGTGCTGGAGAACTCACAAAATTGCACAATGGCCACAAAATTGTGGATGAGCCAGTTCTATTTCTCTCTCTGTCTCTGTAAAGCTCTTCCACGGTGACTATCTGGCTTTCCCTGACTTCCCATTTCCTGCATAAATGTAGAGCAGAAAGAATGATGAAGGCTGTAATTTTTCTTTCTGGAAACCTTTAATAATATCTTCTTGAACAATCAGAGGGTTAATGTGGTGAGGCTAAGGGACAATTATAAACCAATAAGGCTCATCCGGTGCACAAGTCCTCAGCTAATCCACTGAGATCCATTTCAAGCGGCTGAAGGCGTAGGCCTTGTTGCGCTGAAGCGCGTCTCCACCGTTAGGAGGAAGGATTCAATCAGTCCCCCGGGGTTGATTACGCCCTTCTCGAGGTCCGAGCTCTACCCTGCTAACAGGTGCTTCCCATTATGCTGATAGGAAGGCCGTCGCCAGGGCGATCATTAGCCATGTGACTGACATGGGCCTGGCTGAGCTAGCTGGGCTAAGAAACCTCATCCTCCGTGATTGGATGCCCACAGGCGTCCGTCAAAGCCATCAGTTTTCACTGAGCATACTGCTACTCAAAACAGATGAAATCATGGCAACCACATTCCCCAGAAACAGCTATTTCCATCATACTGTAAAAAAAAAAAAAAAAAACCTGTGTCGAGAGAATCAGTTTATCTTCAGATATTGTGGAATGTATGCAAACATCAGCATGCACTGATCTGCTTGAAAAGGTTTAGACTGAGCTTTTGGTTGAGGACATTTCATAAAAATCGTCTTAAATGTTAAAGGGTTAAACGTGAAGGGGTGGGTGTACATTCATATGCAAACTGATATGGATTTACATGAATTTACACGGCATATGATAGCATATGTTATGAATACACAATCTGATCTGGGTCCCTGATCGCTCTGATGGGATGGGGTGGCTTGTTTGAGAAAATATGAATTTGGAAATATCTAAAGGATAAAAGATATACAACTACTTTTTTTAAAAAAGAATTTATTCATTAGATTTTCCAACAAAGGACAAAAGTGGACAATGTGAACACGCTTGTTTTCTGTATTCACGTGCGATCTGAAAAGTCTGTTGTAATCCTAATTCTTGGTTGAGATGTGCAAGAGAGAATCACAAAGCAGAGCTGATGTTCTTTGCTTAGAGTTTTCAAATGCGTTGAGGCAAAATTACACCCGGGGTTCTATAGGCGATCATGCTCTAGGAATGTTCTCATTATGCGTGGTAATTATGGGTTTACTTACTGCTGTGCATCTACTCAGGAAACCAGTGAAACTATTGTGACCCACAACACGCTGGCCGCTACAAGGCTGTCAAGTCAAAAAATAATTAGGCATCAAAATGAGGGCTTTTTTTTATTCATGTCATGGAACTCAGGAGACTCTGTAGTGTAGTTAACATGCTCGCATCATGAATTTTCATTACATCATTACATGGGTACAAGTGCTCACAGCAGACCACAGCAACAGAGCAATAGTGCGTGCATATGATCTGCACGCGTTAGGTGCAAGAGTTCCACACATGCAAATTCAGATTTTCGTGCTTCTGGCAAGTCCCAACCGCTAACTGATCCCCATCCAGGTCTTTTATGCTAACCCAAACCGTGGTCGATTAACTCCAGTGTTATTTGTTCATCAAAGGTCATTATATCATGCGTGATGTTATTCTAATTGATTTTGCTGCTTTGCCAGTCTTTGGCCTCCCCATTCTTCCTCTAGTCATGACAAGAGGGTCAGTTTTTTTTCGCACAAACTAACTTTTAGTAATTGCATTTGGATCTGACAAGCATCCTATTATACACACACTTTAGTTTCACTACCATTTTACGGGGCACCTGTAGTAATTTGCAGCTGACTTTAATGTGGTAGAGTAGTGAAGGAGAAAGGGACAAGCAAAAAGGCAGGTAATATTTTATAGCCTTTGTTTTCTCCCACCAATCCAGTCCTCACCTTCAGTGACCCTGACATTCCACACAGCAAAGTGTCTGATATTAAAACAGATTGCTTTCATGCCTACCTAAGTCATATCATATGCTTCACATCAGAGCATGCTCCGACTGGCTGAATTCCCACTGTATGGCAACTCCTGACTCAACACCGCACGCATGCCTGCAGTCCACAGACACACACACACACACACACACACACATACACACACACACACACACACACATACACACACACTCACACACACACACGCGTGCGCGCACGCACACACACACACACACACACACACACGCACACACACACAGACATACATACGGTCGCTCCCACAGTTCCTCAGTACCAAATGCACGCAAGGGGCTGGGTTTCAATGAAAGGCTTCTCAAATATGCTGCCACAGTGGGTGCTGCAAGCCAGCACTGTCCATATTCCTTTTTAGTTTGGCTTACCCTGGAGAACTACATTTCCCACACTCCTGACAGCAGTAACATACAGATGCATCACATTGTTAAAGGGGATTTCTGATTCATATGCTGAATACAAAGAATGCATTCCATAATACTACAATGACATAATCCTCCAAACCACAGTACGCAAAGCACTTGGCCGTATGTGCTCACTCGGACAGCAGTAGTTCAAGTTTTATCACCCTGTTAAAATGGCTTTTATATTGGTGCCCTGAACATGCTCAATTACCCAGACTCCCTGGGGTATGAGGGAAAACCCACAAGAGCTGTTATTGGTTATTATCAGCATCAAGCTGTTATTATTTAGTGATCATAGCGTGCTTTACTGGCCATCAGTAATACAGCCAAGAAAGTTGTAAAGGTTTTCCTAAATAAAATATTGTAAATATTTTAACCCTGCGTACAGTGTCTGGTTTGTGTGTCGTAGAAAGTGGGCCTCTTTCAAATTTCAGCCCATCTGTTCTGAGAAGTACAGAAATAATGATGTTAATAAGAGCTTAAGTGCTCTGGGGTCTGTTTAACGACAGGTCTCCAAGTTGTTACCAGCACATATGCCTTCTCTTGCTAAGTTTATTAGACCATTGCACCAGCTATGAATGTCTTTTAAAACTTCCTCACTTTGAACATGTTAGACAATACTTGTGCTGGCAGTCCATACAGAACTTATAGCAATCAAAATATATTTTTCTCAGTGCACAGGAAAAACATAATTGCTGATGCAAAAAAAAAAACCCTGCCACAAACGAATTACATGAATTTTACTCACATGAAATCATATGGTGTGAGAAGTCTGGGATGTTGGATTGGATGAGGACACACATATTTGTGAAATGGAATGCATTTCCCTGCTCTTGGTTACTTTGCCAAGGCCCTTCTAGTCCGTTGCCATTGCTGCCTTCATTACAATACTCCATTGTCCACTGTCATCTTCTGTATCTCTTATGGCGTATGTATTGATTCTTATTAATAGACTCTTGACTTAAAGTGTGACCCCATTAGATCATTCTATCTAAAGCCAGTCATGAGACCCTGTCTGGTTCCCAGGAGAGATGCCTGAGCCCGTCACTGCTAATCAGCCCAAAGGGGAGAGGAGGGGAGGAGGTAGGGGATGACTGAACCTCTGGTAAGCGTACAGTCTCAGCTCTGGGAGAGGGGCATGATTATTTCCTAGTTCTGTGATAATTATGAAATACAACACAGCCAGATTTTGAGGACCTGTTCTCATCAAGCCTCAGCTTAATGGTTTAAAGGTTTAAATCTCAAACGGTCATGATACTAAATTCTTAGTTGTAAACGTACTTGTTCTGAAAATTTTCACTAAACAAACACAGACTATTCCATTTGTTTAAATTACCACACTTATTATACATGGGAAGCTCTTGCTCTCTGTATATATATTTAAAACTCTCTGTCTTCCTTTATCTCTCCTCTGTTCTCTTCCTCTTCAGTGCTATTGTGTGTGTATGTAGACAGAGTGATGCAGCTGTGAGACAGATCTGCACCAGTACATCAGGGCTGAGTAGTGTGCCTTCATGTGTTGTTATGCTCAGTGACAACAGATGACATGTTTCCCTGTGATCTCTCCATAACTTAGAATGAGCATATTCCAACATTATCTTACATCTGTCACTCAGTTTCTCAGGGCTGCTTTCCTGCAGAGGGGGTTCTGGCTTTTATTACCATTGTGTTTGGTAAAACACAGCCTATAGACATTGCAGGTGTGTGGTTATTGTGATTGAGTGGGAAAGCTGGATTGTGTGTAATGTTATCAGCAGGATTCTAGTGATGGAAAAGGAGACATGCGTGCACGCACACACACACACACACACACACACACACACACACACACACACACACCCACACACACACACACACACACACACATGCACGCACACGCACACACATACACACACACACAACTTTTTACTTTCACTATTTTAAAACTTACAGTCAAGGTATAGAGGTAATTTATTGATATTGATTGATTATAGCACATGTATATATTTTCTGTTTTGCACTCAGACATATCCTCTGGAAGATAACTGTGGATGCAGAACAACACATGGATAACAATAAGGCTGTGTTTGTGTGTGTGTGTGTGTGTGTGTGCGTGTGCGTGTGTGACTTGGCGTGTGTGTGTGTCTCATAAACTGACCTGTAATATACTTGCTTAGTGCAGTCGACTGCCTTTGTTAAATCTCTCTCTCTGTAATGTGTCACATCAAACGCTCTCATTATCTCCCGCTGTCAGTGGAATTCAGTGCGGGCGTTTTAAAACTCACAGTGCTCTCTGTCAGCCCACTGAAAAATATGGAATAATAATTCACCCCCCCCCCAACTCGTTCCTCTTCAAACCTTTATTTCAATAACAGATGTCTCACGTAGAGGAGGACAAGAGGAAGAAAGCTGCTTGTGCACGCTAATGAAAGCTCTCATAATTTGTCAGGTGAGGCAAAACAGCCGCTATCTAACTATCTTGATTATTTCCAAATCTGACTGGAGCTGCTTTTCTAATCTTATGGCCCCTCCAAGTTCTCATGGAGTTGGCTACCTTACACTGCTGACATGGGCGTTATGCGACCTCTTGTTAGCAGGTTGTCTTGCGTATAATGTGTCCAACTGTGAAGGGTAACAGTATAACTCTCTCATAGTTTTCCTCTGTTTAAGGCCATACGGTTCACACAGTCCACACAGTTCACTCAGAAACAGGCTCTGCATGACACACAATCACAGACCACTTCATCAATAATACAGAGAATACGTATCAGTCCTAAACATGCGTCAAATCACCAACTGTCAAATCGCCTTTCCGTGGGTGAGGCCAGCAGGCCTCATATAAATTGCGCACCTGCGCGCTGTGATTGCAGGTGTCTACAGCTATGCTTTGCGTTTGGTGCATTAGCACTCATTTGCCTCTGCAGATGTGGAATGAAGGAGGGCTCTGTGGCCATCTCAGGGGGTTAACTGAACCTTGGTGGACATATCCTCAAAGGCTTGGGGAAGGTAGGAATGGTTTCAATGCTGCCTTTGCAGCCTCTGCCAGTAGGGAAGGTGAGGTGTGTCTCCTCCCCAATCTCTTGAAAACGAAAGAAGCGTTGCCAGTGAAGGTGATAACCCTTTTGTTTTGTCTGTAATCCATCACACAGGCTGTCAGGCTCAACAGCCGCGGCGGGCTCCCGAACAGCCCTTAATCTGACAGCTCCATGCATCATAAAGCAAAGAGATCAGAATTAGATCAAAGTGGCGGGAGTCAGCGGCGGATTGACGTGCTCTGCCATCTTGTTTTGTATCTTCATACTGGCTCTGACATGCTCTATGGCTGAAACTTTCAAAAGTGCAGGGTGGTGATGGTGAAGGGGGGTGGGGGGTGGGGGGGTGGGGGGGGGGGGGGGTGGGAGGGTGGAGTGAGATGGCTACGGGGAGGCCTGCTTCTGGGACCCCCCCTTCCCAATTGACGTTAATGCATGTAAGTTCTGTAAAGGTAGAGTTTGAGTGACATGCCAGATTACAGTACAGAATATTTAACCATGTATGTGTGTTTATGTGTTTGAGGTTGTGGGAGGAAGCAGGAGAGATGACAGCTGCTGGCTATGTGTGTCTAGGTTTATCAGGATTGGTGGGTGAGAAGAGAGAGGGGCTACAGGGGGCCCAGTGGGTAACAGATTAAACTCCACAGTAATTAGAGGCCTTTAAGTCTCACTGTGAAGAATGGGAGGGGATCTGAGTGTGCAAAAGCATGCAGTAAGCTGACTTGCATATGGTTTGAGACTTTGGTATAAGAAAAAAAATGGGAAGGTGAAATTCAAGTTTAGTGAATGTAAAGTGAAGAAATTGAATTACACGCCAATGCTGTGTGTGCAAACGGCATAATTCATGCAGATGTTCTAAAGAAAAATCCCCGAAGCCAAGAAATGCTACATGAATATGAGAACCGCTGCTCGCTTCAGAATACTCTGTGTTCATTTAAGAGAAATTAGACCTGATCTAAGAGCATAGCAGTAGCCACAGTGTTTACCGTAAAGAAAAAGCCACTAATGCGAAAAATAAGGCAAAATGTTGCACGGCCATGTGATATGAAACATATATAGTATATATGTGGATAGCATCAGATTTCTGGTACCTTGTCGTTGTTGGGGTTTTTTTTCAGAAACTATTACCCAGATTTTTTTTTTGCCATATTCACATTCAACATAATTTAAAGTAATGTGGCAAAAAAGCTACGCACACAATGACCGCTGATCATTTTAATTTGTGAAACTCTGCCCAATGACTAAGCCACAGATTCATTACCGAAGTGTAGTTTCTGGAGATTTTCTATTACTTTTCTACTAATCTATTATTTTCCCAGACCTAATTCAAAACTGTCTATTTTAGCTAAGAGTCAATTGACTGTTATCACTGCTTTTGACCATGTGTGACTTAGCATAACCTTCTCATTACAGTGTGTAGACGGCTGCTACCTGGCTTCCCAAAGACACACAATGTTCCCCAGATCCCGCTTCCCGCAAAAGTGAAACACAGGCAGCACATTCATAATAAAGCACAAACCTGTTATTTCAATTGACCTTCGTCACATCAAGCTGTCAATGATCTCAACCGTAGACTCAAAGTTTCGCTCATTGAGGCAGACTTCATGGTAATGGGCATTTGTTTTAGAATATAGCCTTTAGGAAAAAGGCAGCAGCATTTGGAGGGAAACGCAAATGATGTGACAGGGCATTTAGCCCAAGTGCATTTAAAAATAGTAATGGCGAGACAGCCAGGAGCAACTTATGGAAATCGCTGAAAATGCTAAAAATGGTCACACACCCGCCTGGGCTACAACAATCCTTAACCAATTCAAAAACAAAAACACTGACTGAAAGACCATCTTGTTCAGACTGCATGTTATATGGCTCTTAATTATTTAGTGTACTGTAGATGCTATCGACTGTTTCAGGAGTCTCAACATTAACAAAAATATGTGCAAACTGTCAAATATTTGTTAATGGCAAGTCTTACCTAGCCAGGTGTAAACAAAAACCTTAAAGGCATAAAGTAAAATGTACTTTTTAACAGACACATTAATGGGAATCAGATGTTTAACTACATGATCTCTGCAGGCTGACAATTTATGCTAGGTAACGCTGTGGTCATCTTATGTTGTGTTATTTCTTCAGGTTATCTCATTATGTTTCTACCTCATATTTATGAGATGAGAGGCAAACATGATTGACACAGGACTCCTCTATTCTTATAACTCTTCCAGGTCACGTGGATTGTTGTGAGCCGTTTTACGAACCAGGCTGAACAAACAAAATAAAAATAAATTGGTTAAATCCTTGTTTTTTATCCACAGCAGATGATTGTTAGCTGTTTCCACAAGAGCTCTGGTGTCTAATTTAATTTCATAATTGTCCACATAATAGGGAGGGGACTGATGCATATCTTCATTTACAGTGCTGGACTCTGAGGCTCTCTTCTGAGCAATAAAGCCAAACTCATAGTGATTAGAAAAAGTGTGTCAGTATCATTCAGACATGCAATATTCAGCTCTTCAAAGCATGAAGTCAGTTTCGCTGCCTGAAAGTAATATGTAGGTTGTTTTTTGTGTTTTGTTTTGTTTTGTTTTGTTTTGTTTTGTTTTGTTTTGTTTTGTTTTGTTTTTCTTAGCTTGACAGCATTTTTCACAACTATACCATAAACAGACAAGCAGCGATGTATATTGTCGGTATATCTGCATACAAATGGGATTTGAAATTTTAACAGCCCTGAAACACTATGATCATTACTACATCAGATGCATTTTAAATTCTAGCTAAACACAATTAACTATAAGCAAAACAAATCTTCATGAGGAGCCTGGGGTCATAGGCATTGTTATTTCTTCAGAACAAGAAAACTTTTTGAGGGTAAAAATCTTAGACAGCCATTCCTTTCTGTGTGGCTTGTGGCGAAGCCTCTACCACATGTTTCTCCTGTTCTTAGCAAAGCTCGAGTTGTTCACGCAGGCTCCTGGGGACTGGAGTCTGTCATTAGTCCTTGTTAACAGCGTGTTAATGTCCTTGTGCGTTTCAAAGGTTCATTCACTCCACTCGGTAAAAACATTACACAGGACTTGGCAATCTCCTGCTAGAAAAAAAAGTCTCTCTTAAAGAGATGCCCAATGCCAATAAATAAGCTGCAAGACAAAATCTTAGGCTTTTAAGTGTGACAAACTATTCTCAAGGTGTGACGTCCATTTCAAAATGGTGTGAACCTTCCGCAGCTTTAGACTTATAACCCCCCCCTTTTTTTTTTCTTTAAAATGGACGTATGCATCGTATAACCATTGCGATGTAGGGAAAACATTCATTATTCATTGACATAAAGTCATGGCGTGTTACAATCAGAGCAGGTGCCTAAGGTTTCATCTAGTACTTCTGAGCTTCAGATCCCCTTCTGAGCTGTGGACTTCTCTGACTCCTCACAACTGAATGGTGCTCTCCTACAGAGCGCCTAATCCTGGGAGGAGAATGTAAGTGAAGGAGAAAGGAGATAGACAAGAGAAAAGGAGTGGGTGTCAGAGTTAAAGGAAAAACAGACATTGTGCTTGGCGGCGGTGCTGTGGCATGTCGGGGCTCTGGTCGTCAGGGTCTTTATGAAATTTAGATGATGCATCAGAGGGTCACAAGAGTCTCTTTGATTGTGGAACTGTGGCTGAAAAATACATCAGTCACAGTGCAAAGGGCTCTGAGAAATGGAGACGGTAGAGCTCAAACACACATATGCGCTCTCTCTCTCTGTCTCTCTCTCTCTCTCTCTCTCTCTCTATGTATCTTTATCTCTATCGCTCTCCCTCTTCTCACAGCCTGTTTTCACACCATGTGTCTGGAGACAGGCTGGATAGAGCCCCTCAGTGTCACCCTCAATCGCTGTGATCTAAATGTATCAGAATTGATGGTGCCTTCCACCAAATGCTGTTATGGGGAACCTGGTTTGTTTATTTAATGAAGACTGTGTCGCTGTGGATTTGTGTCCTTGTGTTTGAGACAGTGGCAGGTGTTGGTGGCAGATTTGCCTGAGACACAGGCACTGAATTAACAAATTCAATTTACATAATACTGCCGACACAGGAGCGTCCTCTCTGCGGCTAAGTGTTCCTGTTCCTGCTGCCTGCCTGTGTGTGTGTGTCTCTCTCTCTGTGTGTGTGTGTGTGTGTGTGTGTTATCAATCATTCCTCGCTGGGCACAGATGTCCAGAAATCAGTCCCACAGACTTTGGAAAAAGATACAGGCCAAAGGAGCATTCCCTAAACCCTACTGGTTAGCTCAATGTGAGAGTTGAATCTCTCAATGGGAGTTGTAGCCTGTTCCTACAGAACCAGTTTAGCATTTTCCACAAGGAAATGACGAAACGCCTGCATGTATTCAATGGAGGTGTTTGTGTAAGATTTTACAGGAAAACGGTTAACAAATAGAATTATTATTTTAGTTTTCCACTTCGTCTGAGGATAGCTAACGATGAATGTTGATATTAACAGGAATTTCTGATGGTATAGATTTGCATCATTTTTAATCTTGTCTTTCTGTTACCACTGGACAGACTGCGCTGTGGTTGTCAGTTGTTCTAGTGAGTTCTCAGAAGTTTCTGAGGTACACTCTCGGTTAAAAAAAAAAATCTGGCATGTCTTCCTTTAATCCACATGCTGTGAAAAAAAAAATTTTGGAATCACTGTGCAATTTGGAGTTAGGCTTCAAATCTTTATGTAGAACTGTATGTGGCAATGCAACCAGCCAACATATATTCTTACTCTCTTTCATTTAAAATAAAAATGTCATTATAGTGATATTACACTGAGTAGCGTGTGAGTGCGTGTGTGTGTGTGTGTGGGTGTTTGTGTTTGTGTTTGTGAAGAAATGCAGACAATGTACAAGGTAAAAGAAAGGGAGGTGTGAAGGAACTCATAGACCTTTTTGTGTTGTGCAAGTTTGCTGTAAGTAAAAAAAATTTGAGTAAAAAATAGATATATTAAAAATGACATGCTGATTATGCATGATTTTGTGGGTTCTTCATTGATTACTTTTTATTCAGAAAGTTGTATCTGAGTGAAAAGATGGTAGCACTGTGTTAGGAGCAGGAATGTTCAGAGGGTAGAAAAAACACACTGAAATACACACACATTTATACATGCATACAAGTGCGTGTATGTGTACACGCACATGCACGTACACACACACACACACACACACACCTCAGCTGCAGTTCTGGCAGCTATTGAGCCCTACTGTGTACGTTTCAAATGATTCAATTGGATGAATGAGCATATGCTCACTTCTGTAGCATAAAGTTAAATTATGCATGTGGTAATTTCATTTCGTCTTGTTTATTGAGTTTGAAAGACAGCAAAATGCCATATGAAACAGACTTTTAACTGGTGACCTTTCCTTCAACATTTGTTTGTGCCAAACTGGATCCATCACCTGCTTTTGTCAATGGTTCTTAGCATTAAGCACGAAAGGTTTTTCCAATGTTAAATGAAAATTCTGTGGTTTCAGAATTTATTAATCTCTGTCACCTGACAGTTCATACTTCACACAGACCAGTACAGATTTTAATCTTTATTTAATTGCCATGAAATGTGCACTCACTTCTCCCCTGGTCAAAGTTGCAGGTTATCTGTAATGCACACTAATAAAGTTAGTCACGGGAAATAATATTACAATTTGAGCTACATTTAGGTTTTTTTTTCATATTCATTTAACTGACACTCTCTCGCGATTGTTGTTTTATACTATGTCAGATATCACTTGCGCGTAAAGTAGCCTTGAGGATAAGTGCCAAGCTCAAAAACATATAGCGAAAAAGCCATCAAACTGTGGATTCAATGGCTCTCTGGTTCCCTTACCCACTAGCTCACTGTTAGCTATGTAAAAAACCTGTAAAATTAATTATCCCTACACCTACCCTGGAATAGTAAATTCCACATATTAAAGCGTTGTTTAGTGAAGTTGGAGAAGTGTGGCTAAATTTTTATGCACATCACAAGAGCATGGCTCTCACACACCACATAGTCATCTGCCACATTGTCATGCACATTTGTGATGTTTACTACTAAATATTGATAGACATCTGGTGTTCCATTCATACCCAATCAAAAATCAGCTACTCAGTGAAGTTGCTTCTGGCCTTCTTCTTCTTCTTCTTCTTCTTCTGCTTCTCTCTCTCTCTCTCTCTCTCTCTTTCTGAACAGGGGGCAAGGTGATTGGCTTCACTATGAATCAGTCCTCTCACTATGGTATGTTCTCACTTTTATTTTCCAGGAATAACTTCCTCAAAGGCATGTTCTTCTGGCAACACATCGAAACCATATTAGCTGGACCTCTGAGACAGGAAGAATATGTGCTTGCCCAACTAATTTGTTACTGCAAACTGTCCAAGTGTGTATGCAAAGAGAACATTGTTTAGGGAAGTCGTCTTGGAATGGAACAATAATGACATTGTTTTGGGTGGATGGCCTTAAAAAAAAAAAAAAAGCTTGCACTCAGCATCATATGGAAAGAGACCTGTGGTTAGAATCCAGTCAGACCAATATGAGATTAAGGAGAAAGAATGCAGCAGTGCCTTTTTAGGATTTTGTCATCTCTCTTTTATGATTTAAACGTTTCAAGTTTATACGAATGCCCATATCCTCAAAATTGAATCACTGTAGCCACTGCTTTCAAAGCTCTAATGTTGAATTTGCGAGATGTATTTCAGCTGCTGGTCAGAGAAAACTCTGATGTTTTAAAAAAAAAAAAGAAAGAAAACCCAAAACTGGCTAAATTAGGATAAACTTGAAAGAAGAATGCATCCAAAGGACAGATGTATTTTCAGGTGTCCTGTTTTTACCACAGCACATTTTCTGTTGAGCGTACAGAGGATATGTTTTTATAGGGTCAAATTGAAAACATGTGTCAAGAGAAGAGTTCTGTGAGCACCAGACGTAATGGTCCTTGGTCTCATTAGTGAACAGCCCTGAAAACCAGAGACATGGGTTTTCCAGACACAATTGATGAAGAAAGCATAAAAAAACATGGATATTTTGTTTCTTCTTAATTATTTATGTCTTCGAGGGATGCTCTCTTGCTTCTGTTGTTGTCAGCTGACACATGTACAGGTAGGGATCATGCTAGACAGTGTGCGTGTGTGTGTTTGTGTGTGAATGCGTTTGTGTGTGTGTGTGTGTGCGTGTGTGTGTGTGTGCGTGTGTGTGCGTGTGCGTGTGTGCGTGTGTCAGACTGTGCCTGCCATGGAGCAGGCTGAAACAGCTTTCTGGCTGGTTCAAATCAAAGTGACGGAGAGCACAATAACCCAACAGTTTGAGATGAGGCTCTTTAGATTACAAAAAAAAAACAAAAAAAAAAAAACAACAACAACAGCAGCACAACAGTGACCTGACGTGCGCCTCTAATCACTTCAAATGAAGTAATGAAGGAGACGGCAGGCTATGCCAGATCCATTCTCCTGTTCTGCAAGGTGCAGCACTTGTTTGTGTGAATGTCTGGCAATTAAAAATAATTGGGAAGCAGGTTTGCCTCTAAATCTTCCAAGAGTGCCAGTTATGATCTAATGAAGCTTCATTAGGCATGCTGAAAGCTGAGAGCTTGGTATGACAACGGCAATTAGACGGGATCATAGGCGAAATCATTAAAAAATACCCCGGCTAAGATTAGCTTTTCACTTAATGACCAATTCATTAGCTAATTGATTTCTTATTAGTTGCAGGCAAAAAAGCCTGTTTGGGCTTCGGCGTGGCTAATTAACAGCGTTTACACCATTAGTCAATTGCCTCATTTTCAGGAAAACAACTTTTGAACAGCGTGTGGCTCAGAGCCGTCGGGCCATTTGCTCTTCTACATTTTATTCCCCCAATATTACAAGGGTGCCTCTTTTGCCATGCTTCACTGTGCCATTGTTAATGCAGCTAATATTTTGTGATTACACATGCAGACCGTATTAATTTATTATGCTCAATGATGGAGTCCATAATAAGAGGGATGGGGGCATTCAGTAATGATGGATTCATATGCAGGTGCTCTGTGGCAGATTTGTTATGTTTTATATTTAATGTGACAGCACCTTTGGTTTTTCTTTGAAGCTGAGGCACACCTATAGATCAGGGATGTCAAAGAAATTGAGATGAAATAAAATATATTATAGCTTATGGCCACAATTTCTAAGAGGGCTTATCACCACTTCTTACCTGACTAAAATATTTCAGAAAGGATGGATACAACCGGGATTTGCCCTTGTAGACATTCAAAGGTGGTATCTGTGAATGTTCATGATCTAAAATGAACGAATATGTCAGAATACATAATCACTCATCCCAGTTTCAGGCAAATTCATAAAAAAAAATCAAATAAAAAAATGTTGGCCAATACCCTAAATTATGCCTTTATTTGTAATTGCAATTGTAATTACACAAGGTCTTTATAACTACTATTACATGAAATTAATGGTGATATCCATGTGTCATAGATGAAAAGAATCAGACTGAATTCAGAGCAATCAATGTAAAAGACACTCTCTGAGGAGTCTGAGCAATATGGCTTCCTTTTAGAAATCAATCTGTCTTTCTTCACCCTATAGTTCAACCACCATTATGATCCCACGCTATCTAAAATGAATCTCTGTCTGGAATGACACTCTAAACGTGCACAGCTTCGCAAAGTCAAAGACATGCACCGTGACAGGTGGTCTGATTGTGCGGCAATATATGGTAGCACCTATCACCTATCACGACTGTGTGGCCTACAGTCTCCTTTTTTGGAGGGCTTGGAAGAGACAGCAGTCTCTAAATTCATTGGCTTTCATCAAAAACAGTCATTTGAAGAAGCTCGGAAAGGGCTATATTGGAACAAAGGCAGACATGTAGGAGATGAGAGACAGTCATTTGGCCAATCAAAGTCTCAGCCTTTCCAAGAAACTCTGGCCTGTGGTGCTTCCTGAATGTTGTCACCATGCACACATGTACGCACAAAAACACACATACACGGAAAAGAGGTAAAAAGATAACTCTTTCTTAGTCCAGTATTTGTATAGGAACCAGTGGAGCCTGCTTCTTCAGACTGTGCTAGCTCTAGATGACCCTTGGTTAAATATATTACCCATTCATCTGGTCTCGTGGTACCGATAGAAATATAATGTGCCCATCATGTCTGACTGTGTGCTCACCCTGCCACAGGTCACCTTAGTGAGGCATCCAAATGTGTGTATGTGGGTTTCTTTGAGTTCATAGGCTTTGTCCAATGCTAGTGAATACCAGTGGCTTAGTGACCAAGCCCAGAGGGACATGCTACACAGCGTGACAGATGGGGTTGACTGGTGACTCTGCTTAGGGACTCATCTACAGATGGTGCCCCCCCCCCCAAAAAAAACCTCCCAAAAAAACAAAAAACCTTTCCCCCTTTTTTTGTTACCTCTACACTCCTCCTCTCTCCCCAGCTCAAACTGCAGGTCTGAGAGAACGAGTGAGAGAGGCCCGAGGAGATGTAGCACCGCAGCCATGGCAGTGGCCTCTT
Source organism: Chanos chanos (assembly GCF_902362185.1). Taxonomy (NCBI): domain Eukaryota; kingdom Metazoa; phylum Chordata; class Actinopteri; order Gonorynchiformes; family Chanidae; genus Chanos; species Chanos chanos. The sequence continues at coordinate 29,382,372 of NC_044504.1, read as the reverse complement.
AATCAGCACTGCCACTCTGCATCCCGCCACTAATTAATCTTAATGAGCTCTGCCAATCGGTGACTTCTCTTTCTTAAGCTGCGACCATAAATCATGACTAACAAACAGCCACACTGAGTGTCTTCAGCCATCCAAAAAAAACCCTCCCTGCTTTTAAAAACACACTTTAATTGCGTGATTGAGCAAGTGTGGCGCTTTCCATAAAAGCCGGCCTGTGGCCCTTTGTCAAATGGCCTTGCCATTGCGGAGTTGCGTGAGGGACCCTTAGCCTTTTATAGCACTCTTAGTTGGCATACTCTTAAATGGACACTTACTGTAAGCAAAGCCTATTGGTCCCTGAAGGATTTGTTAACATGGCAGGGGGAGAAGCTGATACATCTGCACTTCAGCCAGATGAATTTACGCCACAGGCTATGATTTCTTTCTTTCTTTCTTTTTTTTTCTGCACAGGCTTTGACCACATGATGCAAGCAGTGTTAGTAGTTTCATTGATTGCTATCTCAGCACATGCAATAAGTGAGACTTCTGAGCAAGACTGCAGGGGAAATAACATCATAAATAACCAAAGGTTTGCTTGAGCAAATGTGTGATTTTTTTTTTTATTTGCTCTCTCTCTGTCTGCTAGATCAGTTTGAATGGGACCAATAGCCTGCATAGTGCACTCTAATTAAGTCCGAGTTCTAGATAATCATTTCAGATGTGACTCTTAGGCTGAATCCTGAGGTCGCCCACCAGAAATATTACAGTAATCACACACGCAAGTCGCGAATCACACTCCCTATCCCTGTACAGAATGATCTCACGAGGATCCGCTTTTTCCTCTCGGTCTGAATCCTGTGAGGCTGGACTGAGTGCTAATGCTTACATGGGAATGATGAGACAGAATGCCACGGCGAGCGTCTATTTCTGTATATATATATTATTCTTTTCATGGTATTGATTTGTACTTATTGTGCTGAACCATTTTATTTCCCTTGGGTCTGGAGCTATTAACTCTGATATCATCAGGAGAGATCCCTCTGCTGAAACTCTGTTGTAACAGCTCATCTGCCACCAAACAAGCGCGCTGGACCTCTAATGAATATCAAAACAAGGTTAATATGTTGCTCAGTCACTCAGTCACAATATCCTGGTATGTACTGGACTAGCCGACACAAGAGTAGCGAGGGCAAGGCAGGCTGCCCAGGATGTACCTAAGAAAATGATCAAGCGATCCAGGAGAGTAATGGAGAGGCTATAAAAACTGACAGTAATGGCGTATTAAATTGATAAATGTTTGAATCTATATAGCCCAGCATTCTTTGAAGGCTGTGTGTGCTGGGTCTATGAATTCTGGTCCTTCTGTGTAAAGCTGAAAAAAGGCCAGCAAACACTTATAATCTATGAAAGAGTCATAGTCAATATTGCATCATTTTAGATATGACTATGTGCAGGGATATCTCCTCGCAGCTCCTTTCCAGCTAAATCGTACATTTGGAGCATCCTCCCTTCCTTAAATATTTAGTGGATGTGAATAGCAGTTTTGAATATGGAATATAACACTGTTTGAATTGTAAAAACAATGCTTTCGGGGAGTCCCTGAGCTGTTTCACACCATCCACTGACAGCTACAGAAACAACAGTGTAGAGCCAGAATCCTTTGTACAGTGTTTACTACAAACTGTATGAGCATAACCAACACATTGAGTAAGTTTTAGGAGTGGTAAATTCAACAGAATGGACCAAGGATTTGTTTGACGCTGCTGCACACAGAGTATGATTAGTTAGGGTTTCAACTCAGCAGTAGTTCTGCAGCAAGGAATCACATAGGCAGTGGAGTGATGGCTTGAGTATGTCTGTGTGTGCGTGCGTGTGTGTGTGTGTGTGTGTGTGTGTGTGTGTGAAGACATAGTAGTGAAAAGTAGGCAGAAGGATAACAAGAAGCACTCTGGAACAAGTAAGCATTATGATGAGTTGTGTTTGTGGATTTGAAAGTTAGCCCTAGACTGTCTGGAATTGTCAATGGATTCTTGTGGTTCCCTAATAAATCTGCACTGTGCAGTAAGGTATCATGTCAATTTCATGCCTCCTTGGAATTAGAAGTCCTGACCCTGTGGGCAAGTTGTCAAAAATACATGCGGAGAAGACAAATGAACAAACAAACAAATATATCCCTTTGGGTTGGAACATGATGTTCCAACACTAAATATTTTGTCATTAAGCTGTTTTGTTTTTAACATAATCTGCAATTTAAATGGTAATCAATATAACAGCATGATCCTTGCTCAAATGTATTTTACTGGAAAAATGCCAATAAGAGCAAAGCAGATGGCACCTGGTGCAGTAGTGAAATTTTTGAAGTATATACAGACATTTCCCAGAAAATTCAAGCAAACAAACAAACAACTATACCGTGGTCGTATTGTATCATGACCTGCCCATTGGCAAGGAATACAGATCATTAGATCCCTTTATTTTATGGGCGGAGAAAAAAGTAAAAAGGATGCTGGTGAAATGAGTGGGTGACTCAAAATCAAATTGTATGTGAACTTTTGTTTCTGCCTGGTTTATGCAAATAGACTAATACAAATTGTCAGTTGAGCACAGTTTTGCAGTTCTAAAATAAACATATCATCCAGTGCAGCAGGATATTGCTTAGTGCAAGGTGCATCCTTTTGACAAATAGTATGCAGTCCAAACAGCATTCTGAAAGACTATAGGCTACCACCTAAGTAAAGCCAGAGTTTTCAACTGTTGTTTCAGTTTAGGTGGCGTTACAGTGAGAAAAATGACATACGAATTAATCCGAGTTAATCGCCTACATAATTGTCTTGGATTGTATATTTACTGCTGGTTATGAAACATCTCTGACGTCAGCTGACGCTTCACTGTCTGTACAGTATTCAACCATTAAAACAAATCAATGAAATCTTAAATGCGCAGCAAATATACTGGCTATTTGAAGAAATCTGAAATTTATATCACCAGCCTAAACAGCAGCAAAATGGCACAATGTCTACAACAAAAAAAGGTTGTGATGAACTCTTTTTTATTATTATGTGAGAATATATTAATTAAAGCGCATTCTTCTCCGGAAGGAAACTTTGCTTAGCAAGACTCTTTAAGCTTGGGATCATTACTGGCAGAGCAACATGCTCACCATTTTACCTATGAAGTTAGAAACATTCATTTTGCGCACATAAGGGATTAATCTGAATGAGTGAGCAAGTTCAAACGCTGTTTTGGCATTTGTGAGAGACTGTCCCGAGTTCCCGCTGAAAAGTCTTGAGTTTCTCGTTCTACGTCACCTCATTAACAAGCTGCCGAACCAGTCTAGAGTTAAGTGCTGGTTCGACTTCCAGTGCAGTGATCCAACCACGGGGAGGCCAGAACAGGAATATATTACGACTAAAGACAGAGTGGATGGATGGCAGCCTACACTGTTCTGTTACACAGAATCTGTTTTATTCTTCCAACAAACCTCGTGATTTGGGCATCAAACTAAATAAACCACGTGCAAACAAGTTAATCAGAAGCAGGGAAGACTGAAGAGCTATAGCATTGCACAGTTATGAGTACAAAAACGTATACTACAACGTCGTCCCGCCCTCTCCCTTTTATTTGGGCTTGGTTTTGAAGTACATGAAGTAAACAGCTTGTTATCAAAAGGACGGGCTCCAAGGTTGCTGACAAGGCTTTCAAAATCTCGTGGAAACTGCGAACGCTGTTCGCGTTCTTTAGTGAATACCAAATACAGAGAAATTTTATTTTCCATGAAAATATGAATTCATAAGTTCTTGGGGGAAAATATGAACAGAAATTATCCTTGAAAGTGTTAAATATATACACGCTTTCTTGCCAGACTTCATCGGTCATCTTGGTGAAATTGGGCAGTATTTAATTGCTTAGCTGCCGCAGATCTCTAATTGGTCCAGCTTGCCTAAATCAATCTGGTTTGAGTGTGCTGGTCAAATTGTTATGATAATACTGATATACCTGATGGTATACTGACTAATTAGGACAGATCGGCTGAACTGAAAGTTAAATGCGCTAGAGAAAGATTTTAGAAAATAACTGCAGAAAACAATTGCTTAAAACACAACAGCTTTGTGAGAGTTTAAAAAGAAAAACCCGTTTAGAGTTGACCAGTAAAAGTCGTTACACCTGGTTATGTCAGTCTCATTTAAAAGGGAAAGTGACTCACAGACACGTTTAGTTTGCACGCTCAGAGAGCCTGACTTTAGATGCAAAATTGTTATCGACATTTTACTTGACGACTTATTTATTTATTTTTCCAGCCCATATATAGAATGTAATCCATCACCCTGTCTGTCCGTAATTCGCTCGCCCCTACTAAAACCCCTTACAAGTTATTTGATTTAATTATGTGTTCAACGAACGCATTGCTCTCAATTTAAAAATGTTAAGGATTGCGCGGACATTAGACAACCTGTGTTGTGTTGCTGATATTAACGTATTACTTTATTAACTGTAGACGCAGGGAACAGGCAAGAAATATCGAATGAAATCAACTCATACCTGTAGTTTAGCAGGTGACACCACAATGCTATTTTTATGCAGAATTTTAATGTAATAACCCAATGTAACCTGTCAGTGAAAACACCACTGTGGAATGTTAAAAGTTATGCAGACAGCAATACCAGCAACAGATTATTTGTCAAATGAAAAGGCGAATAATAGAATGCGAATGATCAAATCACCTCATAGATTTCTATAAACTCAATACCAGAACACTTCAGATGCACTGGCTGACCACATTTAAACACTTTGCTAACACCTGCTTGTCAAAGATGTACTGTTGTCAAAAAGGCTGATAGTTTCAAATGTTTCAAAATGTGCTACTTACAGCTGCCCCCGTCTACCTTACCTTATTGATTTAACCAAGTACTTGAATAACTCTACTGATACTAAGCCCTCCGTTGTGCTTGGCAAAACTCAAGAGATTTCCACAATCTCTACAATTTCAGAGTCGAAAATATGATTCGTGCGCCTTTAAGGATGTTCGTCGCTACTAAACTATGGCGACATAAGAGAAGCAGCTGAAGAACATGGCTTGTCGATTTGCGCTCGTGTACTATGATACCCTGGAGGCTGTTGTTGATTGGGGACCACATGTGGGTACTCTACGTCAGTGGGTCTGTCCACTCAGTAATTTGAAAACATCTGTACCAGGCTCTTTGAAGTCTCACAATTATTTAAAGTGCGTCCCTGTTTTAAACCGGCCCTTAGATTGGTATCAAGACGTTGTGAAAAACTGCGGACATCGCAAAACAATTAATAGCCACAGTTTTGCTCTGAAAAGTCGTGAGAACTCTTACTTTGTTAGCCATATTGTCGCTGAAAAAAAGTGTCCATAAACTGTCCAGATCATTATATTAATGTGTACCTGAGCATGATACCTCTGATTATCTCGTGACCTAACAAAAGCTGTGAAGGTCTCCGAACAAAAGATGAGCGGGAAGATGAATATTGGTTGTAATATCATCAGTACGGCCATGGAAAAGGGGGAAACTCGGGGACGGCGGACATTGGTTTGTAAGAAATGTATTTTATCTTCTCTGAATAAAATTCACATTCATAACCTGAGGGGGAAAAATAATAAATGGAGAAGCTGACAGCCATTGTTGATGTGGGGGAGAAAGAAACAAAACATTAAAAATGTCACAAATGAACTAACTTCTAAAAATTTCAATCCAGATGAAGAACAGAAGTTGGTGGCTAAGAACAGCATTTTTTTTGATGGCGAGCACAGACCATATGCACTTAAATGCTGTAGTTCATAAATGGAGTAAAATAAAATAAAATAAAATAAAATATGCGAGACCCTTCTTAGACGGGGGTTGGAGATAAATAATGTGCTATCAAACACGTCATCACTGAGGTTTACATGGGTGATTTCACACCCTTGCGCTCCATCCATGCAAAAGGGAGAGAACCTTCTTGATCGGCCTTTCGTACACTCGCCCCATGCACCTTCTTATGTTACATAATTATGGTACATATGAACTACGTATACATTTTAAAAACAGTCCGATGAGGAAAAAGTACAACCCCACGATGCCAACAATTATTTTATTCATTGCTGTCTCATGGTAATTGTTAATACTTTAACATCACCATCCAGTACATTTACTTCTCGCAGCAACAAGCAATGTAGTAGTGAATAACAGGCTAGAAAAAATTCACTTACAAAATAATGGCCCTATCATTCACACGACACTGTATGTGCATACAAACAAATCTAAAAATGAGTGAGTCTCAGTTAACACAGCTTAAATTTGTATCTATTTCGAAGTCGGAAGATCTCAAAATTACTTTCTTAAAACTTCGTTTGCCCAAGTGCTCACTGAAAATATTTCAAAGAGACCCAAAGATAATAGATTTCTCTCGTATAAACATAGATACATGGGGAAACCATGGTGAGTGAAGGTACTAATACTATGCAGTATTAAATTATTAGTGCTATTTAGTATTGCATATTATTATAGGTAGCTTTATGTCTGAGGACAGGAATGATGGTTCAGCAATATTGGGTTAATGTTATTACGAATGGTTTTCGGAATGGTTTTAAGGATAGGAATCGATTAATTTATCTTAATAACAATTATTATGTTATCATAATTTCATCTAATGTACAATGAAAACATTAGTAATATTAAACAATAATCTAAATATCCATATCATATTCTGGCATATTCTTACAGAACTATTATTTTGTACAGTCGTATATGGAACCTTTATTTACACTTACATTAGTTTGCTTCGCTTGCGTTTAATTTATTGTTTTCAGTTAATTAAAGCAATCCATGTTAATTATATCAGTGTGCAGGGACATCAGAAACTCCTACTGTTACGGCAATATTCATATCTCATAATTGCATTAATGAAATTCTCAAATTAATTAAGCACAACTCCTTCGTTCACTTCGCTACATAGCACTGTGGGCATCTTAATGAATTGTAATTGTATTAGCAGACTCTATTGCAGCATTGATTTCAGGAAAAGCTGCTGAAAGTTGAATTCAGACGGCAGAGCCGCCTATAATTGCTCGAGACATGGCGATGGGGGCTGGGCTGAGGTAGCCATGTATAAATAGTGTGATCTCAAAAACACAGACATAGCAGCAGGAGTGATCTAACCTTCTATACCCTTAAATATTGCCGCTTTCACAACAGCAGAGACTCAGAGACTCATATTAGGTAATATAAAGTGGATTTCTGTGTTCAGGACTTCTCGTCAGACATGGAAGAACTTACGGCGTTCGTGTCGAAATCTTTCGATCAAAAAACCAAGGAGAGCAGCAAGGAGAGTATCACGTACAGGGAAGTTTTGGAGAGTGGCTTAGCGCGAGCCAGGGAGCTCGGGAACTCAGAGACAAACCTTCAGGACATTACTGAAACCAGCAACCATTGTGCTGTACATCTATTCAAGGAACATGTAGAGCTCGAGAAAGAAAAACTGAAGGAGTTTAACGTTGCAAGGGCTAGTGAAGGTAAGTTTTCCAATGCTTCATCCTCTGCCTGTACTGATTTCTATTAGGAAGAGACTGTGATCGGACGCGTGATGAAATAGATTTGTTCGTGCAGCATCGATGGTGGAAGGAGATTAACTGTATGTAGAACGTCTAAAATGTCTTACAATACTAATAGACTGCCAAGACTGAACACATTCACAACTATTGAGTGAAATACGTACCACGATGGCTCCCAGAGGCAGGCATGTGTGTTGAGTAATTTCAGCTGTAATTCTCATGCTATATCCACGCTGTATACGATATCGTGTAGTGCGTGCTGCAATTATAACAATTAAGGAAAAAGCAATTATTGCATAAATATTTGGTGGACATCACAATGTGTCAGGCGTTTGATTTATGGAATGGTTTAAGGCTATATAAATGTACATAAAACTGAGTAATCAGGTGTCATTAAAATGCTATTCAAATAATAGGCCTCAATCCGTTCACTGCAAATGTACCAACACAACGACAGTTTATTCAAGACATTCGTGCTCTTTATAAGGGCAAGGGGAATTATAGATATTCGTGTTTTCCACAAACAATACGTTTGAAATGTATTTTGCACATAGTCTAGTTCCTTTTGCTTCTGCCACAAATGTAAAACGATTAGTTACGAGAGAAGTTGACATGATCCCACTGAAATTTGTGTCCAGAGAAATATAGGTTTGAAAAACAATAGTATGCATGTTGTCATGAGAGGAAGAAGAAGAAGAAGAAGAAGAAGAAGAAGAAGAGGAAGAAGAAGAAGAATAGCAACAACAACAAATAATAACAAATAATGATAATAATAATAATAATAACAATAATAATAATAATAATAATAATATATCCACCACATTATTACCTTTAAATGAAAGCCATTTTTCATTTATGGCTCAACAATACATTATGGCGTTGAAACTAATTTCAAACGGATGTCATTTTCACCTTCTCAACATTCCCCTCAGATCACAAAGTTCTGTCACGAATCCACGTCTTTCCTAGTATTGAGAATGCAAGCATGATTCGAGTGTCGCTTGGCTTTCGTAAATCCCACAATAGCAACATTTGGGGTCGCTGGTTGTTCTTAGCTACAACACTGTTCTAAGGTCAGTCTAAGACATTTCATAAACTATTTGGCGAACACAAGTCTTGTATTGACTTTTTTGGGGAAAAGGCCATATCTAAAATTGAAGGTTTAGGGTGTCATCGTGGCAAGCCTGCATTTTTTTATAGAGTTGTTCTACTCCATAAACATGATCATTCTTCATTATGGGGCTTTCTCAGTATATTCTGAACGTTGACGTGGTACTCAGAATTGCAATGTTCCAATAAACGAAAATTAAACGCTTCTTCCTGAAATTTAAGAACAGTTGTAAATTAGGCCACCAGTGTTGTATAAAACCTTGCTGTATCGAAACAGTTAACCTTTTGCCACCACACATTTTACAGTAGACAGCGGCATACTTGTTTAAAGTACATCCGATAGGCTACATATAAAAGTCTAAATATTTTTATCGGCATTAATAACATTTTTCTTGGGTGCAAATATTGTTTCATACAAAACCTATCGCAGTTTATGAGATTTAGATTTTAAGACATACGTTAAGAAATTTAATACACATTTAGAGGAAGCTTGTGTTCAAATCCTTTTTTCTCGCACAGGGATTTATGAATGCAAAGAGAAGAAAGAAGACGTGAAATCCGAGGATGAGGATGCACAGAGTAAATTGAAGCAAAGACGGAGCAGGACAAATTTTACTTTAGAGCAACTGAACGAACTGGAGAGGCTATTTGATGAGACGCACTACCCGGATGCCTTCATGCGAGAGGAGCTAAGTCAAAGGCTAGGGTTGTCGGAAGCCCGCGTACAAGTAAGCTGATTGTTTCAGTTCAATACTAAGATGTTGATTGAACTTCAGATGAAGAGAGTGATAAAATCTTGCTGCAAAGATCAGGTTTCATACTTACAAATGAGCTTAAATTACACTAATCTTTGTTGAACAGGAATTTTGACAAAGTAAGACGACCTTGCGATAATTGTAACGCAGCAACCATCCAAGGGAAAACTGATTACGCAAATGGAAACCATGCAATTTCGATCGAACACATTGACTGGACAGATGAAGAAACCTATTAGTTGACAAACTGTCTCATGTTCTGTGGGTTTACTTAGGAAGCAGTCAGTCTTTTTTTAACGCAAAATTTGCATACACACTCCTGACTGTACACCGCCCTTCAGCACCGTAGTGTGCCCTTGAAGACGTTGTGTAGATGTATGAGACTGATAATGTTTATATACAGTTAGCATTAATGTTCAGGTTTACCATAAACCAGAGGGCAGAGAGTAAGATATTGAAGAAAAATTTAATTGTCACCCAGAAAGTCGGTGTTGAATGGTCTTCTACGACAAGAGCAGCATGAAATTATTATTATTATCATTATTATTATTATAATTATTATTATTATTATTATTATTATTATTATTGGATAAAACTGAGAAACCACTCGCCAAACCTATTTATAGTGCGCCCACCCCCAAAAATACAAAGAAAGAAAAAAAAAACAGGACAGGCGAAATCGTCCATAAAACATGTCTATTCCTGTGTTTACTTCACCAAACAAACAGTAAACAAAGAATATCTGTGCGATCACAGTAGAAGAAGTCGGGTTGAAATACTCCTTTTAACTTGTTTCGCAGCCAAATTCAGAGCAAAACTTGCTCACGGTCCGCGGAACGATCTAACCACATCATTAAAATTAATGAAGAGGTTGAGCTTGTGCTGCAGGGGACACCTTCTTATGTCACTCACCTCATTTTCTCCAGCGTTATCTTTGTAATATCTGCCACTGACTTGATATACTGTTCACATAAAAATGTATTACAAATAATTCAGTTTTACCGTAACTCCTACTGCTGCATACCTCATGTTCGGCAATTTAATAGAAAGAATAAGTAATATTGGGTAGCGGTGTGACAGCTTGGAAGCACAACATTTTTAAAATGTCGTTTTAGAAGCACAGACAAAATCTAATTAAGGCTTACCAAATAGTGTGTGAGCACAGCACCCAAAACGTAATTGGAAAAAATGCATGCCATTTAAAACAAGGCTCTTTACATCTTTAAGAGCCAAAGACGGTGAGTGTATCAGAACGCCTCTATAAAAGCCGCGACATTTCATGTCTGTAGCCAAGGGATATATTTCAATTTCAACTGAAAATCTATTGTAAGTAAATTGTAAGACATGGAGTAGATCGCTGATATTAACCTGTTACTGTAGTGCAGAACAGAAACCCCACACCGACCAGCTGTCAAGAATCTAATTGAAAGTTATGAGACCTTGGTGAAGAGCAGGCAGTAATTCAATTACGACTAATATCTCTTGGTTTCTGGTGCAGAGCTAAATTAAATGTCATTATTCACTGTCTCTAATAAAAATCAAAAGGAAATCAGATTAGGGTATTTGTGAAACGCATCATTGAGTGGTCCTTAATGAAGAAATAACTGTCTAAACCAGTGTAGCTCAGTTTGCTTAGCATACGGCTGGGTAATTGGAATCGATCTTGAGCTGAAAAATGTTTGATTTATTGGAAGTATGAGTGTAGTTGTTGAGATAATGCGTGAAACGACTCAAAATAAATCAAAACGATGCACAAGCATAATAATAATAGGCTAATAATAATAATAACAATCATAATAATCATAATAATAATGTAACAGTGTATTTTTAATTATTCCTCTGTAAAATGTTTTTTTCCCGAATTTTTTATCCTCCATTTTTCAGAATAAATCTGGGGCATGTTTACAAAATTTCAAGACCATTTTGCATTAACTAGGCTGACCTCATTTCAAGTACTTTGGTGTTGTTTTATGTCACCGCTTGTCTCCTGTGTAATACAATTGTCCGTGAGACTGAGGTGCACTAAGAATCATACGATTCTATTAAAATAGCAAATTATTGACAAGTGCATTATTGAACATTCATTAACCTACACTGAGTAGACTTCATATCCCGCAAAATGGCTCCGGCACCTTGCGTAGCCTAATTAAGCATCGTAGTTTATGGGACCTCTGGTCGATAATTTTGCCACTCTAAAACATGATAATTAAGAAGAACCGGAGAGTGAGATAATATGATTCACCACTGATAATTAGGTTAATAGTAAATGACAATGTATTCTTTCCGAAAATACGATATTTGGCACGTAGACTCAATTAAAATTGCCATAAAACATTTGCAATGCAACGATACTTGCCTTTATCCTTATTGAGATGGTCTAAATGAGTGCAGACATTATTATAATCATTTTTACATTACATCACTTCTCCTTTTAATAACACTTGTAAAATAATATGCTGGCCTAATACTAGATTGTTGGCAGGCGAGACAGTCCATTTTAGGCAGAAGCATACATGGTAGGTTCTTCACAAAACTTAAAATAAACACCTTTTAATTCATCTGTAGGCCCAGCTCAAACAAGAAATGTTGGCTAATTGATCTACAACTTCCTCGAATATTTATTAATATTTATTCATTTTCAGGTTTGGTTTCAAAACAGAAGAGCGAAATGTCGCAAACAAGAAAATCAGATGCACAAAGGTAGGCCCTCCACTATTTGATTTTCACATACGCTGCCTTTCTTTTGTTATAATTGTGACGATATATTACGATGTCTCGTTTAACTTATAAGTGTAGTTTTTACATTCTTAAAAATCAAGAACATTTTTTACTTGTGATGAAGTTTGTTCTGCATCGTCAATACGTTGTTTCTGCATTGCTCGTTTATGAATACAGCCGTACGTAGACCTACAGGGTCAAATGAGTGGATGCTGAAAAGGCGTAATGTAGCCGTGAGATTTACTGAGATTTTATTCACTTTCTAGGTGTTATTCTGGGCACAGCAAGCCACTTAGACGCATGCCGGGTGGCTCCATATGTGAACATGGGGGCACTTCGAATGCCATTTCAACAGGTAATCTTTTAGAATCATCAACATGAGTGTATCCAAAATAAACAGAATATGCAAAATATGCATTGTTAAACTGGCCAAGTTGTCTGGTTGGTCCGACAGTGGGTCGTATTTGTCCATAGTTCAGTTTGACAGAAGTTTTCACGCACCGCTTTTCATTTGGACAGGTTACCATATCCGATCTTAAGTGTCAAATGATCACTACAAAGTATAGTCCTCAAGGCAAAAGGAACGATTTGCAGACAGATAATTAATAACACGGACTGCATAGTCCGAACCCTGCTCTTAGGGAGTCGCGACTGAGGTTACAGCAGAGAGGCAGGGTTACGGACCAAAGCGTACCTTTCACCTCTGGGTGTCGATGACAGGCGATTGAGATTAGAGATGGTCATTTGATCTGGTCTCTTTTTAGAGGAGCCTGTTGAAGAACTGTCTCCATCAGTCAGACGAAAGAGCACCCCTAATAAAGCTAACATTGCGGCAAGGCGCAAGCAGATAAAAGAGATTATGAAAGGAGAGAAATAAAGCGCTGATGGATATTGGCATTGAGCGGGACCGGCCGGGCCGAGGCGTGAGGGCTGCGTACTGATCACCACAACACTAAGGCGAAAACTGGCGCTTGCGCGTCTCCCACAAATGTCCACCACCTGTTGTTCTGACGGCTCATACAGCAGTGCTGACAATTTTCTGGAGCCTTGCTATTATGTGTCAGTGTCTTTCCAGATAGAACGAGCCCATTTCTCCATATGATGTGAGTTTTGGCCGCGCAGACAAAACATAAAAGGCCAAGATATTTTCCAAAAGTGACTCCAGTTTCTTAATCATGTACAAGACTTTGAATACAAATACAAATGACTGACAAAATATTGTCATCTAAAATCTTGTCATAATGTATGTTTCTTTTTATAAACTCGTTTTTATAATTATTTTCACTCTAGTTGATCCTCCTTTCATTCACAGTGATGTCTGCTGATGTGGAATATGAAAAAAAACAGAAAATGAAAAATTGGCAAAAATACACTCCGCTAGGCAGAGGTTGTATTTGACTTGGATGAGGAAACATAAAGCTTTAAACTTCTTTTTTTATTTTCCCCCTGTTTGAAATGCACGAGAAGTGTAAAAAAGTGGAGCTCTTTTGCTTAAGTTGGGAGATACATAATTTTCACCTCGCTTTAGAAAATAATTGCCAAGGATGTTGAACTGGATATTTTATAGTGTGTGCTTATACTACTCCCCCTTGCACAGGAATACATCTGAATAAATATTTATAACTGTGAATGTGTGAATATTTTGGTTGCAGAAATTGTTTGTTTATGCAATTGAATATTTAATTAGAATTAAAAGATGTTGCAGATTTTTAAGCATGTATGGAAAGTTTCAGTGTGGGTCAAACTAATGTGTCTTGATTTTAAACTTGGTGGGATTTCTTTAACTATTACCTTGTCTGAACATACTGCAGGATTCAATTACGTAAAAAATTGCTCACATGCAAAAGAACACACTGAGAGTGTAGGCATTTGACTATTTTCATTAAAAACACACAGTAAGTAAACCCCTTTAGAGAATTTCAGCGGGACCTGAACAGTATCTGACTTGGAAACCTAATCCCTGGCACTATTTAAACTGACCTGAATGACACCGGGTAACTCTGTTTGTTTTTGGTTGTCCTGTAGGTCCAAGCCCAGTTACAGTTAGAGGGGGTAACACACTCTCATCCTCACCTGCACCCACACCTGGCAGCTCATGCTCCATACCTGATGTTCCCACCCCCACCCTTTGGACTACCAATTGCATCACTGGCGGACTCGGCTTCAGCAGCGGCTGCCGTGGCAGCCGCTGCCAAGAGCAACAGCAAGAACTCCAGCATTGCTGACCTGCGACTCAAGGCAAGAAAACACACCGAGGCGCTGGGACTCTGACCCCCATGGGCTTCTCTGCTGCTCTGAACTGATAATTGCTTCTCACACAAGACTGTGCTTGTGAAAAGGCCGTGACACTCACAGTTAAAACAAAACAAGAGAAAAACCACAGACAAAAGAAAATGTACTGCAGAAAAAAAAAGATAGTGAGGGAGAGGGAGAGGGTGAGAGAAAGAAAAAAAAAAGAATGAAAGAAAATTGTCACAACAAAAACACTTGTAGAAAAAAAAAAGGTCATTAAATACCAGTGAAATCACCTTTTACTTTTTGCTCAACAGGCAGGACTGCTTGGAGGCCAGTGGCTCAACCCTTTCCAGCCACACATCACAGCCCCAGGACCGTACAAAAATGTCTGGATGTCTGTCTGAGAGCCTGCCCTTAGGAGAGAGGAGAAGACAAAACAAAACAAAAACAAAACAAAAACAAAACAAAGCAAACAAAACAAAACAGAAAAAAACCTCCCCTCATATTTAGAAAATGGGCAAGGCAAAGAGGCAGACACAGCAAGGTTAGAAATCGACCAATGCTCGCTTCACAAACTGTTTGACGGACAGACTCTGAAAAGTTTGGATCCTCAACCTTATGTATAAAAAAAGAAAAGAAAAAAAAAAAGAAAAAAAAAAAGAAAGTGGCATTTTTGGCCATGGCATCCCTGCTGCTGCCCATTGCATGTGTTGAATGAAGGATAGACGTATTGGGGCTGGCCTCCATTGTAACTGACAAATGCCTGACTACGTTAATCACTGCCATGAAAACCTGTCACTATGCTTTTTTTTCCCCATCTAGAACTAATAATTGAATTTCAGTGTTTTTCATTCTGCTGTGGACAGTGATAGGAAGCAGCAATAACATAAATAGTACAATCATCAGTTTTTCATTATATTAAGATCATATGAGATTTTTTTCTTTTCTGATTCTTTTGGAGGCAATGTTACATGGTTGTATGTCCTCTAGGCGTATGAGGAGGCCATTTTGCTTTCAGTCTGATACTTCGTGCTCTCCTCTCTTATTTTGGTTCATGTGACATGACCTGGGAATAGAAGTGAAAGTATGCTTTGCACTTCGGGTCTTGTATCAAGGTGTTTACAGTCCTTATTGCAAGAAGATACTACTTCATCCGGGGAGCAGGAGGAATAGGAGACTGGCTGGGGTTGTGTGTCATTGAAATATATTGAAATGAGTTTTCCATGATCTTTTTTTTTTTTTTTTTTGCTTCAGAAAGATAAAGGGTAACTGCAATTTTCTAAGTGAAAGTATTGAAGATGCATCAGTTAAACTGAAATGCAATTTATGTGCAGTTAAGTGCAATACTGTAAATATGAGAAAGTTAAAATAGCAGTTAATGATAACTGATGAAGCAAGCAGTGATTTTCAGTCATTTCTTTTTCAGCACTGATACTGACGTGTTCAATTTCTTTGTCACATGACACATTTTTTTCTAGACTATGTAAATGATTAGTTGCTGACCCATTTGCAATCATGTGCCATAACTTTCTGAGTTTGATGGTTCTTATAGTTATGTACATTTCAAGAAGTATTGATAATATGTTGAGGTAGACAAATTAATATGGTTCTGCATCTATGAGCAAAATATATTCTGGGACCAGGATTTACAGAGGTCTCTGATTTTAATAAGAATAAACCAATTCAATATCCACCAAAGATTTTTCATGAAAATTGGAACGCTACATAAGATTTTGTGCAGTGTTTCAGTTGACCTCCGTAATTCTGCAAGTGTATTTCAATTGGAACATTTGAACTCTGACACAACCGAGTTCAACATTTAGCGACACATCAATGAGCATGCTAGTCATTATCTTACATTATAACCTTTAAAGGAATTTGAACACTATTCACCGCCTTTGGTATAAATTGGGAAACGTACAAAATGAGAATGGGATTGCGCTGCAAGACTACACTATGTTACAAAACAATTCAACGAAACATTGTTGTCAGTGCTGATATCAATAGCCGTTGAACCAGTAGATCCTAGTTAGGTCTACCTCTGACAATAAATTATACATAACGGGACATTCTTAATGCACCAGCGTTGTGGTTGTCTAGGAATGTTTCCTCTTGTTTTTAAATTAAGCTCATGGGTGCTTTTTATTTATTATTTTGTTTGAATGTTTATAAATGTTAAATAGCTGGATTACAATTGTACATTTTTACATGGCTTTGCATTTATTTTTCTATATTTTTTAAGTGTTAACATTTGAAACAGTTTGACGCGAAGGTGTGACTGCAGTACATTTGTTTGACTAAAATGTAGCGTGTCTGAGTTTACAAACGTTTCAGGGATGGTGGATAATATCCTAATACTTTGTGTTGAGATTTACTTAAAATATCATGGAATTTGTTGTACCCATCACAATTACCATTTCATATGCCAGCATGCCTAAACATGATTCACCATACAATTTGTGTTTTTTTTTCTGTTGATTCACAAAATATGAATGTACATCTTGTACAAGTAAACTATCAATAAAATTATAAATATTTGTATTGGGGATTTTTATAACTCTTTATGTTATTCTGAAATTGAAAGAATAAATATATTTCTGCTCCCCAAAAGTGTGTAGTGCCGGAGAGAACAACTGAACATTTGTAAGCAACTTGAAATTATGTAGCTTTAACCATGGGTAGGTATCAAGCTATGAATATTTATACCAGGTGTACTCTTTCAGTGGATGCCAGTAATGCTGGTGATTGTTAAGATTTTGGTCCAGTATGAAAATACTTGCAATTCCTGTATCAACTTTACAAGTACAACATTATGCGCATTATTCTCTTTAAGAATAAAAAGTGGATATACTCTGGTAGGATTACAAACGAAAGAGATGTTGTGTATGTGATGCGTCTCACCCTCCCAAACTCTTGCTCATCCTGACAAGATACGTTACCATTCAGGAAAATGTTTTTAGGTTACCCATAAAGTAGCTTCATCGTCTTGACTCTGCAATGTTATGCAGTAGCTGTTCCCTTCTGGCTAGATTTCTGTTGTTTTGTAGCATGCACAGGATTTAGCACACCGGTTTGCCAATACTCAGCCACACTGAGCCGTTAAGACAGAACAGACCTCCTACATGCCCCTGCTCAGTCCAGGGTAGACTAGCATGTCTGTTTACAACATCTCATACTTCTTGCAAATAGCTGGTGATGCCATGGGCAGGTGACTGCATCTGAGAATGGTTCCTCAGCACCCTACCAATCTTCTACATCTCTATAATGTTTTTTTTTTCACTTTACAGTTATTGTAACCTTGAACGTTGAATTATTCTGAGGGATTTACAGGAACTATAAACATTTAATGGTTAGAAAGTCACGAGAAGTGTTGTAAAGGTGCCATTAGTTCATTGTGTGTAACATATCGTATTTTTCAAGCCCATCTGAGTCATTAAAACAAGTAGACCTTTATGAGCACGTCAGTTGTTTCTTAAAAAATCCCTGTCCAGATGTGTCCGCACACAAAGCAATTAAGGCATGTGACATAAAGCTTTTTTGTCTCAGATACAAAGTCAAATTGGTCCAAATAGCATCCTGTTAGGCTTTTGCTTGCTGAAACAGTCTGTGCAAGTTTAATTTGTACCTCTGCACTCATACATCAAGACTGGGTAATACAGGCAAAGGGTGATGGTCTCACATTAAGGCTCTGACCTCTGACAGAGGCAAACTGGACCCTGAGTAAAATAACAGCATCCTTTTATGTGCTCTGACAATTAGTAGCATACTGCAGCCATCAGTCAAATCACTCCAGGCCATGACTGCTTTGTTAACACACTCAGATGTACAAGGATGTTTTTACAAATTAATAAGGACATAATTATGTATGGTAACACAGCTTAATTAAAGTGTGGCTAACTTATTAATGTGCTGTGACCTTTATTTTAGAAAGCTGACCTATCGGATAAAGTGTATTATGTGGAATAATTTGTTGACTGAAACTAAACATGGATAAAAACCTTTTTTAGTTTCCACGATCTTGACGACATGCTCTGAAATAATCAAGAAAATCATCTCATCTCCAGACGTTTAGAGTCTTATCATACACATGCACCAATGGGTTTGAATGATAATATGCAGACTTTGCGACTGATTTCAGTAATCCACAGTTACAAACACTAATTTTTAGCTAAATAAAAAGAAATGTATTGGATAATCTGTGATGATACAATACTGATATATATTATTGATACATTGGTGTTTAATAATACTTTTATGTTAATCATCACCTCAGTTATATCACACACATGGTCTTCAGTTGTGTCACATATATTAAATTGAACATTGATATGGTTGTATTATATGAGGGCTCTATCATAAGCACATTTTCAAAATCATAATATTACAATGGCAACTGCTATTATTGCTACTATTGCACAGCAACAATGATGACAAGTATTATCACACGTGCCAGTATCATTGTCACTACTCTCAAAGAACCTACTGTGTTTCTACAAAAAAATTTGATTTTTTAAACATTTTAATGTTCAGGTAGTCTTAGCCTTCAAGAGGCTGATATGACAGTTTCTAAATCTGCAGAGCAATTGACACCTGAGGCACCTGAAGTAATTGTTTGATTATCACAAATTAGCCGTGTGAACTTTATGTACACTTTCCATTGATGTATCTGAAGATTATCACCGTCATTGAGTTGTTTTAGATAATCTTAGATAATTAGACACCGACGGTGATATACCTCCGTTAATTAATCTAATTAGTGCTGAAACTGTTTGCAGTGACATCTTGAGCATTATGTCTGAATTACAAGTTTGTGATGAAATAGATCTGGTGGTTAGGAATTTCCCATGACCCTTTGCATTGTTCATGAGACAGTAAAGCCCACTCTGACAGCTCTACTGAGGCTTCATGCAGTCAGTGTTTATGGATCATGGGTAAGAACTCAAAGTTCCTGTAAAGCATTATAGGACAGGGCGACAACATGAGATGTCCGCTGATATGCTGGATATAGCATTAACCAAAATGAAGTAAGCAGAATAATTACAGAACAGCCAGAAGAATCCACATTAAACAAGAGACATCCTATTCTGTGTGGAAAGTAAACAAATATTAGTCAATTGTGAAAGACTTAATCAAAATACAGGACCACGACCTTCTCAGAGAGTTGTCAAAAAATTATGCATTTTTCAAAACGTTCATGTTCTGATACAGCTGAAAGTTGTTATGATGAAACTGTTCCAAATAAAGTCTTGATGAAGATTGAATTTGGCCAGTTGGTGGGGGGGGAGATTACAACTTCCAAATCTGTTTGTTCTTAAAAAAAAAAAATACTATTCATTTGGCAACAGCAGCAACCTCTAATGAAACCTCAGACAAAAATAAAGGAGCTGAAGTTTTGAAGTGACTGCGTTGGTTCGTAGATCAAAGACTCCTTCTCTTCTCCATTTGTTTTAGTTTGGGCTTTTGTTTACTTTATCGACTAATATGTAGAAGTGTATCCAGCATCAGCTGCAGTGCAAAACTATATTAAAACCAACATCTTAAAAGTACAGAAATAATTTCATTTTGCAGCTTGGAGGAAAGTATCAAGGCTGTAATAATTTAAGAAAAAAAATGAACAGCGTAACATTTCTTATCTAATTCCTAAGTTTTAATACAACATTCTAAATATACAAGTACATTATAACTCCTGTATAGGCACTCGGGGTGCACTATATAAATATAATTAAGAACAGACCTACGTGGTTTTTATGCTAATTAACTGGTAATAAATATTTAATAAGGTACAACTCTCGCACACAGCTCAGAATATCATGGAGAAATTCCAGTTTTCTCGTAGAGACCCAGCCTTTTAATATAATTCAGCTAAAATCATCAGAAAATGCAAGCTGTTATGAAAGAAAATACATAATTAGGTTTCTAAATAGAGGAAAAAATACAAATGGTCAGAATAATGTTTTTTTTTCTTATCTTGAGTTCAGCCTCTGGCCCATGTAAAAGGACTGCATGAGAGCTTCAGCATCACATCAGTGAAACTTTAAACAAAGAGCAGCAGCCAGGGTCCCATGGAAGGCAAGTGTACTCTTTAAGGTCAGACTGGAACTCTAACCCTTAATCTCGGCAATAAACTCGTTTTGCTGTTTCTTAGATCTGTCTCTCTCTGAGTTCCATTCACATCACTGAAGTGACCAGCGCTTGTTATTAGACCCAGATGGTCATACATTTGGTCTTATCACTGATTTATTTTTAGAGCAACTTTATAATGAAGAAAAATTCACTGTATCAGTAGATGGTGTGTAAGATGATTAAGAAATTTAATGTTCCTTGGACTATGTGCATATTTCTCATTCATTCATGAGAGCAGCTTTGGATGTTTTGATAGCTGGGAAAAAGAAATATTTGAGATCTGTGCAATCTAAAAGTGCATTGTACAGCTCAGCTATACTCAATCTATGCTGACTTTGCTGTGGAACTCAACCCAAGCAGATATGTAACACACATTAACCATGTCAGGACCGCACTACGTTACTGCCACCGCTCTACTCTTATTTGGGTTCTGTGAAGATCTACCACACCTAAGTATGGGTGGTCTTACGTGATTGTTAAAGAATGTGCAAAGGCAAGAGTTCAAAGCTTGAAATATGGTTTCAATCACTAATTCAAATGTTTTCATATTTATTTAAAATTATATGCTGTACATTCATATGTTAATTCATCCTAGAATTTATACATCCATGCTTAACTAGTAACTGTTGTGCTATTATTTAAAGATTCTTATTTCATAAGCTGCTTTATATAAAATTTTTCACTAAGCTGTTGAACCTTAAACTGTAGGAAAACACAGCTACCTTAAAAGGCAAAGTACCTGACTGGTACTCTTCAAAGCTAGCCTGTAATCATATAACTTCAAAGACGTATCAGGCAGAAAAGAACAGGAAAACAGTGTTGGATAATTAATCTGATCAATAAACCCCACAAAGTGGCTCATTAAAACATCAATTTTCATCAAATTCCAAGATTTGAGTAACATTGTAGTGATGTGGTTTCCTGCATTCTTTATTGAAATGCGTTTACAATTTGCTATAGCAGGGCAAAATATAGGCCTTTTAGCCTTTGAAGGAGAGTAACCCTTTGAAGTAAAATGGGTGTCTGGTAATTTCACGATAAGCCTATCAGTGTGGGTTAATGATATCTGGAGAAATACAGAGAAATATTTGCTGTGAAACAATTGGGCAAGGAAAATAAATGAACAAAGAATGTACAGAATAGAATGTCCATTTAACAGGACAAAAAAAAGGTTGAGAAAATTGCCAAACAAGTCAAACAGGGAAGTGGAGAATACAGAACAATGTACTGAAATGATATAGGATTTTCCTTAAGAATACAAGATTGAAAAATTATTGGAAAATATCAACAACCCATAATAGGCGATTACTATGACGGATCGCAAAATATCAACAACAGTTCATTATAGGCAATCTTGTGGCCTCTCTATATATTTTCATACTACAATTATATTGTAAAAACAGTTTTGTGTTCCAGATTCTCAAGACTGTTTTCTACAGTTTTCAACATCAATTGGCTACATGTTACGGTGGTAGTACAACATGCTTTCCTGTGAACAGACAAGTACATTTTGCTCTTTGACACTTCATATGTGTACATCAAACTCAGCACCTCTGCCTGCCGTTTCTCAGATTTGAATAGAAGGCTATGTTAGAGTTGAACTGGGCCTCTCTCTCTCTCTCTCTCTCCATTCTTGACAGGATGACTAGGGAACTGGGAATTTGTAGAAGGAGCCTTGCAAATCAGGGGCAATCAGACACTGGGTGAATGTTAATGAAAAAGCAAACAGCTCACCACAGCAATTTACACTGCACACCATATAGCTGTGAGCCATGCTAAAGCAATCACTTTGCTCCCACAAACAAGGAGCACTTGAGGAAAAAATAATTATCTGCCATTTCCCGACTAAGGGTCAAATGCATTTAAATGTAAATGCCAAATACTTCCTGTCTTTAGTACATGCCAAAATGCAAATTAAAAGACTATGATGTACCTCAATAAGAAATCGATCCTGTTCAAATAACAAACTTTGATTAATATGACTATCTTGGCAAATATGGTAAATATCTAAAAACTGTAATATATGATTAAACATAGGGGAAAAAAAGTCCTTCACAGGTTTTCAAGCTGGCCTGATATGACTCCAGCAAGTATACATATAGGGTAAAACTGAGAAATGATGTGGGCTTTTTCCCCATAAATGTTTTCAGATAGATTTCTAAAGGGATTAACGTAGGTCTAAGAGGTTAAGTCTTGGGAGCTCTGGTGTAAAACCTGACTTTCTCTGGGCAAGAGGTCAAAATGAGCTGAATATATTTCGGTATTGTCCTGAGGGGAATTTGAAATCCTACTTAGTGAGAGTAACATTTACATAAATTATGGTTACCAGGTCTCAGCATGCAGTAAACGGCAATGATTGAAGCTCTTGATAAAGCAGTTTCTGTCCTGTTAATACAATCATTAACTTATTGAGAGAACTAGGGAGTAATGATTAATAATCTGAAATGGGGAGGGTGGGGGGGGGGTCAGATGAAGTTTGGGATTATAGTTATGAAAACTAATATGGAGACAGGAGCATGTGTTTGCCTTTTGGCAGTCCTTAACTGCTTTGGGAAAGTGATTTTTTCTCAGTCTGAAATATATGTTAAGCTGTTGTTTGTTATCTACAACAAACTGAATATCTAATCATTTACAGTACAGACATTTTCATCAGTAGTATACTTTGCGGTATACTGTATAACTAGTAGGTACTGTAGCATGTTCAGATATATCACAATGGTGAACACACACACACATATATATATCCTGTTTGTCGACAGTTGTTTCAAATGTTACTGGAGTCAGTCCTTTACTAGGTGTATTTGAGTTATATTTAACTAAAGCTTGAAAAAAGCACACAGCTCAAGAAGGAATTATGGAAACTGTGATTTACTAAAAAAAAAAAAAAGTAAAAGTAAAATGCTAAATGACCATTTCTGTGGTTGATTTTTTTGTTTTGTTTTGTTTTGTTTTGTTTTGTTATTCTGACCAAAACACATGGGCCCATAATGTTGCTGCAATAATGATGAAGGTCATAATAAAGCAGGCCAATAATCCAAACTGATGCACGCACAATTAATCATGGTTCGCCTCCGGCACCTCTAAGAAAAATGATTTCATTTGAGGGAGCGGTCTCATATTGTCTCTAATGATATCAACTGCTTAGATTGTTTATTTTACAGCGAGCTTTTGCCCTCCTCACAACAGACTGTTAGCTAGCAAAGGCGAGCTCTGAACTGTATGTTCAAATGCTAATCAAGAACATCTCACAACAATCATCCACATTTCATTTTGTACCTCAGTCATCCGCCAAATCACTGAGGATGCAAACACAACATACCCTAATCACATCTGCTGATACAATTATCTCTGACTGGACTGTCAAATCATTGTCGTTTGCCTGCAATATTGGAAAAAAAAAAAGTCATGAAACGATGACAAGCGCCTGCTCTAACCGCTGCAACTGCTATAACTGCTTTTTATACACAAATAATGCACTGCATCCTTTTCTGTGATTATTGTTCTCTGCTGCAATTGCTATGGTTATTACATCTATTTTTGAGACATGCAATATGTAAATTATCTTTCAGTTTCATGCCCAAGTTTATCTCTTTTCAAATCTGTACTTGCATTTATGTAAGGCCAAATATTGTGATGATATAATCACCAAATGTTCACAGTCACTAGCTATGGCAACAGTTCTGTAAGTTGTCAGAAATGACCTCTGATTTGTGGGGGTGTGTTGGCACAGTATGTTCGGTGTCCTGTGGTGGTGCTGATGAGTTTACTATAAGTGTATCATTTGTAGTCTCTCTTGTGGCTAAAACGCTAACTTTCTGAATGCTAAGGGTGCCGAGGTCTGTAAATAGCCAGAGGGAATGTTACCTACACTGATTATAGTCAATCTCTCTATTTCCCAAACGTTTTACTTTTCCTGACTGCTAATCAATACCTGCAAAAATTTCCAGCTAGTATGCCTCCACTACAGTTAGCCGCCAGAATCCTTCCTGCTAGCGCATAATTCAAGGTCTGGCGGTGACCACACAATACATGAATATTAAATACCACAAGGCAAGCTTTTCTAATTGATCTAAATGTCATAGTCAATATACACACTCGCTTATTCCTCCTAAAGCACCACTAATGTTTTGACTGCGCAGACTGTAGATGGAACAAAGTTCAAGCTAAGTACTCAGCCATTTTGGGGATTTTTTTTCCAACATCACAATAAAAACATTAGTGCTTGTCGCCTTCATTTCTTGGTTAAAATGTAATATTTATTTTACTTAATTAAAGCCACTTGGGAGAACACTCTGCAGTACCTACCAGTGATTTACAAGTGAGATTTCTTTACAACCATCTCTAATGTCATTGAGGCCTTTTGAGAAAATTGAGAGAATTGTTATCAAATGTTCCCTTTTTAATATGTCACATATTTACATTGTTCTATTTCTTCCTTACGGAGGGGGAACAATTGCCATTATTTGCAAAGCATTAAAGAACACTCTAACCAGCCAACAATGACCACAATGCACTGTAGTCCTTATTCACCCAGTTACACCAAATAAAGGAGCTGAAACAAGTAGCAATAAAAGCAACAAATACGGGCACTTTGATGTACAGACAGTGGGGACTGTGAGCTGAGTGAGATGCAGGAATCTGAGAACATCTCCACACCCACATAGGGAACATGAAGAGGAGAGCCCTCAACAAAGCTTAATAAAGACCACTTCTTAGCACAGTTTCTTCCCTCATGCTGAGCGTAAAGACCGCAAATGAGCTTATGGATGTCTGTGTGCATGCGTTTATGTGTACGTGTACGTGTGCGTGTGTGTGTGTGTGTGTGTGTGTGTGTGTGTGTATGTGTGTTGATAACAGACTCCCTTCTTCTCACTGCTCTCCTGTAAAGCTAATAAATGTCATAGGTACATAATTCGCTACAAGCTTATGAAAACAGATCTCAGCCGTTAAGCTATTTTACGCTCCATCCCCCTAGGGCTGGATACATTATATTGATGAACACATTAAGATGGGATGATCTGACTGTGGAAACGCCTATATTGGATGAAGCTGTGAAAGATGAATTCAATTGTAATTTGAATGGTGCGCTCCAGAGCTGATTACTCAAAAAAATAGGGGGCAGGGATGTGTCTGGTCGGAAATTGAGTTGTGCTTGTTAAGTCGAGTACTCATCATTGGAAATACCATTTGCCAATATACCCAGTGTTAATACAAAGGCTCACTGATAAAACTCTCCGGAGGAAGATTTTGTTTGCATGACTAATCTCTTTAAACCCTGCTTGATGGCATCATCTCATTTGTCATCAGCCTGCAAAGCACATTTTCAATAAATTTGCAGGGGCCTGTCAGATTGTTACATGAATCGGATTGCTTGCCTAGTGCTGTATTGACAAACACTCAGCAAGGACTAATGTCATCACTAACATTTAAAAATGTTGTTATTTTGACAAGATAATTATTGCGCTTTCGAAGACAAGACTCATTAATAAGGAAGCACTTGAAGTGGCACCAAATATTTCAAGAGAATTTTTTGGGGTTTTTTTTTTTATTTGCAAGATATTACAGTATACATTAGGAGAAAGATAAGGTGCTGTTACAATAAATGTCAATCCATCCTTGCAGCCAACATTCACCGGCAGAAATCCAGCATAGATGTGAGGGCATGTATCAAATTTTAAGCTATGTGTGACAGTTTGCCTTGGTTGTTTGACATGTTGTGTGGATTACAGGGCTACCTATATGGGTTCCATCATTCTGTATATGATATACTGTAATGGCTAAAAAAAAAAAAGAACACTAGTTTAGTGCAGACATGTAAAATGTATGGTATAGGCTACACCTGAAATAGCTGGTTGTATTTTTTACTCATCGTATGCAGTGTTCTGGTCCACAGCGTAACTACCTGCTGGACACATGATTCATTTCTGTGTGAGGAGTTGGGGTGGAACTCCAGGGAACTTATGGGGCAGAGTTTATCTTTACGCTGCCTGGACACTGTCTGATTTTAGAGCAACAGGCATGAACAAAGCAAGCACTTCTTTATGCCAATAAACCTCCATGCTGAGGTGATCATAAAGTTGTGACCTTATTTTAATGCCCAGGATATTGAAACAGGAGGATCTGTACTCCTGTACCTGCTCAGCTTAAAAGACCTGTAATTTAATGTAAGCTGTTGATGTATCTGCTACTGTTTTGACCTCATGAC
This sequence comes from Chanos chanos, assembly GCF_902362185.1. Classification (NCBI taxonomy): domain Eukaryota; kingdom Metazoa; phylum Chordata; class Actinopteri; order Gonorynchiformes; family Chanidae; genus Chanos; species Chanos chanos. Next base: position 29,355,695 of record NC_044504.1, on the reverse strand, counting down.
TTACATTTTAAAAAAAAGTCTCATTAAAGAACTATAATCCATGTCCAAGGTGAAGGTTAAAATGCTTCCTAGAATCTTCTAGGAAAAAGGCGTAGGGGAAACACACTGCCAAGCATACTACATCAGAGTTCATATCAGCACGTCACAGTTCATGTCAACCCATGCACACAGCATTCTGGTTTCAGGTACTACTCGTTAGATCAGAGGAAGATCAGTGCAAAGGTTGTTTCATCTTTTATGGATCCTTTTTGAAACGAGCAATTGCCTCAAACAAAGTCTGAGCGTTGAGCGCTAAGAAGTGAAGGGAGTACAAAAAATTGTTGCACCACGGCTGTTTTATTTGCCATAAGGCATGGCTCTTTTGAAGTTGTTTATATGGGAATAGATCCCTGTGGCCAGATAATCACGTGGTTTTAGCGATCCCTACGGAGGCTAGTCTTTGTGAAGCCTCTCTTGTTTGCGATAGCCTCGGTAATATTGCCCAACAGGCTTGAAGCTGAAGTGTAATTTTCTGGATGGATGGTGTCATGAAAGCAGACAATTATCAGGCAGTCAGTGAGGTCTCTCAGGGTTAGGGTTTTTAGTTAGATTATTTGTTTTATGTACTTTCTGAAACATAAGCTTTAAAGTTAAACAGCCCAAGGGTTTCTTTCCCTTCTGAATATATTGTAAGGAAGGCATTTTGATGGTTTAATTGCCTATTATTGGTTGTTTGTAAGTTCTTCTAAAATGAGCTTCATTTAAAGGTGTGTTTAATAAAGTAAGGAATTTGTCCAACCTTGAAAGCATACAGTGTTCATACAATCAGGGTTTCATTTTTGTCTGCTGTTTGACCTTCCAACCACAACGAAGAGAGAAGAAGAGTAAACAGAGACGCAAGTAGTGTTCTTGCTTTGCACAAATCCTAATTAGCAAGCATCAAGGGAAAGGGTGAAGCCCTGTGTTCAAGAAAGCTGCCGCTGCTTGTCAATCAATAACACAACTGCCTCAGAGGAGATTCATTGCTTACGGACTTTCCTCAAACCAAACATGTTAATTACAGAATCAGACTATTGGAAACAAACACACACACACACGCAAAAACTTTGCTTCAGACGACGTGAAGGTAAAATGTTAGTTATGGAAAATCTATTACTTTTTTTGTTGTTAGGTAATGTTTATCCATTTTACGGATTAGTGATGCAACGTCATTAATTTAACTTTTGAGTAAGAAACTTGAGAGACAACTTATTTACAAGCTGTAATTTCCAGATTCTGCTGAAATGCTTTGACAATATGTTCACAATTACCTGTTGTCCAGCTGTAGGGCATTGAAGGATTACCCAGTTAAACTCAACACATTGTGGGTCAAATTTCTTCTTTAACTCTGTATTCTATTCCACCGATTTTACACCTTAAAGTGCAATAACCCTTTTAAATAGTACCATAATCTGAATATGCCAGAGAGAAACCGATTCCCATTATGTTTCCAGTCAACCATAATGCTGACCACAGATATAATACTGTAACATCTGTTGGTCTGGTAGGGTGGTTTTAATTTGGCTCTCCAGAGCACCAGGGAGTTATATCACTGCATACTGCTGCATTTCAACATTCTTAAACATGAGTTGTGCCAAACACAAAGATTTGAATGTTATTTGAAGAAATACTGACAACAGTCACAATAGGATAAAATACTATCATTTTTAATCATTCTGACTACAGTCACACATAAACCTTATCTCAAAAAGCTAATTTTGCAGGGGCTTGTAACTCTACTGAATTATGCACAGATTGTAAATGTGTAGTATAACACATGCAATTATTAACTCTCGTGAATGATATTGTTAAACCTCAGTGTCTTCGGGCAACGGCAAACCAGCCAACAGTTTTGTAGGGAAATAGCTCAGAGCAAATACAAAACACATTATGCTGTGGATTACAAAAATGCCTAGTCTAATTTGAACTCCAAAATCCATTGCCAGCATTCTGCAAGCCTTTATAATTTTTGAAAAGGTTATTCAATTATATTCCGTTTACATTTACCCCCCATAGTATATACCAAGAGTATATGATACTATACATAACCCTGTTTAATATTGTCATGGGTGTAGGGAGAAGTGATAAATTTACTAAATAATGTTCAAACTGAACAGATTCTGGCATATGGATTTAATCTGTCTTCTCTTTAGTGATGCTCATTTTCCAGCATTGATGGAAGCAGAACTGCTTCTACTTATGCACGGAGAATAATACTATTTCCTGTGCAATCAGTGTGGCAACTTTCTCAGCAAGTACTCCGTGTCCATTGCAATTATACTGTCTCTTTGTAATCCACATTTTCCCAAAAATGGAACCAGCCTGAGCAATTTGTGGGAAGATTTGCAAAATGAAGAAATATAATAGAGGAAAATCAGTTTGTTTTCAGTATTATTGAATATCCTACAGCCACTAGCAACCCTTCCCTGGCAACTCAATTGTTTTGCTCAGATAATGATATTCACCAAATGCCATGCATATCAGAGAAAGCTACCTAAAATGCAATTCAAAGGCGGCCACAACAATCTGTAACAATGATCTGATTGTCTTAATTCATACTCGGAGGCAGATGTTTATATCCAGAGCTTTGCCTACCTGTGGCAGGGTGTGAGTCTTATTGAATTAAGTCTACTCAAAATCAAGGCCACTCCACACCCTGCTGTCATTCTTTACATAAATTACATACACAAGGCCTAATAAAACTTCCTGTATTTCATATGAACACTCACATATTTGTCAATAATTACAATCATATGGAAAAATAATAGGCTTAATCCTATTCAAATGCAACTGCTCAGGGGGTAGTACTGCAATCAGAGAGAAACTCTTTGCTAAAACAGTTTTAACATGCTGTGGTGGGTAATTTGAAAACAAAGCCATTCTTTCCCCTCCACACAAAAGCCTCTGGCATAAAGAACAACATGAACTGAAATGACAGTTCTAACATAATAGATAAAAAATAAAAACACAATTAAGGAATGGGCATAAAGGACAATCACTTTGTGAATGAATAAACTTCGGTTTTCTGTTTCAAATTTCTTCTATCAAACAAAGATGTTTCTCTTGTTGTTTCATGCATGTGTTTCTTTCATGAATGATTGTTCAAAGCTTTATTTTTTTTTCCATTTAGATATTTACCTCGTTAGAAAAGAATAAACTCTTTATTTTATAATTGTACAGGGGAAATACTAAGTATTGTCCATTTTTAAAAACCATTGGTGAACCACAGTAGGGGACACCACTGCTGGTCTTTTTCAAATTTACCACTCTGGGGTGAGGAGTGGAGTATGTTGCCCCACCGGAGCACCTTAGGGTCATGTGCCTCGCTAAAGGGCAAAACAGCAGTAGCCAGAGGGAAGGCAGAGACATTAGAGGCAGCAGCCCTTGGGTAACAAGTCAGCATCCATAGGTGCCCAGCCTAGCATTCAAGCCAGCAACCCTCTGGTTTGTGGCGTGACTCCCTCACCTACAGAGACACAGCCATTGTTTCTTTGGATGTAAAAAGGAACAGAGGTATTCTTTTATTCATCTAGTCACAGGACAACCATGTCAAACCATGTTATACTATTAAATGTATGAAACAGTCCGGAAAATGAATCATACGCGTTATCTTCAGATTAGTGTGACACCCATTTATGTGCTCATCGGTATGCGATAATGTTCCTGACATTATCCTTGAGTCACTGCTTATGAGTCACAAATCAGTTTTAAATAAATTTCAGCAAGCCACACAGGAAGATGGCTACAGATACAGTGTGGTTATTGGCACAGTTATGTAGATGCGTGTTGTCTGGTAGTGTTGAAAGTGTTAAAAAACCTGATGCCTGTTGACTAACCGTTTAATTATAAAGTGCTGTATGGATGAGTATGTATCCTCGCACAATTAAGCAACTATATATGAACCACAGACACCATGCAAGTCAACAGCTAGGTACATATTTTCTTTAGTTTTATGCATGAGGAAACATGATTTGCTCTATTTGTGCTCTATTCAGAGGGGGAGAGAGGGAAAAAAAAGCGAAAAAAAGAAGTCGAACATGGTGCTACGTGTGTGTGATGGACATTCTGTATGAAAAAAAAAAGCCCACTAGTCTTACCAGTGTTTTCTGCTACACTTTGTTCTTTGCACCGATCCTGTCCATGGAAGTGCATAATTACAGTCTACTAGTGGCTGGCTGGCAGCTTTTGAAATGAAAGTACAGCATTTGTGCTCATTTCTGGGCATCATAGAACATCAGTGTGCTGCTGGGGTAGACAGAGGGAGGCAGAGAGAGAGAGGGAGAGAGAGAGAGAGAGAGAGAGAGAGAGCATGTGAGGAAAAATGCTAATTTTCAGTAAAAAAAAAGCACTTTTTTAGATGTCCATCAGCTCATCAGCACCTCATGCCTAATGAGTAAAACCCTAAACCAACTACACTCACGATTTCTACTTCTACATTTAAACACGATGTGAATATGTTTTGCCCCTTTTTCATTCTTTACATTGTGGAAATTACATATAGATTAATGTCTACTGGGCAAAGGCAATCTGGTATTTGGAAGAGACTTCATGTGACAACTTAGACAAAGTAGATAAGTGATGGTTAGAGAGCATGTGCTTTCACAGAAAGACAGACTTGTATGCAGACAGATCGACAGGCAGACACCCCCCACCTTCATGCATGTGCATTTTCCAAACACTTAGACATGCACACATAAAGAGAAGGAAAGAGAGAGGGCGGTGAATTTCAAATTGCAGACGATACTCAGATCCTTGACAATAGATCTGAGAGAGATCCCTGCAAAGAGAATGTTGAAGGCTTCTAATATCTTTGATAGTCTAGTTATGGTAATGATGAGGGGGTAATGTAAAATTCATGAAGTGTACCTAGCAGATGAAGATTGTTAATAATTGTTCTGCAGGCACACAAGGAAAGAGAAAATGTGTTTCAGAAGTCATACATAAAGATGTCTGTACATTTTGCCCTAATTGTTTGTAGACAGTTAAGTGCGACTAAATTACTTTCATGTGTTTGGAACACATGCAGGGATTGGAGTCTTACCTTTCCCAACAGCTGTTTGGCAAGAACATGCAGAAAGCTTGTCATTAGGCTCTAATTGCAAAAGATCCCTTTTCTCATAATTACCCCACCGATTAGACCTGTTCATTTATTCAGGAAAAATAAACCAGAGTTTTTGAGTAATAAAACCAACAACCGTGATGTTTTGGGAGCCTCCGAAGATATCTGCTTTTATCAATCATTGTTGGTCTGCAGAAAATCGGACTCCATCAGGGGATAGCATCAAAGTATGGCTGACAGTTATGTGTTTGGACTTCCTCTGTGATACGTGTTTTTGAGCCTGTGTGTGTGGGTTTCTCTGAAATCACAGAATGCCTCGGTAAAGATCTGTGAAGGGCCTGTCTCAGACAAATTATTGGTAGCACTCATCAGAATGCAGATGAGCTCCATTGGAATTGGCAGAGCCTCTTACACCAAAAAACCAGCCTTGTCAGAAAATGCACAATGTTTTGATTCCCTCTGAAAACCACACTCTGTTCAGATTAACCTATACAAGAGCAACATCAAGAGCTTTTATTAAAGCTCAGTGAGATATCTGGAGAACAATTACCTTGCATACCGAAATAGAAATTGCCTATGAATTCAATTCTGAGACCTTGAAAACAGACCTCCAAAAATGCCAAACAATTTTCATCAATTACATTAGAATTCTCAGTTGAAAGAAAAAGAAAACGAAAAAAAAAGCTCTGAGGGCATATCCAAACTGTTGGACGGTTATCAAAACATGGTTGAAGTCTTCTCTGTTTGACATGGATGGCATGGTAAAGATCTTTATTGCCAGAGACCTTTTAACAATGCTCCCTGGTTCAGCCAAAAGTATCCCCCGTTCCACTCGAATTCTCTTTGACGTGTTGATATCCATCTGTGCCGAGAGACATGAATGCCCCAACACCTGTATGCCATTTCGTCACATTGATCTCTTACCGCGTGAGTAGCGACGGACAGCTGCAATTCAAAGATCTGAGAGCTTGTTTCTCTCCCAGGCATTGTCTGCTCTTGCAAGGCAAAAAAAAAAAGGGGGGGGTGGGGTGGGGAGGGGGGGGGGGTTGTTGGGGGCTCAGTAGCTACAGGGCCAATTTGGATGATTGGTCGTCAAACACACACTGAAATGAGTTTCCCTGTGTTCTTTTAAAGTGACCTGTGCCTGCTAGTGTAATGTAAAATTAGACAGAGCGTGTTTGTTTTGTTTCAGATGTGGTGACGGGCAGAAACTGTTAATAATTGGCTAAGTGGTCTGGAGTGTCAAAGCTGTCTATCAACTGTGACTCTTGTCTCATTCTCCCAGCTTTCATAATATTTTCACTGAACTGCCGAGGACAAACCGCTCTCATTGATGGACTTGTCACTTTAGTACTTCAGCTTGTGAAAATATTTTACCTCAAATCACATGCTCCTTTAACCAACAAAAGGTTTTGTTTTTGATTTGAAAAAAAAAAACACTTTAGGAATCTTATTTTGTTTGGAATTACACAAGTTAAAATTGTTATTATGAAAAAGAAAATAAGTGGAGTGCATTAAATATGAAGCGAGTCTTGAGACACTGTCTTGTTACATTGGGTCTAAGATTATTTGTTGCTCTTTTACAGCCTTTAACAATGATAACAAGCCACCGTTACAGTGTGGGCAACATGGCTGAGAGGCCCTTGTAAAATATTTTGTTTTCTTATGTGTACCTTTGAAGATTTCAGTATTTCAAAACTCAACTTTAATCTTCTTTTCTTTTCAACTGTAACAGTCAGTTCTTAACATTCAAGACAGCGGTGTCCAGTATTATGCCGTACATGTAATTATTATTATTATTTTTTTTTCAATTTTGATATGTTTACTGATTGATGTCATGTACATACAGTCGAGCCTGTATGTGGACTGCTGTTTATATGTGTGTTGGCTTTTGCACTGTTAGTATCAGCACTGTGGCATTTATCACATCAAGCTCCCATTAGCACCGGCTGTTCGGAGTGAGGTATGATGAAGTGATGTTTCCCTACTTACGCTGGTTCATAAACGACGTCCTTCAGCATTCCTACAGAGTGGCGGCGAGCCACCCATAACTCCATTGTACGTTCTCATCGGCCATTCGGCGGAGCGATTTGTTATGTCGTTTTTGTATTAGTCTGTTTTACTGCAGGCTCCCTGCTGAGTTGCTGTGAAAGAACAGCATGGGGTATTAATGGCCTTCCACGGCCAAATAGAGTTCTTTCACTTCCTCGTAGGAGGAGAAACTCATTCGTTATTTTAATGGGTGTCAAATTTGTTTTCCAAATCTACTAAAAGGTTATCGTTGTTACATGCGGACAAGTGCTTATATCTGAATCAATGTTAACTTTGTTACTGGGGTAATTTACTGCTCTCCTCTGACCGCGGTGCGCAAACCTAATCTGGGTATTTTTACAAAGTACAGGGTGCAGGAGATTTATGTTCTCTGCATGACTGACTGCTCTTTGATGGGAAAGAGAAATGATGTATCCAAGGGGCTTGAGGGATCCATAAATAACGGTTAAATACTTTTATGAATATGTAAGACATATTTTAGTAAAGCATTGTTACTGTGGGTTTTATTAGAGTGAATGCTTTTGTTGATATGATGTTACACCATGCGCGTTTTTTTCTCTGTAGATCACTCTGACTGTTATGGCCATTGGTTTCCAAGACTCAGTTTCATACCCACAGCTGTAGGAACAAACACTGTGGAATCAGTAGAGTCAACTGCCTCCAAATCAGGGAGATAAACTTGTATGAAGACTAACGCGTGGAAGAGCGTCATGATTTCTCCTCATTAGATGTCTTTCCAGCTCCACAAAACTATAAATGCACGCACACGCGCACACACACACACACACACACACACACACACACACACACACACACACACACACACAGAGCCATATTGCTTTTGGAAGTACAGAAAACAGCACAATCCGGTCAAGATGAATGATGAAAAGAGTGAGAGTGAGAGAGAGTTAAGAAATTCCATTTTTCTTGAGCGAGTTATCTTTATTGAATAAAATGTCCTCTATTAAGATGGATCCCTCAAACAGGCTTTTGTCTACACAGTAACTGTAAAGGGAAGCAGAATTCTCACATTCTGCACAGGCAATTTATTACTAATAAGTACATCAGACCAAGAGAGCTGTCCCAGGGACCATTACAGTTATGGGTGGAACATTTATCAAACACACACAAATATCTCCCTACACAGGATACAGTGTTTCCTAAATGAAGCTAATAAAAAATGAATGAAATAGACTGTGCAGTGAATTATTTTGAGGACCGTCAATACATCATGCAATTTTTTTTTTTTTAGTTGAACGTATATAATTTCTGGTTAGAAACACTTTGCAAGCTATGCCACGAACATCACCCACCCAGAGCATCTATAATTTATCTTTATGCGATTGTTGTGTAATAGCTGAGTAATTACAGGAAGTCTCAGGCAACGCTCAGATATTACCAAGATACACTGAAGTCATTAGAGGGGAGCCACAACCTCCTATGACAGGACAACAAATCTTTCCCCTTTCTGAGAAACGACCGCATTCACATCCTAAGGGGACCTTCACCTTCAGCCCAGACATTGCTCTGACATCGAAACCTGAGCTCTGTTCCCTGCTCTCTTAATTAATGACTATAATCGAGAAAGTATTTCTCATCTTTGAGGCTAGAGTAGAGACGTGAGCTCCCCCTTGCAGTTATTTTGCCCCCTCTCTGGACAGACTCTTTCGCTCATAATGGTGGTGTGGAGGGAGGAGGCATCTTGGAGTTATTTTGTCCCTCTCGCTGTACGATCTCTTCCAGTCATAACGGCGGAAAACAGAGGGAGGCATTTTACACAGGACAGATGGGATTGACAGTCTTAATAGGCACCAACACAACTGCCTCCATCCAGGGCCCCAAGTATTGGATTTCTCTCCAGCAATATCAGTGCAGACACATGTAGATATAGGAGCCGCATGTAAGGGCAGAAATTCAATCAATACTGCCAGCTTCTCAACAAGCCTTACTGCATTACAAGTGCTCTAGCTGGACCATCTGGCTGTGTCTCAAGAGCTCCCTGGACCCATGTAGATCTTTGTCACTGATGCCGCCCTTATTTGATTAACACTAATAAACTGCAGTAAACAGTGTAATTTCTGTACAAGAAAGCCTTAACTCAATTTTTTTTTTCAGGGGTTAAGGGGAACATCTGTCTCACCAAAAGGACTGAGTTGTGGGAGACTATACCAGGACACAATGGAGTCACGGCAATGGGTTAATGAGAGCCTACGATGATTATCTCAAGTGCTTAGATCTCCAGGCAGGGTTTATGAACCTGAAAGCTTTGTTGTGAACGTGAACTTAAAACCTGGTGTACTCTGGTGTTGACAGTAATAAACAGTATTGCACATGAGATAAGAGTAGAGAATATCTGAAAATCAAAACTACTTCATGTTTATGAAAAACTGTGTTTTGAGACACTGTTGTGTAACTCAACCGTGAGCCTTTTTTCACAAGAGTTAGTTGAGAAGAAGTAAAAAACTCGCTTCACTTTTGTTGGTCTGCTGGCACAAACATTTCTTTTGGAAATCTTTGAACAAATGCAAAGTAATTTTTATGAGGTCTGACAAGAGTGTATTTTATAAGATTGCAAGACTCAGTCAAGGGCAATTTCAAGTTATTTAATAAGAATTTGAGCCATTTGAGTATTATTTCAAAGGAGAACATTATCTTGAATCTAAGTACACCATGTGGTACTGCTAAATCTTTTCAGCAGACAGTTTCACCAGAAGACAGCATGGTCCACTCTAAACAATCTCTCCCTGCAGTAGAATAGTCAAGCAGTCGGTAACTTCAAACCTCCAAACCCAGTTTCTTCAAACAATGCACAATAACTTCTGTCTTGATGGAAAAAAAAACCAGTCACACTGTTCTTCTCAAACAGCCACAACAATGTGAGCAACCCAATGCTGTTTAATTACATAAAAGAATGAAAAGAAAAACTCAAAACTACTACGGGGGTGTAAAAATGTCTCGCCAACAGTTACATTATCATCTGACATGCAGAGTGTCAAGAGAAACTGCATATTATCACAGTAACAAAAGACGACCTTTGATGTGCCTGTGAGAACCGATCATATTAAAATTTCAAAGATCTCTTTTAGATTTCCACCAAAGAAATAACCCTTGACACGCAAACAAACAAACAGAGGCAAAAGAAGAAAAAATCCAAAAAGATCAACTCAAGAAAAGTCTGAGAGCAAAAGTAAGTTTCATTTTTATTTATTTTTTTTCTCATCCGGTGGCACACCGTTTAAAGGGAGTATGGACGTATTTATTCTTCGTAAGTTGATTAAAGCACAATGACTGGTGTCCAATGTGTTTTGCAGAGGAAGGACTTGACAGGGTGCAGCTCTCTACCTGGTGCCTCTACATCGTGTTAGGTGATTTACAACTGACTCGCGCAGTTTATGTAGTGCAGTATTTTCGCTTCCACCCCGCTGAGTGCCAGGTTTAGAACTCCTGAAGAAATATTATGCTTTGCTGACAAAATACAGTGACAGCAGTCTCTCGCTTAAAAAAGTGTGCCACAGTGTTAAACAGTAAGAAAGCCGGGAGACAAGTCAGGGCTGAAGGCATCTGTAGCAGCCCATTTCTATTTGATCTAAAACAGCACTGATTGAGCGGAATGATGTTTATGGCAGAGTTGAAAAAAATCGACTTTCAATTAAAAAAATGATGGGGGGGGGGGGGTAGTAGAGAGGTCTGTTAAAAAAGACACTGAAATGTATTGAACAGCTTTTACAGGGGTCTAGCTCGAGAGATGCGTGGCAGACAAATGAATCGTTTGTTCTGGTAGGTTCGCCTACACGTAAATAGGTAAATCAACGTGTGGGGCCATTCCCATTAACCCCTGGATTAAAATCCACTTTTGTGAAGTCTTTGCGTGGAAGCAACAATTTGCTGTGAAACAAAGGGGGAAAAAAATGCTAAAGCTTTATCCTCATTCTGACCCCGATCTAACGCCCAGTACCACAAAACACAGATCTTTAAATGCGAGCAGAATTTCAAAGGTAGCGCACAGTATACAGGCGCAGTATGCATTGCTTTTGCATGCCTTAAATAGGAGGCTGGTTTCTTGCTAAATGAGAGAAATGATCACAAACCTAATGAAGCAAGTGTGGCTGGGTCTGCAGGGTCACGTAAGCGGATGGACACAGTGTATGCTCTAATTACCCTTTAGCTGTGTGAGTAATGCTTGTTTTTATTTGGCTTGCAGTGGGAGAAACAACCATAAGTTAATTTGAATTCGTCACTACAAAAGCCTCCACCCCCTGCATCTGAGGCAGACTATAAATAAAGATTGTCATTGTAACCTAATCAAATTATGTGAAATATTTTGGTTCGCCTGTCAGGGTTTGAGTGCTCTCGGCAGACGACGCACTTGCGAATCCCCAGAGGTCCCCTCATCTCGCTTCATGAGCTGCCGGCTTGCTTTGCTCTCTTGTGCGTGCTGAAGTATTAAGCATAAATGGCATTCACATGATTTCAGTGAGAGAGGCAAGACAGGACCGGTCTTTCAGCACATTAGCTTTTGTTGTGGAAAGCACAAAGCAGAAAGTAAGCGAGTTGAAAAAAAAAAAAAAAGAAGAAGAAGAAGAAGAAGAAGACAGAGAGAGGGAGAAAACTGATAATAATAGCCGACTGTGGCTGGGTGGGGAGAAAATGGAATTCCACTGGCCTCTAACAGCCTTTAAGTGCTGATGCCATCAATGATTGCCCTGATTGGGTTAGATGTGAACCTGAGGTGACACGCCATAAGGGGACCCAGGGTGACACACATGCACAGACACACACGCGCGCGCACAGACACACACACACACACACACACACAGACACACACACACAGACACACACACACATACACATACACACACACACAGACAAACACAGTCATTTTGAAGGGAATAAAGTAAAATACTGTGAAAGGTTTATGAAGAAGTCCAGCTCTAGTCAATAATAAGTGCAAGCCATCATACCTTCCCCACACATAACCAATAAACCTTCAAATATTCACCTTTCACAGTAGATAATAAACGGAAGTTTTCAAAAAATTCTCCAGTTATCTTCAATAGACTGAGATGTCTGTTTTTATCTACTCTAAGGGTACCATAACTCAACCTATACAGCTGAATAATCGTGGGTCATGAACAGTATGTTTTCAATAAGGATTCTTGAGAAATGACAGTTAAGGATTATGGATAACCTTAATATCTAGGTGTCCAATATTATTATCATGTGCCACCTATTTTTTGTTATTAATATCTACAACAACTGAAAAAAGCCATAATTAGATATGTGACGAACAAATGAGACATATTCTGTGCCACGAAATCTGCATGTGTGAGCTGAGTTGATATAATCATCAACACATGTACCACAACATACAGCAATTACTGTATTAAGGTATGCGTGATACAAAGCTTGCAAAAAAAATAAATTAAAAAAAAGTTAAAATTGAACCCTTTATTTGTTCTGTTTAAAACAAAAGCAATAAGTATCTATCCGCCATACACTAATAGGTTCAACAAGCGCCATTATATTCAGTTCTTATGTCTGTGACAGCAGTAATAAAGTCCTCCATTTAAGAATCCTCCCCATGCGATCGCTGTCGGTGGCCGCCACCTCCTCACCACACCAATCAGCCACTGTGGCTGAGCAAGCGTAGAGCTATGGCCCCTCTACTCTGCCAGCCATTTTTCATCTGCCTTGTTGGGCCATTTTATTCATTGTTTCCCTGATGTAGTGATTGATGTTGTGCTGTGTTAATCTGTGTGAGTGATAACTGCTGGAGTGTTGTGTGGGTCCCCGTGTCTCTGTCACAGGCTGCGTGGCTGGGCCAAGCGTTCGCTCTCTCTCACCACTCCCTCCTCCTCCTCCTCCTCCTCCTCTAACCTCATTTACATTTCAATCTCAACCTCATGAATGCACAAAAACCTCAACTTGAAAATTAAAAAAAAAAAAAAAAAAACTGTAAGTGAAGGAGAGAGAGAGAGAGAGAGGTGGGGGGGGGGGGAAGAGACAGAGAATGCAGAGCAGGTCCTGCCTGTCCCTCCTTTTGTTCCACACCAAAAGTGCCCCTTTCTTTTATTTTCCTCCATCTCTCTTCTCTCTAGTCTTTCAGTCAAAGTCTCCAATGAATGGCATTACAGACAATGCCATATCTGGAGTGACACAAATTTATTTCGCTTGCATTGCCATAGTATATTTTCACAGAACCAGGGGCGATTTGTCTGGGGACAATTTAGTTTCCATAAAGGATTTAAATGGTTTCTGTGGAGATTGTGGGGAGAAATTTAATTTGTTTCTCATTTAGTACAGCAGGTATGAAAAGGAGAAAAATTGGATGGCTGATGGGGTAAAAATTGGTGCTGTCCCTCTGCTGTATCCCCTAAAGGCCTGAGGCCCTGCATCATATAGATTGAGTTCGAACCCCTCCCCCCATACACACCCCTCTAACCCCCACCTCGTAAGTTGCCACACGTCCCCTGGAATCCCCAACCTCACACACTCAACCCCCCCACCCCCCTCCCCACCCCTGCACAGCCTGTCTCCTGCCCTCAGAGGATAGTAACCTTAAACCAACTTAAAAAGTAACCTTTGGTGAGGCTGCCAATCACTCCAAAAACAACGTTGCCATCGATCGGGCTGTCTGTGTGATTTATGGCTTCATTTTACAGTAATTGAGAATTAGAGGGAAGATTAGCAAGGCTCAACACTTCAGCATGATATGCACTCTGAGCGCTGTAATTTGTCACATCGGGATGTCAGACACTTTCTTACTCATAAAAGAGTGGTGGGGGTTGGAGGTGGGGGGTTGGGGTGTTCCCTTTCTAATTGAATTCCCACATAACGTAGGAATTAATTTGACACCGGTGAAATTTGAATACAGCCTTGGTTTCTCCCCATTGTGCAGCGTAGCAGTCCTACTGCATGCCGACTGTGCTGGCAAACACTACTGATCCAAATCACTTTGGGCTGAGGCCCACTGAAGTATGCTATCACTAAATCTTATTTACCTTCATATGAAGGCAGTTCATCGGCAGCAAGCCAGAGCAGATAAAGAATATCACCTCACATTTTGTTTGACTGCATCTAGATGAATTCTTTTAGAGGAGAGACTAGTGGGGTGGTTTCGTTTGAAGGGGCAAATGCAGCAAATGCCCGGAGTCAACAGTCACAATTGAATTACTGGCCAACTTCAGAGGTCCATCGCCTTGGTAATTTGTCGTCTAAGTGGTAAAATGAAAGCACTCCCAAACACCCTGTGTGCTCATCGTTGTCATTCATAGCTGGAGAGGGTCTTCGGGAGCTGCTCTTTATCTGTTATCTATGGAACAGAGGTCTGTCCTGGTTCTGATGCTTTTCAGGTCTCAACCCAAATCTAAGTTTAAAATGTATCTAATATATCAATACACAGTGATTCATGATAGATGATGCTGCATCTTTGTGTCAAAACATTATACAGACACACTATTTTCCTTCCGTTTTCATTTGATTACTGATTTACAACGAGTGTTTTAATTTAAATTGGACTCTATTGTGGTTAAGTCTTATTTTCAGAAGGCTGAGTTAGTGCTGGAGCTCTTTAGCAGGCTAAGAGATGCATTTATCTGCCTAATGAACTTTGTGCTCTAACTTAATCCCACTAATGCCTGTGCGAGTTAATTAGCCGCAGTGGATTTGTTGTGCTATTCATGAGCTGGCGCTAGCTCTGGTGTTTTTCATCGCAACACTATGCTTTATGATAACCACCTCACTTGGAATCTCTGTAACAGTTATAGAATTATAGCTGAAATAGAATTTAAAAAAAAAAAAAAAAAAAAAGCGATCCCATCCATTAGGTTGTACCGCCAAAACATTTCACTATAATCAAATAGCAGCCATGGCCCAGAAATGCATTATCTTGTTTAGTCCACATTTTCTTCTAAACAGTGTAAATTGAACTGGATTGCTATCAAAAGAGCTCATTGCATTACCATTGAACTAATAGGACTGACAACACTTGCCTGTAATTGGTCAAACGCATTAAAAATTTAGCCATGTGACCACAGAACTGGAAAGGTCTTGAAGTGGTTTCAGTTGGTCTGATAATACACAGGTCAGTGAAAACAGTTATAGCAGTGGTTATAGCTAAAACTGTTACTTAAAGTCTGGTACCTGTGTGTTAAGCAGTGAAGAGAATTCAAACTTAAGAATTAAGAATTCAAAAGCTCAGATAAATAATTTACTACAACTAATAAAATTGTACGAAATCTTCCGCATTCTTTTTGCAGAAAATAGGTGATGAGAACACCCAAGAGGCCATGCATTGTCTCTCTTTACAACGGTAGATGCATCATGATAGTCATATGCTAGCAACTTGTGGTATGTTGTTATGGTAACTAACAACTGTGTTGTCGAAAAACAAACAAACAATGTAATCTCCAGTAGTGTGTATACACAATCTATTGTGAGACATTCATTTGTTTCCAGCAGCGATTAAAAACTAATTTGTATGTACACCTACACTGCACCTATAACCATCTACTGCCAACTCTCTGGCTACTAGCTCTAGATGAGCTAGTTATCACTTAACAGTGGCACACGCATATGGCTGGTTAGGAGGTCCATCTGATTTAAAGGCTGGCATAACTGCAATAATAGGGGACAATCCAGTCTGGACCTGGAGGGCAGAGGTGGCTAACTTAGCAAGTGGCAAGGGTATGTCCCAATGTATACGGGGACAGGTTTTTCATAGGTTTTTGGAGCTGCATGCTTCTGGTGTGTGAGGGAGCATGTTACTGGTGGAGCTCCATGCCTGTGGTTTGGATGGGCCACTAAAGGGTGGAGAGAACAGCATGTCTTGGTTTACTGCTGCACCTTCAACCGGAGCCAAGCTAGCGTGGTGTTGCAATGGTGAGTGTGAGTGATTAGATCATAAGGACCAAGAGTACTGTGAGCTGAAGGAATAAGAGCATAATGTATTGTTTCATGGTGATGACATCAATAAATGCCCCAGCACAGCTCCCTGTTTGTGCACTGTCTCCAACAGTTGAGACAAAGGCGAACGCTCTCGACTGATGGACAGTGCTTGAAGAGGAAGAGACTGAGATGTTGCGTGCCGACCATGACTGGATGCTGCGTTGGCAGGAGCAGAGATATCCTGAAGCTGTTTGACTGAAGAACTAACCTGCTTCATTACAGCATGGATTTGAGGTGGTTTCTGGTCACCTTCCTTTGGGTTGCTTTTTTTGTTTCCCCAGACAGTGGGCGCATGCTGACAGGATTAAACTAAAGATTGGCCCGAGAGCACTCTGTCTGTAGGAGTCCAAAAAAATGGCATAGTGGTGAGAGACTTCCTTTTAATGCCTGGGGTGACAAGCTACCCAACAGTACGTACCTGTGGCTCACCAGCCTGTGGGGAAAGTAGTGTCCGCTGCTGTTTGCACCAGTTGAACACTGTGTTGTGTGTGAGGACCGAGCTATGTAAAGACATGAGGAAATGTGAGCATTTTGTGTCCTGAAACTTCAAATTCCCTGCTTTCTTTAATGTGTGGGACACACACAAAAAAGTTTTCTTTTATTACAAGGATCGAAATCGCACACCTCTTGGAGACTGGGGTGGTTCCACTTTGGTGGTCTGGACTGGTTTGCAGTGAGCTATAACCTTTTTGATTTAATTATGGAAACACTGATGGAGTTTGAAGTAGCTGGAGGGCAGACTGAAATTGGGGCAGAGTCACTCCTTTAGAAAATTCAAACAAAGAAATTCGCACTTCTCCTGGTTGTATTCTCAAAATTATTTGAGTTGTTTGGCTTGCCACAAATAGCTCTCAAGTGCTTGGAACAAGGTCTAGTTGATTTGCACAACTACATAAAACAACAGTTTCAGTAACGTGCTAATGACTAACTAATGAAATAATAACTTATGAACTGATGGAAACACAGATTGAACAATGGAATGTAGTGTTTTCATAGAAACAACAACTTTTCAGACGGTACGGTAATTCCGTGGTAACTGTGTCTATGACAATGACCTCTGTGTTCTGTGGTTTTACATCCTCGACTGCCAAATGAATAAGCTCAGTAGGTTTCAAAGAGATACTCAGGGCCTCATGAAAGCTGTATTAGAGAACCAATTCTGAAACTACTGACCTGTCAGAAAGTATTGTTTCAATATCATTCCAAATTAAATGGCCTTCACCCCACCGAATCTATGGTTTCTCAAATTTTAAAGCGCAAGTTAACAAGAGCAAAGTTATGTACTTCTGTGATAAAAACATTGAAACGTTTGCAGTGAGGATACCTTCCCAACCTGACTGCTCTGCATTAAAATTTTGGTCACTGTGTCGCTTGCACATTGCAGAGTTTCTGAGCAAGAACAGCATCAAAACAATCAGCAGCAGCTCAATGATGACAGCACACTTTAATTGACTGAGTGTTCAGTTCCTAAAGAAAGACTTCACCAACCTTTTGGACTATAAGGTATAATGCGTAACACATTCAGAACAATCATGTACTTGTCTTGTAACCGCTAAGAACAGGGCCCGCCCGTGAAAATTCTTATCTGTCGCGGAATCCTTCACTGCCACTGGGAAATCCATGTAAGTAAGGGATAATGTCTCAGCACTCAACAGGTTCCAGAGGTGGATGTATCTGTCTAACCTGTAATTTAACATTCAGAGCAAGGTGCGATGCTGGGCTCATGCTGGGCGGTGGGAGGGAGCGCATGAGGGAGATAGGGATGAGGGATGAGAGAGGAGTGGGGGATGGAGGTTAACTGAAAGGCTGATAGAGACAGGCTGACAGGGCCGAATGGCCCATCAATAGATCCATCACGCTGGTAATTTGGAGCGCATTTAACATACATCACTTGACTCGACCGGCGCTGTATGTGTCTTGTCGTGGACTCAGAGTAAATAACAGTTAAAGCCGCTGTCACTGCTGACCCTGCTAACCCCTGGAGCAGAGACGGATATTCCACCCCCCTCCCCCCAAACCTTTCTCACACACACACACATACATACATACACACACACACACATACAGATTTAGACCACCAAATTTAACCATTAAAAGACATCATTTCCATGGTAACTTGACTGCCACACACACACACATACACACACACACACACACACACACATACTTGAGAGTGTGAAGAAAATTACACTCACTGTTCAGCTGTGAAGTACATAAACTAAGATTTACAGACAGTGGGTCATTTTTGCCTCCTGCCATAAGAGCATATTCAGTGTTAAACAAATGATTGGACTTAAGGTTGATGAAAAGAAAAAGACATTGCATAACATTGCAGTAAAAATAAACAGTATTAAGATTTATGTTTTTTTTTCTCAATATGGATACAGTCAAATCAAGTCCTTCTGTGTTTTTACCTGACTATCTGGACCTTTTGACTGTCTTCAGTCTACCTAGGTGGTAAATCAACACTCAAGCAGTTCTCTGATGCATGGCACTGTAGGGGAAGAAAAAGAAAAAAAACAAACAAAAAACAAATGATCAGTGTGCTTTGAAAGCACAGGAAAACACCACAGGGCAAGTAGCTAAGCACCCCCAAGTGCACGAGACATTATGGGTACCTGTATGAAGCATAGCACCTGAGGCTAACCAGTTACTATGCCACTCACTTATCTCAACAAAGCTCAGACACACAGGAAACTAGCTCTAAAGTGTCATCTCACATTTGGGGAGAGTGTGCAAGGTAAAGACTTTGTCAAGTCACCAAAATTTTAGGGTATCAAGTCTGCAAAAAATATGCTTTCAATTTGGTCTGAATTATTTAGAAACTGTGGTATTTCACTTCTGACAGCAAAACTGTTATTTTGACAGAGCACACCTGATTTTTGTTTTGTTTTACTTTTTGGTAGTTGCGAATCTCATGCATTGTGTCACCAAATCCATCTTTTGTCAGTTTGAGAAGAGAAGGACAACTGTAGGTTCCTGGAAACACCGGGAAATAAACAATAGTTGTTTACAGTTTGTTGGTCTTTTTGAAATGCTTTTCGTTTCATCCCTTGGGAGGGGTTTGAAGACGGGATGTTTGTTTTTTCAGTATGTCGTCTGTATGCTGTGTGAAAATTTGGACTTTTTGAGTATCAAGCGGTGCTCTCACAAAGAAGAACTTTCTCACAACAAATTGATATCATTTCAAGATGATGCGCACACCACAAAGTGTCTCCATACATCTCAGCGTCGGAAAAAGAGCCTGCGTCTTTGACGTGAGACGCAGATCAGCAGTCAGACAAAGTGCCTCAGCTGTCTTCCGTGTCACATTTGGCATGGGATGCAGAAAGATATTTGACTCAGTGATCTCTTCCCTCAAACTACTGAACTGGTTTTCAGTCCTCTTGCCCCCTGATTCAATTATAGCAAATTAGGCAAGCAGGATTGTACATTTCCTAACTGTATTACACTGATATAATTTAGCCTCTGTTGCTTGCTTTAAGTGCATGTGGCTCCCTAATAAAAATTGTCAGTTAAAATGAATATACAGCTTGTGTAATTAAATTTAATTGGATCTTGTCACTTTTAATCTGAATCGTTTTTTGATCCTTGTTGAGTGTTGCTGTTCTTATGCTGCCTCTAGTTTGTTCATTGCTTTATTGCAAGCTGTGCCCTTAACCCAGTCAAAGCCAAATACATCTAAACCTGGTCTGAGCTCAAAGCCTTTGAACCTCGGCCACAGTAATGCAAAATTAGGCTAATTTAGCGTTGGTTTATTTATTTAGAATTGCTGTGCAAGAGCTTTTTTTTTTTTTTTCTCGCTTCCTTCCTCTACCACAGGAAAAGTCATGTTGGATTTCATTAGGCATTTACATATCGATAGGTCTCTTTAACATTCCCTTATGTTCTTAGAAAATGATTCGATATTTGGTTCATTACTGGACAGCAACATCATAAATATGGATGTGAGGAGCTAAATTAGTGCTTTGATAACTGGCAAAAAAAAAAATAATCAGAAAGTCACCGATCTACATTTATCTACGGTCTCCGTATAATTAATTGATATAATTCACAATGGAAATTTCAAGCTGGTGGTCTCTCAGCAAATTCTGTGTACTGTGGATATTGAATATTAAGATGATGAAAAGTGATACAGAGATAGACAAATGAACTTTAAACATCCATTCATCTTATAAAAACCTCTTAAAACCTATGAAAAAATCATACATTTTTATATAATAAAGCGCACAGGCCTAAATCAATCAAGAGGATGTAATAGTACTGGAAATATATTTTCAATATGTCACCATCCACTGGCATCAACACACTGGAGAGGAACAGAGAAGGTGATGGAGGTTACTTCCTGCATTAGACTTTTTGCTTGGGCATTTGCACAGATAAATAAAAGTGCTAAATTGTATTGTCAGGAAGGGGTTTGGCAGCACGCGAAAAGTCCCCTCCACCTGCGCCACCGCCTAGTCCAGCGTTGAATTGAACATGCAGCTCAATGCCTCGGGTACTGGAAAATCTTTATTCACTATATCCAGGGCTGCTAAAGCACATTCGCTTTCAATCCATTAAATCCTTCCATCCCGGTCTCCTCATCACGCCGGGACTCTTAATTTGACAATGACAAAGAGCTACTTGCCGATTTTAAATTTCATAATTTTAATCTGTCAAATCTGACATTTAATTAGTGGCTTCCTAACCTGTGTCTGGCTCACTTGTGAAGGGCACTGTTATATCAGCGCTCTGCACAATCTCGCCTGGTGTGAGTGGATTAATATATATGTACATTACCAGCTGCTGCAAAGACAATACACAGAAAGGGGGCTATTAGTTCTTAATCTAGACAGATGAGGTTAATAATACTCCTAAAGAGCGGCTCTATTAAGGCCTGACTGATTAAGACCTGCACTGGCTCCTTCATGAGCTGCTGATTGGGACCAGAAAAAAAAAAAACAACACATAAAACGCTTTTGTTCTGTGCCTGGCCAGTTCAGGCAAATCTCATATTTTTTTTTTTTTTTTGTTGCCCGCTGTTAGTGGTGACAATAAGGAGCAACTTAATGAGAATCTGAACAAGCCCCAGTGGATTGAAAATCCGAATAGGCCCCATTAAAGATATGATCACAAAAATGTGAGCTCTTTCCTTTTTTTTCGGAGGGGGGGGGGTACATCTTTACAATGGGAGCTTTGTAACAAAGCGCACGGTAAGGTAAGGAATCAATTGCGGTGAATCCAATAAGTGAGAACCTGAATTTCTGTGGCTATCTGTGATGTGAATGCTATTTCCTCCCAATACTTGTAAAAGAGTAACTAAAAGGTCCTGGCTTGTTTTTTACCCTCCAGTTTTGCTCTCTCTCTCTCTCTCTCTTTCTCTCTGTTGCTCAGGCAGGTCTCTCTTTCTCTCCTTTTCTTTCTTTTCGATTTTGGCCCACGCAGTTCTCTGAAAGGGGTTATTGATTTGTAAATCAATAAGTAATGAGCTGAGATAGGGAGGAAAATGGGATGGGATGCAGACAGCTTTGTGGAGGTGTCAGGTGTGCTGCTGGGACAGGTGCGATACGTGTGTCTGTGGGTGCCCTGGTAATGAATGCCCTTGTGATGCTTACACACTACGCCTATGGGCATCACAGTGGGTATCAGACTGTGTCCTGCTTTTCGGGCTTCACTTAGCTCTATGGATGCATGCTGTTATAAGTGGAACATAACCATCGTCAAGGCTTTTAGAGTTGTTGATATCTTCCCACACGAATCTTGTATTCATTGAAGATATGGATATGATCTATGATGAATCATTTTTCGAACTTTTTTTTTTTTTTTTTTTTGGTTTCGAAAAAATGTAAAAGGCCTTGAAAAAACAAAGAAATGGAAAAAAAAAATCAGACAAAAACAAATAATAAACCAAACCAAAATAATGTAAACTGAACCAAAACAAATCAAAACAAACAACAACAACAACAAAAAAAACAACAACAAAAAGGCCTCTGTAATGCATTCCAGCCCAAACTCAAGAACCACATATTTCAGTGCAAAAATATTCAACCACAAACTCGTTTAGAAACAAATTTTTGAAGTCAATTTCATGTTGCTCACACCCTCTCCGGCCATCATGAGACTTCAGACATGAGTCAGTAGGAATAGGAATGTTCATGGTAGCACTTTGATCCCAATTACCAAAATCACTCAGAGAACAGAAAGGCCTCACATTTTCTGCCGTTCAGAACTAACAGGAATATTTTCTGAAGTTTTTCTGATTCTCTCCGATTCACAGGCTTATATTTTACCAAACCACTCGCTGATTGTCTATCAGCAAGAACAAAACTGACTGAAATAAGAACCTCTTTTGTTTCAGAAAGCACTGAATTCAAGTTGTGGGAGACCAGGACAGTGAAACCCACTGAGGAACCAGTGATAGATCAGAGCCCACTAGTGGCTGAATAGAGTCTCTCATCTCTCATCAGGGAAACAATACTGCCTCACACACAGAACATGCCCAGATATCGTATGCAAGGGATGTAATAAGCATGGCAGTGAAACAGTTTGATGATATATAAAGGTGCCTGACCTTGAGGAGCATTTACCTAAACTCACATAAACTGATGGCAACTTATAACATTTCAAACATCTTACAACAAATGAAATTATGGTCATATTAGTTAAAAATAGATGAGTATCTAGTCAGCATTTAATGGCAATGTAGTAATGCTATTATAACTAATTATCTACCTTTAAACTGTAGGTATTATCATTGTTTTAAGGTGAAAACTCAAAACAAATGTTCCTCATCCTTTATCCTGTTAAGAAGATGTTCATTTTTTTCCAGGACATGTTATAATATATTTTCATCGTAAAAGCTCTCCGACGGCCCCTACGACACATTATCCTGAAAAGTGTGTGTGTGTGTGTGGGGGGGGGGGCACAGATTGAGTGGAAAAGGCTTCAATAGAAGAGAGCATGACAGTTAAGCAAGCAGGAGAGTCAATGTTCTCCACATGTGCTGGCAGATAGAGCCCCCAGCGGATGAAAGCGTGTGAGCGGTCATAAATGTAGATAATGGATCAAGAGGAAAAAAGATACCACCTGCATAACAGGCATAAATCACAGAGCCAGTCTAATTGATAATTGATAACGGGCTAATTTCCTGTGGAGGGCGACTGTAATTCACCGCGGCTCCCCGCAGCAGTAATCGACTTCCCAGGCACCGTTTGAAAAAAGGACGACTGCATCTCATTGCACCTCGATTGCATGATGGCCGGACTGTGAAAGTGATTGCTCTCCCTGAGATGAGCAGGTTCTGTGGTACACGTGCGGATATCTGAAACACATTTGATGTGCTGGATCTGGCCCCTGGCATGTGCGGGGAAACATTAGCGGCGTCGAACGGTGTCATGTTGTGGAGTAGCTTCTCTCCTCAGCCCAGACATGGGGAAGTGGAAACAAGTCGCAGGACTGAGATTGACCCTCATTGATTAACATTAATTAACTTGAATAAAGCACCTAATGGTGAAGTCCGCAATGACTAACATATTGTCTCTTTTTTTTTTTTTTCCTTGGAGGGCTGTATCTGTGGAGACATACTGACTGTGTGCCTGCTCTGGCCCAGTCCACTTAATCAGAGATGGAAATGTCAGAACTGGAGGTTTTCATCTGAATTTCATTAAAAACTATATTGTATTTTCCTGTCATTAAGCACCTGTCACTGCTATCTGGACCACTTGCAGTGGTGATTTCAACAGTGTTCTTTGTATCACTTACAAACTTATACTTGCACCAACACATCACTTACAAACTCAGTGCCTTTGTAACATAGATAATGGAATGTGTGTGTGTGGTTGGTTTAAAATCATTTAACAGCGGTTAATGTCCAAACTTGGATAAAAATTATACTGGTTGTAAGTTTTTTAATTGAGGTTTTTGAGAATAAAATATATTAAAAATGCGTAATAACTTTTTTCAGCCCTCAAAATTTGAATTTGGTGCTCGCATAATGTAATATTTATCATGCATATTCAAATCTCCAAACAATGCGTCCTATTTACACATTAATATTCTAATTTTGTATACAATTCGTTTAATGTGTCCAGGGAATTCTGGAACATTAGTCATTTGTTTTCATTATTTTCAAATAAAGAGAAAATGTTTCTAAAAAGAAAAGAAATCAATAAATGAGAATATGCATAAACATTCGTAAAGATATTGTTGCAGTTAAATATCATTTTTTTGTTCTTTGCATTTCTGTAAACATGGTCTCCATGTTCCACACATTTCCTTTATTGCAAGATAATGTTTATTGCATTATGGAAGTCCTCTATCATTGGGTCCTTATGCATCTTTATTTATGAAAAAACTGAAAAACGGGTTTACTGGTATCCTTTTTTACTGGTCTTAGATGCCACTGCTGTTATTTGGGATTAAAATTTCCATTTATAGTATCGCATCTGTGAAATGCAACGCGCTGTATGTATTTTGCATATACTTTGGGATATCCATTTTCCTGAAGGACATTTTATAAAACAATGAAAACTTCACAGAGCTGATATTAAGGCCATATTAACACTGCTGGATCCTAAGGATGTCCCTTTATTGTGAAGATAAGATGTCATAATACAAATACACGCACACGCACACGCACACGCACACACACACACACACACACACACACACTCGCTCACTCACTCCTGTCACCTCATTTCACAGAGGGCTGCTACATCTGGGTTTGGATGGGGAGTTAGCACCCCTCCCACCCCTCTCTGATTTAATCTAGAGCTCCCTGCAGGATTATTAGGATTCTAATTCAATCTGAATTTCAGGAACTTGTTTGCTTGGTTACCTGTCATGCGGC
The DNA here is from genome assembly GCF_902362185.1 of Chanos chanos. Classification (NCBI taxonomy): domain Eukaryota; kingdom Metazoa; phylum Chordata; class Actinopteri; order Gonorynchiformes; family Chanidae; genus Chanos; species Chanos chanos. The sequence continues at coordinate 29,330,790 of NC_044504.1, read as the reverse complement.
ATCAGCTTGTCATATTAGTGGTGATCGTTCCCTGAACCTAATCTACTTTAAACAATTTCATTGGCTAGTGGTCTATAAATCATTTCATAATGGGTCTGACATAGCCAGGCTTAGGTAAGTAAACAAATCAGGTTTGTTTTATGTGAGGCAGCAATGAACTTGGCTTTATCAACTTCGTATTGATTCCCACACACCACAAGGTCAAAATTTCTCCAGCTCCTCATTAATGTAAGTAGAGGTCAGCACTTAGCAATTAAAATATTTCAGAATGCAAGAAATCCAATATGATCATCTAACTTGCCTGAACTAATATCAAATGTAAAGAGAGGGAGAGAGAGAGAGAGAGAGAGAGAAAGAGAGAGAGATGGGGGGGGGGATAATGCTTTGAAAATTAGCATTTAATGAAATATATCTCTAATAGTAACTAATAAATAATTCACAGTATTTATATTCAATCAGAGGGAAATGTAAAAAAAAAAACATCCATGTTTTCTTAAGTCTCTTACAACTGGTTTGCTTTTAAAGACTAATAACAGTATGTGGATGAAGACATAATAATCTTCAGCTTTTGTTTGTGCTCAATAAAATGGTTTACACAGTCTGCGGTTGTTTCAGGGTGTGTTTGGCATGTCATTTTAATCTAAAAGTGAGGAAATACCTCTATTTAATTTCAATTTACACTTGCGAAATGAGAATAAAATGTGTTTGTTGATCCGCACGCACACATGGAAAACACATGCTTGCTCATTCACTTCCAAGCATTTGTAGATAATACCACATTTACTTTTAAAGGACACAATATCGTTATATCTGCATTAAATATTTTGCTTCAGACATTCATCAAACATTTCAGGCTGTTTATGCTGTTAATGTGTACATATGTAAATAGCTCTTGAGAAAACAATCTGTGATACTTCCCATGAGTGTACTTTTTATGGATAGGCAGAATGACTTAAAAGTGCGGAAATGAGGTGAAATGATGTGCGTGTGGAGATTAAGTGTAACAGAATGATGTATGACACAGCATACATCAAAAGCCCAAAGCAAACAGCCCTTCGCTCTGCTCAGAGTCACATATTCAGAACAGAGAGCCATTCCACAACCATGTCAAACTCCATCATCACAAACACCGCGTCCACAATGTCCTTAGGTTTTTTTTTTGTTTTTTTTCTTACCTTCTTCCTTTTCTATTTCTTTTTCTTTTTTTTTTAAGCAACCTTATGTGGAACTGCACTTAAAAACCGATTCAAAGTCAGTTAAATCTGTGCTCAATAAAAAAATTCGCTTCACAAAAAGAAGTCTTTTGCAGCATTTTTTAACTTGCATGTACTGTTTTCTTTTGAATTATGTCACAGAGTGCGATAAATAATTTGCGGTATTAGGACTGATTTATGATTGTCATATTGAAGTAACTTTTGTATTGTAAATTTTCACATGTGCGTGTGTGTCCCATCTGACACTGATTGTCATGGCAAAAACGAGCAGGGAAAATGTGTCTGAGCTCAGAGACATTAAGCAGTTCAGTACAATGTCACGGCATGGCACACCAATATATCTCTCCCTAATTCAAGCAATTTCCTGCAGCTTTGCAGCCTAAGAAGGGATTTAGCCCTAGCCAACAGCACTTTTGAATGAATTCTAATGTTTGCGAATGAGAAAAAGAGATTAAACACCTCTCTTCCAGCAGGTAAGCCTTCTGACTGGGATGTAGCTTTGCTCATTAACGGCATCTTTAAACCTCATACAATAAACCACGCAGACATACGCAGACGTGCAATCTCTCCCTCTTTTTCTCTCTCTTTCTCTCTCTCCCTCAAACAAACAGACACATACTCATGCGCGCACACACACACACACACACACACACACACACACACACACACACACACACTCCTATCCATTGCAAAAAGAATTGTGAATAGGAACTAAACCATTTAATTAAAACCACTAAAATGCAGCCCAAACATTCTCTGTGAATGGTGTGTTTGTGATATGACGCCACTACGACATGAGTGAACTCAAAGATGCTAGCAGCAGTGATGTGGCTGACATCCCTTCACCAGGCATGTCAAACAAGGTGCCACAGAAAATCCCTTTGTTTACAGTTACTGTTGTTTTTTTAGAGGACATAAACCAACTCTTTTTTTGGAATAAACTCTTCCCTGCATCAGGCTCCAACCCAAATTGCTGCTGGCGTTCGCTGGGTAATCTCCTCAATTACAGCGCCTGTTGTGTGGCATCTGATAGAGCCCCCTTTCCTTCTTCATTCTTCCTCATAAAAAAAACGCACAGGCTGTCGACAATGAGAGGTAAACAAGGGAGGTAAACAAGGGGTAGTGAGGATGAGGAGAGTCTCTGGAGGCCCAGGAAAGCCACATCCAAGAAAAAGAACGTACTCTCTGATTGTGCCAGCAGACACTTCTCCGCTTTTACGGATCAGTGCCGAACACTGACTGACAGCTGAGCATCGTGTAGGCTGCAGGGACCGACTCAAGGCAAAACTCTCCAATAAACAACTATTTACCATCCATATTTCACTCCCAAACACATCAAACAATCGCTCATGTTTTAAACACGACAAATTTAACGTGCAGTGTCGGAGTTTCGTGACACGCTCTTGTATGGACTACATTTTGCAATTTATTTATGTTGGAGTTAAATTTATTGATAAAAATGATTGTGCAGTCAGTACTAGAGTAACTAGTGCATTTCAGTGAAATTAATTGAGAGGAACATTTATACGATTACTGTTTCACAGAAATATTTCATAAAAGTTCAGGCAACCATTTGGAGATCTTTTAATGACCTGGCTTATCCTCTCACTTTTTATTGGAGTGAATAGAATATAGTTCTGTGGCTAAAACAGACCCCTTACACGCTCTAGCTTGATAATTTATACCATGTATGTTAATATTCTAAGCCAAGTAATTTCCTATGCTTCAGTTTACTATGTGTGTTTACACTTCGAGTGACGATCACCATGTCACTTTTATTGGCTGAAGGTTTGGAGAGCCAACATGAAAAACATTTCAATATAATCACAAACAACAGAGACAGTCAGAGAGACAAGGGAGGGAGAGAGAGAGAGAGAAAGAGGGAGGGAGAGAGAGTCTGGCCCTGTGACAGGAATGAGTGTGTTTGTGTGTTGGGGACAGGAGGAGGGAAGGGGGGGGGGGGTTATGAAGTTAGCCAGAGGACAGAGGACCAAGAGTCACTCCACCTCATCCGCCCCCAAAAACATCCATCTCCTGTCCCCACATTTGGATTGGTCAATGAGTAGATCATAGGGGGAGCAATACAATCAGTACCTGAGTCAGATTAGTGTCCGTCCAAAGACATATCTCTCTCTCTCTCTTCCTGGCTGGCAGGGAGCATCTGACCTGACTCATGTGGAAAGTGACTCTAATTGTCATTCCTTTAGACAAGATCGCCCAGCTGCTCCAGAGATGTTCTTGAAATTTGAATGAGCTACTTTATCATGTGGACTGTGCTGGGCAGGGAGGCTTTATTGGACTGGACTTTTATGCTAAGATGGACTTTTTAAATTGACAGGATGCATCATGCTGTGCTTAACATGCATACTTAATGGGGAAAGCCTTTTAGTCGCGAGCCAAACAGCATTACCTGCCAGGTAGAAGTTTGAGAGAGCAGTGAGATGGGTTCCTCCTGCCTCATCTCCTAAATGTATACATAGACGTTAATGCTAAAACAAGGTGGAATATTCTGGAAATGCTCAATAACATTAGTCTGATACTGGTAGCATGTCATTTTAGTTGTGAGTTCCACTTTACTTTGCTAATGCAACCTATCAGTGCTGTAGGTTTAGTTTTGTTAAAAGCATGGAGGACAATTTAGAGCAAAGACACTTACATACTTATTACAAGTTTGTCACAAATATATTGCAGATGCTAATGCATTCATACAGGTAACAATTCAGCAACATGAACAAATCTGGTCCACCTTTGCAGCTAGAACTTCTGGCACCAAATTTATATAATAACCATACTTAAAAACCTGTAACATGCATGTATAGTACAATTCTATCCCAGAGTTAATCATAAAATGAAAATACACAGGCACAATAGAACAATTTGTCTTAGTAACATGTAAATATCTTCACTAGGGACATGTATGAAGTGGGAAAAGGCACAAAAATAGAATTATTCAGGATGAAGACGGGCTTGCAGGTATAGTGGTCAAGGATGTTTTGGCTGTCTGAATATGAATCATGACTGCCAGAGGAGTGATCTTTTACCTAATTTAAATCATCATAAAAAAAACAACAAAAAAAAACATTTGAATCACTTGAGTTTTTTTTATTTTTAAACTGTGGATTTCAGCTGCCCCTGAAGGTGAAGTTTGACTGCTTTTTCTTTGAATTCAGTTTGCAAGGGCCTGTGGGACTTAAAACGGTTTTGGTTGAAGAAGAAAAGCAAAAACAGAGAAAAGAAAGTTAAGCTGTCCTATTGAATTGATTGAACAGTCATGAAACTAAAGCGTGCCTTTTCTTCCCTTGCAGGGGTGGAAATGACTTCCAGACATCTCCAAAGTGATGCAAGTTTAAAAGATATGTGGATTCGTGCCTACTCGTCAGGTATCACCATTTTGCCCACAGGGCACACTTCACTGATTGGTCTCCTAAGGAGAAAGGAAAACGTTTATTTTCATACATACCTAACATAACAAATCTTTGTCTTTTTTATTAAGAAAGCACTACATCTTCATACTCATTTTCTGACTGAAATGACTTACTTTTATGTCACTTACAGAAAGTTTTGTAACCACAATGTAACATGATCATGTTCCATTATATTGTAAGGATAAATGTACTGTAAAATATTACCATCATGACATCTATAAATCTGCTGGAAACATTGCTCTTTCTTTTTTATAGTTTGTCAGTGCACCAGACACAGAACAACATGAAGTCTTCAGTGGTGAGGTGATAATACTTCTAAATGACATGTACCTCTTCTACACAGCTTTTTTGTTTTTTTGTTTTATGTATTTCATCAGATGGGTCTATTTCATTCTGACAGTGTACTTAATTTGACTGAATCCCTAGATCTCTTAAAACACAGCCCGATATGCGCTCATTGTCGACCACAGAGCAATATTGAATGTCATTTTCATCGTAACTGGAGAGTTAAAAAAAAATCTCTGTAAAGGGGCCTGATCAAAATCCATGAAAAAAGATCAATAAAACTTAAGTATCTCTGCACCGCAGCCAAAAGAATGGATTGTGCTCAATTTGCTTCATATGTGGTTCTTCCACTGCACTATAGTCGTCAGATGTCTGTGATCACATGCACGATTTTACACATTCTCTACTCTATGACTGTGATTCAACAATCTTCCACCAAGATCAGACAAAATCGTTCATTTCCATTGAACTTTATGACAAATGCCAACCAGAACACACACAACAATACAAGCGACCGCAGTCCAGTAATTACATGACGACTGTGGAGACTTCTGTCAGGGGCAAAACATCTTCTGATTCTTTCTTCTTTCTGTCTCCTTTTTTTTTTTTTTTTTTAATCATTTGCAATTAGTTTTGTTTTAATAACATTCACAATTAAGGTCCCATGTCTGCATAATTCATGACACCCTGGTGCTGGTGTCAGAAATCAAATGCTACAAATTAAAAATAACAAGTTTGAGACAGTGTGATTCAATTAAAAGCCAAGGAAACATTGGGCCATGCATAATTGAGGGGCAGCATGGCAAGACACATGTCAAGCTTGTCAGCTCCGGTGGCACTATTGGATTTGGCCTGTCACAGCCACTTAAATCAGCGTAGTAAAAATTGTAGAGTACATTGATTTCTTATTTTTATTTGCCTGCATGTTATGGGTATGATGAGAGGAGAGAGGCGGAGAAGAGAAAAAAAAAAAAAAAATCAGGTTTAAGTCAGCGACGGAGTCAGACCAGCAAAAGCTATTGGAACTCCCAGAGGTTCCGTCCGTAAGTGTTTTAAATAAATTAAAATAAATCTGACTTATATTGATGACTTATATTGATTCGGGACTATTACGTGTATTGCTATTTAAATGCTCCTTTTCCGCATGACATCTGAAAGAGGGGCACTTCTCCTTTGCGGTTTGCTCTGCATTTGAGTCGCGCCATGGAAGTGTTGGCTTTTATGAGCCATACTGAGAAATTCTCCCATGCATTAATGATGGGGAGGGGAGATGTGAGCCTACAGTGTGTTTGTGATTGGCAATATTAAAATAGACTGGAACGGCCTTATCCAAGCAGCAGTGAAACCTTTCATTGTAAACACACAAAGGCTCTAGCGGAGTTCATCAATTCCAAAGCTGGCCCGCTCATGCTGAGAGTTGGAAAGTTCTAGAGAGCTGCAGCTGTGAATATGCATTGGATATAAATTAGGTAGGAAGCCATCCAGGGGTGATAGAAATGGCAACATCTGGATTTTTCACTAGCTTGTCGAGGACTTTGAGTGTAGCTGATTCATGCTCTGTGCCAATACAATGGTTTGGGTTCCAGAAAGTCATTATAGTTATTACCGCTATTACTAATATTATTATTCAATTAGCATCATCTTCACTTTCATAGTGCTGTGCTGTGTAAAACAAAATGGAAAGAGATTACAAATGGTGGAATGTGAAAGCACCTGTTTTACATATGTACAAAATATAATTTATGTGAAAGTCTGCCTGCAAGATCTAAGGATGTGTGTGATTGTGTCTGTGTGTGATGTGTGTGTGTGTGTGTTTGACTGTAGATGGAATTATAAAATGATTCACGTTTAGTTTAATAATGTACTTCTAAACTGCTTGGACTTTCACCACATAAAACAACATAAACATTTACAACAAACAAACTTAATAGACTATGTCTGTTGAAGTGAATAGTCTTAGCTTTCCTAGCTTTCCGTAGCTTAACAACCGCAGAAAGCTAGGAACAGAAACTCAGTGTTTTGTAAATGAGATTATCCTCTTCATCCGCAGACAGAAAGAAGAGTGACTACAAACAGCCATACATAGTTTATAAAATTGGGTTTTGTTTGTTGAAAGTCGGCTGTGCCGTGTAAGCTAAAGTGACCCCAGTGGTGAATGTTTGTGTTGGGTGGTTTTCAAAGAGCCCTTTTCCGTTATTTTCGTCTTGTCTTAGGGTAGACATTGTATCAAAGCTCCTTCCCAGAGGCATGAAAAAACATAAAAGGAAATTATAACTTATTGGCTGTTGAGGTCCAAGTTGAACATGACTGCATTTTAAGAGCCCTACGGTCTAATTAGCCAATTAGAGTGAAACGTTGCGCTACGAGAATGGTCATTATACGTTCAGCCCTTGTCTACATACCTTTTCACCGCTCACTTTCAGCTGATGCGGAGTTTCAATGTAGTAACCAGTAAAATTCACATGAAATGATGCATATTGTGACCCGCCACTATATCTCTAGTGGCTCTACATCCCTTTCCCTCTAAACCTAGCAGATCAAATAAATCATTGCTTTTGTGAGATTTCAAAACAGGCAGGTTCATTCAGCTGTATGTGAAGATATAATCACTCCCATTAATGTATAGGAAAAATGAAGAATACTCCAGAATCTGTGTGAGTTGTACACTATTTTATGAAACACGTTACAAGTTAATTATTATCATATGAGCTTTTTTTTTTTCATTATTAATGACAGATGCAAAAGGAGAATAACTTCCTTATGTGCTTGAGAAAATCAGCAACACTTTCTTAATTAAACAGCTCAGTAATGTTTAGTTAATTAAACAATCGTAACCACATTGCACAAGGTAAAGTAAGTTACCATTAGGTCTTAAACAAACTTGGCAGATTGATGTGTTGAGGGTGAATGACAGGCTTCCTCATTTTGCAGGCCATCCTGCTGCCATCTGGAGGAACGAAAAATTTGGTCAAGTCAAGACAAACTCAAAAATCTCAGTATTTGACCTTGAGTAAATATCGGAGTTGAATACCATTAGCTATTCAAGTTTATTATGAAGTAACTGTGTAGGTGCTAAGCCTGTGAGTAAGAGAAAGAGAGAATATAATAAGTAATGGAGTTTTCTTTTCTCTTCTTTTTTTTTTGCTGAAGGGATAGTGTAAATGAAATTTTGTCAGCATTAACATAATTCTAAAATTAACTCATATATTCAATCAGTAGTGTGGATTACATAAACACTTTTCAGTTTTTCAGTGTTAATGTAATCAACACTCACTTGATTAGATGTAATTAGGAAAGCACTGGAAAACAGCTCTCTCTTGCAAGTAACCTGTGACATAATTCTGAAATGGCCATCTGTGAATCTTGAGAAAATTTTACACTGGGAGCCATCACTAACAAATTTACTGCTCAGAGTAAAGCAGAGATAATAGTTTTGATCCTGGTCACACTCCCAAAAATGTACTTTTGTCAAATGTATAGAAGCCATGTAAGGTTGTAGGTTTAGTGGATCAACTTTTAAATGAGTCTGTCAACTATAGGCCAACAGAAAGCGGACTTTCAAGCAAACATCAATGCAGAAAGTTTTGTGCAAACTTGGTACACAAAAGGGAATGATTGAAAAAAATTAAAGTTAAGGGTTTGTTTTATCAGACAAACATAACTCAGAGTAAACACTTGCATTCTCATTAGTTTAATATCATCAACACTACCTGTTACATGCTCAAAGCATATGACAATAGAGCATCACTTCACCAGAATTTCTGTATTGTTACATAAAGAAACCAAACAAATCAAAACAGCCCACGTTGCAACTGCTGCTTTCTTTGAAAATTTGCTGAATTGCAAGCTCTCTTTGAAGGCACTGTGTTTGTAAACCATCAAACCGAGCCACACTTTGCTTTTCACTAAGAGTAATTTCTAAGTGAGTAATTACAAATGACTAAAAAGCAATAGCTCCCCGAAGCATCATCACAATTCGTTCTGCGAGTGGCTAATTGTAGCCAGACACGCTAACCTTAGAGTGGCCTGTGTCCCTCAAGTAACCCTCACCTCTCTCTCTCTCTCTCTTTCTCTCTCACTCCCTTCCTCTCCTGCACCATATGGGAAAATTTTTCAAACTGATTGCTCCGATCTGATTAAGGGAAGTTATGTAGCTGCCATTTATTGGTATTCTTGTGAACCAGTAAGCAGCTGCGTTGCAAAGGTCCCCATTTAAGATGCTTTCTGCCCCTCTTAATTCCAGCATGTCTATTAGACTTGCTCAGATAAGACCAATAGCGCATTTTGCCAAAGCTGGACCCAAAATCAAAACACTGGCACTGAGACAATGCTCCCTTAGTGTGTTCAGTATGTTCAAAAACCTGCCATGCTTACTTAACAACAGAGTGGCACTCATACCGGACGTGAGTACAAAGAGAAAGCATCAGTGTGGGAAGATGGGGGAATTTACTGAGGCAAACTTTCCTCTGATAAGCCTTTCTTTTTTTTTTCTCTCTTTTTTTTTTCTTTTTCCCTCCTGCTTTGTTACACATTAATGCTGTTACTTAAGTTCAGCAATAGCTGCAGTTGGCCTCAGGAGCTATCCACAAGTGAGGGAATGAAAGCATTTAGCCATCTCGAGACACTTAGTGCCAGGCGGGACAAATGAGGCGCACAGTTTTGTGTGCTATCTAATCTCTTTTGCATTTCCTTTCAGGATCATGAAAGCGCAATCTAATCATGGCCTGATTATGTTTGTTTTGTGAAAATTCTCATTTGGACTCTTGCATTCTGCTCAGTGACCTGGCCAGTTGGTGAGACTCCTCAGAGCTCATGAATAACAACACAGGCTCTGGCACAGGAGCTCAACACGAAAACCAGTAAGCACAAAGAAGCAGGACCTACACGACCACAACATCACGACCACAAGGTGCCTCGGGCCAGGACCACGCTTACAGTATACTGTAATTATTTTTGTTTCGTAATGCCTCTGATGCTCTGCCGTGAGTGTGAGATGTAAGGATTTACTATGTTCAAAAAATTGGACTCTCAATGTTCGCAGGACACCGGTGCGTTTTTTTTTTTTTTTTTTTTAAATTAGTGCCAAATGTTATGAAAGAAATGCACCAAACATTCTATGAGTGTCTCACTGAATAAATAAAAAGACAAATCCCACACGTCGCTCTCATGGGACATCTTCTGAATGTTACACTGTCCTGGGGACCTAAAAGGAAAGAAAAAAAAAACTGGAGAGAATTTCACTTGCAAAATATTCCGCCCAAGTATTGCCTGTTCTCTGGAATTTCTCCCAAAGTCTAAAACTGTTGGCTGGGTCAGAGCCTTGGGGAACCACTCTTAACAGAATAAAGCAATGCAGAGCACATGCCACTACATCACCATCTTCCTTCAAAGCTTAAGTTGACTAAACTAGGCCCAGTACCACTCTGGTCCCGTACCGCTACGTTTAAACAAAATTCCAGCACACAAAAGTCTTGCATCTGACGCAAGCGAGAGCTCCGTCAATGAATCACACGTTTGACAAAGGGTACAATGATCTTCGGCTTCACACATGTACAAAAGCTGGGGGTACATGAGGAGCTCCTGACAACCCTGACACGAATGAATGTGGCAAGTGGAGTGTCAATACAGTCGTAGATCAAGACCATTGACATCAGTCAGGAGGCATTGCATAGGCCCAAAGTTCTCTTTATTTGATGGTGCGACAGAGTCATTTGAAGGTCACAGTCGGCTGTCAATCACGTGTCAGGGTCCATTATGTGAGATGCTATCAGACGATCTGATGAAATCGAACCTGTGACAGACAGGTGCCAGCTTTCAGGTTTTTTTTTTTTTCTCCCAAACTCTTATTCATATTTAACTGCCAAAAGCATCACTTGTACTCGGAGTCTCAGATTACATTGTACAAGATCAGATTATTGCAACCTGTAAAAAGGAAATAAATAAATAAATAAAGATTGAATCTTTTTAGGTGTCTTTATGTGATGACACTTCTCAAACAGAGGCATTGGATATTTCATATGAGATACTTTGATATGTGGCTGAAAAACATAGCAAACATAATCTAGTCAGGTCATGCATTAGTTAAAAAGAATCACATCACTTAGGGACCAACTGTAGGCAAGGTTGAATCAACATAACATGTTGAGCTGGAATTTTAAATTCTATATGGACAATTTCTTTTCTCAGTTACCATAAGAAAAATGATAAAATGCGACATTTTTTAAACCATTCTGATGTTTTCAAAAATGTATTATTATTACTTTTTTCAGTTGGTCTTTCTTATGTGTTTTAATGACTTGTACTTAATTAACAGTAAAGCCTGATGTGCTCTCTGTCCTCTAAAGCAGATTTCCTCTATTCAGCATACTGCTGTGGTAAACCTACCAAACATGGAAAAATACTCAGGGACCTTAAGTCCTTAGACTTTATGAAGCAGTATTACCATCCAAATTATGTCAGTAATTACAACCTTGCTATCTTCACCGAATTAGCCTTGACAGCTGAAACCTTCATCAAAGCATGTATATGAGTCACCAACGTACTGCATGTATACTGTCAATCAACAAAAATCATTTGCTGTTGGAGTGTTGGATTGCAGAATAGATCCTGTGTCACTCCGCAGAATGAAAACTGTGTTACAGCATCATTAATGTCAATTGTCCTGACAACCCGAGATCATTCTGTTAAAGTCTCGTTACGCGTGTGCATGTTCAAGCAAATGATTTCATCTTTAAACCTCCCATGTTTGACAGAGCGATTCAGTCAGATCAATATTATTGAAAATCCAACAACTTAATCCCTCATGTGAAGCATGAAGATAACAGGAAGGAAGGAACCAGGGCATGAAGATAACAGGAAGGAAGATAACAGGAAAGCATGATAGTCACTCCACAGCAACTAAACTGAATATGGATTCCCTGAAAAACAACCCACACAAATTTATGATTTAACAATTGCGGATTGTATGCCATAGAGTTTGACCAATTACTGTTTGCCCAACTCAAGTCATGCTGGGGTTTTTGAATCTCCCTCTGCCCCTCCAACTTAGGTTCTGACAGGGGCCAGCTTGTCCACCCCGGAGGCCTCGCTCCTGGGGGATTCAGAGGGGAATTGAATTCCCCCAATCTTCCATCAACACAGACAGCCTCACAAAGGACCTGCTTCTGTTAGCAGGTGGCCCCATATGCAGATAGCCCTGTGGGACCGGCCTGGTTGTGGGAGTCTGTAGCTCTCCTCAGAGGCCTGGAGGCATGTTGCCTCGGCTTGGCTCTGCCATGGAGAGCACGTGGGGGAAGGGGCTGGTGGGATTTTTTTTGGGGTGTGGGGGACACTAATAGTGCCTGCTTTCAGCAGCAGCATGGATTACAATGGCCCCACTCTAGGCTAAACCAAACACCTATCACAACAATGGGGTCATTAGCAGGCAGATGTCTGCAGTGCTGCTTAGCCCCTCACCCCCTCCTCAGAACACACACACACACACATACACATACACACACACACACACACACACACACACACACACACACACACACACACACACACTTTTACACAGGCTAGGCTCTATATCCCCTATGCTTTTTTTTTATGTCACCACTTGCGCAAAGATACACAAATAACAGAGAGGTGCATTTAGGATATTTATACAATCCATGACGGCGAAAATTACACGCCATTTAGATGAAAGGCAATTAGACAATTAAAGCTAATGAGGCCAATCCTTTTCTTTCACCCCTAAAAAAAAAAGTCAGTTGACTAATTATCAAATTAAAGAGTGCACCTTTTTTTGAGCAAGAGAGAGAGAGAAGGCTTCCCCTCATAAATTGAGCAATATTTCTGCAAGGCAAACATTGGTCTGGTCTGGAGCACTAAAGCAGCCAGCCAGGCATTTAGAAAGTGATGGGGGTATTAATCATGAATGAAGCAGGGCTCTCTGTTGCTCACTCAAGGCGGCCAGACGTTGGCTGCTGGATACAGGCCTGAACCAGGGGGAAGGTAGCCCACAGGAAGTGGAGAGTTTTCAGACAGGTAGCAGATGCTCTTTCTTAGCTTATGTGAGACTTCCTGCAATGGCTGCAGAGGGTCAATCCCGTTCCACCTGACAAGGAGAACATAGCTGACAGAGTCAGGTGCATCAGCTGCCTTGTCTGCATGTACAGTACCATGTAGAGTTATAACAAATGTACACAGAGTACTTTGGATCACCCTGCCCTTACATATCCTAATTCATGCTGTGTCATTTAGCATACATAGCATACATAGCACGCAAAAGCGCACCAAATCCGAGGACCTACAGGCAAAAGACAGGCTCTGCGTTGCAATGGTAAATTTCAACCGTCTGCTTTTTCAGATGTTCCAGAGTTGTTTCATCTCATTCCTAATTTTATTTCTAACTACTTCTCAAAGACTTGTCCACTACTTCGCTACTGTTTCAATTTGTTCTTGTTCAGGCACATGTTAACTTCATCTGGAGTGTAGTGGCAAACAACAACAAAATAAACACTCAAATCACATTCAGATGCAGGACAGTATGCTCATCTGTGTCTCTTCTTAATTAATCCTGCTCTTATTTAATTTTCCCACTCGACCACAGATGATTACTCTAGTAGTGTCCAAATGATGTCCTTGATTCGGACAAAGTCTTTAAAGCTTTGCATTTGCAGCTGAGCAATCCAAGCCTTTTCTACTCTGAAGTGCTACCGCTCAGACCACATAGGTTTGGCTAATTTTGTGTGCTCTTTGGGAACGTGTAGATGAATAGGTTTCTATTTTTCCTCATCCTGGGTTGAACTGCAGCTGCACCTACTGGTAAAATACAGGCATGTCCTGACTTCAGCTTCTATTTTGTCCCAGTGTAAAAGAAAAAAAATGTCTTGAGATTGTGTTGGATACTGTAAACAAATGCGTGATTTACGAGAAATGAACAATTACCTACCAGGGTAGGTTTTTTTTTTTTTTTTTTTTACCGAACAACAGAGTACAACAAAATCTGTTTCTGTCTTTGCCCCTCATCTTGCCCTAAACTGAAGATTCATTTCCAATCAAAGAACTGTGGACATCCATGTGACAATTCTTCTCTCCATCTTTTGCTTTCACTTTTTTTTAATCAAGACTAAAGCTCTATCTCCCACTGTAGCCAAGTTTTACACTTTGAGATGAGGCAAGATCAGAGTCAGAGGTTAAAGACAGGTTATTTTCATCGACTCACATCAGAGGCCCATAATTCAGAGTGCCACAAAGTTGTAAGTTCAGCATATCTCCAGAATAACTGAAGTAGTCCTGTGTCGGGTGGAGCTGATGGGTTAGGAAAAATGGGAGAGGATTCGTTGTGCTGGCTCTTCCAAACACCTCCAAACACACCCCAACATTATTCCGTTTTTTATTATTATTATCATTCTCACTGCTCTTCTTTTCCTTACGTTTGGTTCTCGAGGACTAATGGCTGGGTGCCGTGCGGTTGTCCGTTCGGTTAGGTGACAGTAACTGCGTCTGTCACAGACTTTCATATCTGTGAGCTGACTGGCAGTTTGAAAAGACTAGTTGACACCTTTTGACACATCCAGCAGTAATGGGTGCTGATGCCTGGCCGTCAGCCTGCTAACACACTAAGCACTGTTGTCATGGATCAGGTGGGGAGTTTTCATGTAAAACGATGCCTTCCATTTACTTTCCGATGACCTTCCAAAGTTCATACTTTCCTTAGCCACGAAGAAGTGGATTAAATTTTGTCTCCATGTGGGTCTATAACAGTCTGGAATATACCCCACCCCACCCCCCCTCCATCTTTCTCCTTACTTCAAAAAAAAGAAAAAGCCCTAGTAGTAGTTGTGTGTTTTGGAAGTTACCAGTATTCTGTAATTCAACAAAAACAATGTTTGGTTTTAAGCATGTTTCCATGGTATATACTTAATTTTATTCAAATTCATGGCAAATTAATGACAGCTGATATGTATACATACATTTACCTAATGACATACTAAACTTTATATATGAAGAGTGAGACAGTAAATATGACAGCAAATATATTGCGGAGAGGAAGACATGTACATAGTGCTGTCTGTTGTAATTATGTGTTCATTGTACAAATCTTTGGTTGAAAAAATACACGTATCTGTATTTTTACTGTATATATGAATAATGTATGTTGATGCATGTTTATGTGCAGCTGTTCTTTGTTTGAGTGAAGAAATAAGGATGAAGGACAACGCAGAGCAAACAGCTGATATACGTTAATGACGAAAAAGCCATTTTTTATTTAAATACATTTCCAAAAGATTTCCAAATCAATCACATTTGATGTTTTTGTGTAAAGTGTCTGGATT
The DNA here is from genome assembly GCF_902362185.1 of Chanos chanos. Lineage (NCBI taxonomy): Eukaryota > Metazoa > Chordata > Actinopteri > Gonorynchiformes > Chanidae > Chanos > Chanos chanos. The sequence continues at coordinate 29,315,544 of NC_044504.1, read as the reverse complement.
TAGTAAACTGCTTATGCAGCAGGCAGACAGAACAAGTGTGTAATGCAAAAGCCCTCATATCCCTTTTAAGGGATATAAGCCTTCAAGCAGAGAATAACAGGTTTGGAATCAACCATCTTTGATCAGATGTGCAAGTTGTTCCACTTGAGGAAAAAAAAAAAAAGGCTAGCAAGGGGAAAATGAGAAAACAATTGCTTCTGACTGCCCACTCCACAAAAAACCCATAATGAAGCCCATGTGTACAGCGCGCTTTTCAACAAGCTGCAAATCCCCACGTGCTGCCCTCTCTCACACTGATTAAAGCAGCAGTCCTCACCTGCACTTCATTAAGTTGGGCAGGAAAAAGCCAAAGTGAGATAAGTTAGCACCTGTATGTTTCAATTCTACATGCTTTCTGTGTGTATGTAACATTTGCGTGTATTAAGCTGACAGTTTTATAAATGATGGGGTTAAAACATGTTTGTCAGAGATGGGCGGAGTGAAGCCGGGCACTGTGGGACTTGAAAGAGGAAATGAGAGGGACCTGTAGTGGGGGGAAAAAAAGCAGGTTCTTCCTGTGCAGCAGTCAACTGAAATGAGTAATGGCAAAATAAGACAGAGGCTGTTTGTTATGTTAACTAGTTTTATAAAGTATATAAAAGATAATTCAATAAGGTTGAAATCCATAACAGGTTGAATAAATTTTGTGTACATACACAGGCAATGTGTTTGTGGAGCCTTGGGCCCGTTGCAAGTTTTTGAAAGAGTTCCAAGAAATTGCCCCACTTTCTTATAGCGCTCCTGTTAAAAGAAAAATCTGGAGGGTACATTCTCATCATTGAAGAACCATTTTGTCTCCTCTGTTAGCAGGCAGCTTCAGTGACCTCTGCCTGGACCGAATGGAGGCTATTAACGCTCACGGCTCAGAGCTACATTTAACCAATTTGGCAAATTATCTTCGGGGCCTGTTTTATAAGGTGCACTCGTTACACACCAGAGGAAAACAAGCCAAGCATGGGAGAGAGAGAGAGAGAGAGAGAGAGAGAGAGGGAAAGGGAGAGAGGGAGAAAGAGAGAGAGTTCCTGCACCCATTTCCATATATTAAAGCCTTTTTTCCCAGAGTTGCACAGAGGAAGCACCTGTTGGGATCCCCTTGGCCTCTTTCCACCCAGCTGACCACTTTCATCCCTCCTCCGCCTGCTCTGACAGGTGTTTCTTCTCAAAACCCAGTGTGTGCACTGACCTACCAGCAGAACAGGGGGTGAGCCCAATGGGCTCTGGGACAGTCCAAATGCCCGACAGGCCATGGGAGATCCCTGTTCAACCAGGTATTTGATACAATCACAACTTTTTTCTTTTTTTTTTTTTTACCTTGCAGTGAGTTCAAGTTGTTCTGCCATGCCTTAAAAAATCGAAACAAATTGGAACGAGAAGAGGCCTTTAAAAGAGACGTCGGCTCTGTCAACGGAGGGGTTAAAGTTAATTCGATCGGGCATGTGTACTCTCGGTGCAAAGGGGTAACATCTGCATTCAGTGGCACGGCCCCATTTGTTGCAATTTTGGGTCTCATTTCCATTTGCAAGAGAGATAACTACGCACATATGGAAGCAATGGATAGGAGAGGTCAATGCAATTTCTCCTACCAAGGGGAAAAACTTCTTATGCAGTAATCTTGGTTGGAGGAGGAAGAGACAAAGACATGGGTTCTGTGTAGGCATTCCTTTCTCTTCAATAATGTCTTTAGCAGCCCAGGAAAGCTCAGCAGCCCCAGTTACCACTATTACTATTGATTGGCACCGATGACATAATGTTACAAAGCTTTTGACTTTTCTGTATTAGAAAAATACAACCCATGCAGACAAAAATCATTTGATCGTGTGGTGTGTCATTCTGTCATATATTTATATGTACAGACTAAAACAAAAACATATCATGTTATTATCACGCCATTGTTTTTTTTAAAAATGAAAGGAATAGGAAGCATATCATTTATCGGAGGCAGGGAGAAACACGGACTGAAATTTCGGTAATGTATAACCACTTCTTCATCAAAGCAGTCTAATTAGTAGAAATTTATGTTCTGCTATCCTCAGTTTCTATGGACTAGTATTCCTCAAATTTGTGGTAGACATTGAAACACAGATAAGTAATATTCAGAAGTCAGGCTCTAACAATTCTCAATGTCGGGGACATTTCAGTCTCTCCTTTAAAATAAAGCGGCTGAAAAAAAAAAAATAGAGTCCGCAGGCGCAACTCATCATAATTGTGCGGAAATCCATTAATATGAGAAGTTAAACTTCCATCTTAAAATACCGCTATCAAAGTCACTAGAGAGCAATTATGCTTTAGCCAGGCTAGTTAGCAGAAGACCAGAGAATTTTTTAAGCGTAATGCCAGGACGTTTGAGAGTGTCTTTTTGTGTGCTTATTTATGATTAGAGAGCACTAGAGAATCAGGAGGAGATATGTTTGAGTCTGAAGTGCTTGATGCAGATGACTAAGATTGAGTGATCTTTTGGATTAATTATAGCCAGGCAGAAAAACAGCTCCCTTCATTTGGGAGGGTCCCTTCATAAAGGGGGTCCTTAGAACTATAAAAAAAAAACGGCTTTGAAGCAAAATTGCATTCTGAAACATGGGTTAGGATAATGAATACAGTCTGGGAATAGAGATCTCTCTGTGCCATGTATCACAGAGGAAGAACAGTTTGGGCATGGCACCATTTCTTTTAGATGTCGCTTTAGTCAGATGTGTAGAATTTTTATTTTCAAGGTAAAGAGTGTAAACAAGAACCTCGGCTAAAACTGTGAAAACTGAATTTTCTTACATACAGCAGTCTGTAGCTCAGAGAAATACTGACAATTTGAGATTCCGTTTGTAATTCTGCACTGAAATGTAAAAAAAAAAAAATGTGTATTTATCATGCATTTCGTGGAAACACGAACAAATGGATTGTGTTCTGGGTTTGTGAGTCCATTCCACACGTGTCCCTTTTGATGTGGGTTAAAGGATAGAATCAAATTCACACCTCCATGGATGTATAGCCTACTCCTATTGGCTGGACTGCTGTGGGAAAGATAAACGCTTTTTCTCTCACTCTCAGTCAAGCTGGTTAAGATGGGCTCCATTCCTTCCAAAGTCGGGGTCGTGCTCTCATTTCCTGTGGCTGTTCTGAGGAATGAGCTGTGGGCATTAGCAGTCCCAATGGATTCAGAACCCAGCCAGGCCCGGCCCGGTAAGGAGCCCACATCATCGCCACCCAGAGGAGACGCCATGGCCATATTGGAGCTCATGAAGGGGACACAATGTGCACACAGAGAACTCATTAGCCTGACCCATGTGTGTGTGTTTAACAGACACCCAGAGCTCCCCTGCCTCTCATAACAACTCATTAATTAAGTCTTTGTGTATGCAGAGAAATTAGAGCAACTTTAGCCATGAATCACTGGAGACACTGATCTTGTGTTATTAATCTGATCTTAAACAGAGGTCTGATTTGAAAAAACAAAACTGGCTCCAAAAAGGATCACCGTCTCACAGACTTATGTTGTCAATATTATATCTCCCTCATGGCTGGATCGCTTATAGTGCACGCAGAAATATGCTAGACACCAGTAGCCAAAGAGGGTTATGGATTTTGTCACACGGAAACTTCACACAGACACACTGCATGAGGTGAACAGGAAATGCCCCATTACTATCTGTCTAAATTGGAGACTGAGAAGGTAACTTTTATTAGAGCTGATAAGGGGGCCTCCTGTTTAGTGATGTGGTGAGGGTCTACATTGGGTGGAGGCCTTGTAATACACCGTGACCCAAATCCTTATCTGCTAAGCTGAGAGTTTATGGTAGTCAAGGTGGATTTGCACATGGGGTGGCCCTCGTGTCTGCTCATATCTCTATTATGAGTTTGTAACCCATCAGCATGTGTAAAACCATGACACGGGTCACTAACAAGAAGGAGGGAACCATCATATCCAGTCAGAAAATACAGCCCAAAGACAACCAACAATGGAGTCACGCTGTAACTGAACACAAGAACAAACCGTACTCTGATTAGAAGTTAACACACAGATAAACGTTTTGCAGTACGACCAACAGAAGTCTGTGAAAGTTCTGAAGTGGGGAAAAAAAAAAAAAAAAACATAATTAAACAAAACATTCTTGACAATCTCAGCTTCGCAACATTTCCCCCGAACAGACAAAACTCCGACTCCGCTGTGAGAGAACAAACTCGGGCGCAAGTTCAGACGAGGCAGCAGCAATTACAAGCGCATAATCAGATATTACTCCTACAAGTCATGATTTATGGCCTGTTTTCACATTAAACGTGTTATGTGTACAATGACACCAGCGAGCTTTATTGCCAAATACCTGCCTGGTTACAATAAAATGAGTGCTCCATTTCTTCCTCCTTCAAAGGTTGCTGTCTGCTGCAGGGGAGGAAATGCAATTAAAGAACAATAATAATATTTTTAACACAAAGCAGAGAAAAAAAAGAAAAAAAAAAAAAAATAGGCCGTCTGGCTAGTGTTTCTGTAGCTAAAATTTATGTTCGATAAATTTTCAACTCCAGAAACCCCGAATCTCATCTGGGTTTCACTTCCTCCATGTTATTACCTATCAAAAGGTTCATAGTTTTTTATGAAGTTCTTTTTACAAAGCGGCTGACAAAGGCAAAGTTTGTTTAATGGCTTGCCAAGTCAAGCGACAGCCCCACAAGATTCATATAATTCTTTCAGAATGCCGTGGAACACAAACCACATGTGCTTTGATGCTATAATTCCATTTATTGTTAGTTTGTCTTAAATTAGTCACTTTGATTGCACGAATCTGGTAGCCTTTCAGAATCCATTAAAAAATCTAATTGCCAAAAAGATGAAATGTGCACTTTAAACATCCTTTCCATTACCAATGAATAAAAAGAATATGTTAAAACTTCATGGTTCAGTGTTCTAATGATGAAATGGACAACGTGCATTTCATGGTAACTGCACAAGATAAAATAATCCTCATATAACTAATCCATGTAAATGCAGCTGATAGTTATCGTTAGTGTGTGAAGCATTAGATGTATATATTGCAGTATATAATGTCAAGTACTAAGTAATGACATACAAACGTTTGAGATATGAATTTAAAAGAAAAGGTATATTTAACCTTTAGCCCACTGTAGGTAATTTTGGTTTGCAATTACAGTACTTATTAAAAGAAAGTGTTTCAAATATGGTTGCAACACCACCACTACACACACAAGCAGTTGTCTTTATATCTTCCATTTTACTGTAGTGAAAGATTAATAGCATTACCCTAACCCAAACCAAATAAATATTTTGGAATTTGGCAATACCCTTTTGAGGGGAAAAAAAAAGATATCCCAAGTGAAGACCAGAAAGCATCCTCATGAGGTCCCCACTAGCCAGATATTTATGGAACATTTGGTCCATGCTGTGTCATAAGAACTTAAATCACACACACACACACGTGCACACACACACACACACACACACACACACACTCACAGCGCATGTACTCAAAACACAGTATGGCCAGTGTCATTATGTATCAGGCCATTGGTAACACAGGCTAAAAATCTGGTGTCATAAGTGTGGGGCAGAGATTTCCAGCTAAAAAAAAAGGATCATTGTATTAAGAGGAGGTGAACCTGCTTGCTTGTCCCTGTCTGATGTAGTGCTGACTGAGACCTGTGTCTCAGTTCATTCCACTTCAGCACAACAGTAGGTAAGTAACCATTCAAAGTGGCAGTCTGGTCATGTGTAATAAAGGCATTGGCCATTAACCCTCTCTAGCTGGATTTATTTTAATTCTCTAATCCCCTAATGGTGGGCTCTGTGCCGCAGTCTCTGAGCCCAGTGTGTGAATGACAGGCCCAGCACTGGCCCTCTGTGGCTATGGAGAAGTTGCAGAGCTGCTAAGTGGCATTTGACTCCTTAAGCTTTGTGATGGTGAGGAGGAGGAGGAGGAGGAGAAGGAGGAGGAGGAGGAGGAATAGGGAGGTCTGTAGACCAAACAGACGAAACATTCACCACTACGAAGGCTGGAGAGTCACTTGGAGGAGAACTAGGCATAATAGGGAAATTATTTATGAACTATTTGCAGCGCACCTGAAAATACCTCCAGTGAAATTATGTTTGGCAACCTGAACTGCTTTGAAGTCAATGGAGTGGCATTAAAAATTAGGCCTTCATTAAAGAACTGTGCCTTTCAAACAGAGCTGGCCGGCGCTCCAAGGGGTCAGGCGTAGCTATGCAGTGCTGGGACTAGGCAGCAGGGCACACATGGAAGCAATTTTGCCTGATTCTCGGCTGTTTTTATGATTTTCTCCCCCGAAAACTTTTCTCTCTCTCTCTCTCTCTGACTCTCCCTCTCTCTCTCTCTCTCTCTCTCTCTCTCTCTCTCACACCAACCCCCGCAAAACTCTCTCTCTGTTTCTTCGTTTTGGCGGCTGTTCCTTTTATGTCGCATTTAGGAAATTAACACTAACCAACAAATTACTTTGTAAATAAAGGAGTATAAGTTTAGAACTTTGAAAGCAGGACTTGCCCAGGGCTAGTGCTTGTGGAGCAACAAAGGGATCCTTGATAGCTGTTTAGATATGCCAGCCCAAAGCCAGGCTTTATTTTATCAAGTGCACATAATTTTTCAATTGAATTTAATGTAAGACATTCATTTCCCCAGTGTGCTGCCCTTGTGCAGCATGTCTAGTCATGCTGGGAAACGAGAGGACTTCGGGGAGGGAGGAAAGAGGCCTTTTTGGGATGTGGGGGTCATTTCTAAAGTGCTTTCAGTTTTGGCCAAGAGAAAACGATTCTAATTCGCAAAGAAAAAAAGAGGCAGAGTGAGAGAGAGAGAGAGAGAGAGGGAGAGAAAGAAAGAAAGGGAGAGAGTTCAAGAAAAAAGTAAAGACTGTAATTTTCAGAAACCAGACGCTCCGACCTCTAAAGGGATTGTGATCCAGAGAGATGTAAGCTAATTACTTAATCACTTACATTTGTAAATCATATTATTGTAAAAGAAATCACTGTACTGATTAAATTACAGATATTTATCTCCTAATAGCACTGATTTACTGGCGATGATAATCTGTCATCCTGAAGGTTGATATTAACGGCATCAATCTCTCAGAACAATAAACATCTAATATGAAAGAAAACTTTTGTCCGCGCCGGGGCCAGATGGCGCGCTTTAGGGTGGAATGTGCAATATTCTCAACTGCGTGGCCACAATTTTGATGATGGGAACCAAAACTGTTGACTTTTTTAATTAAGTTGTTTTGGCCCATTAACCCTTTGTCATGCACATATACCAAATTAGAGAAGAACAAAACACTTTTTGTCTTTGGTTGTAAGTGCAAACAGCTTTTCAACTATTTTCTTTCTTTTCATCCACTGCTGAGATATCTCAAAAATAAAAAACAACAATCTGGCAATAAAAATAGATTTTTTTACGAAAAAAAATGAGCATAAAAGCTCCAATTTTTCTCTTACTATTATTCGTCTGTTACCTTCATGAATAATATGTATCTCTATATTAATAACTAAATCTTACTGTGGTATGAACTGTTTGCAAGTACTGCCAAATGATGATGAAGCATGAACTAAATGGTAAAAAAGATTAATAGTTAATGCTCTTCATACTGATATTTACGCCATAATATTAACATTTTTATATATTTAAGAAAAACAGCTATACCGAATTACACTATAGAAATATTCCGCACTTGTAAATTCTTTGGATAACCTGGTCAAATGAAGGCAGTGAGGATTACACTAGGGAAATTACTCCTAAATCAGGTTTCGTGACTAGCTCCCTTGAATATTAAAATGAAACATCGTCTTCCTACTAAACACTTTGAAGAAGATACAAAAGTAGGAAGTCTGTGAAGCTTTTCTCTGGTGCTGGTGCTAATGCGACAGAACCTGGCATAAATTATGCATCAGAAATATGTATATGTATTGACTTTAATAAGAGATATTTCATTCATGCCAGCTACTGTACCTGCAACAGAATCACTGGGGGGTATGCTTACACAGTAGTGTCTCCTTGCAAACACTATGACGCTTTGCCTTCATCCCCAACTCAGAAAAAGCCAGGGGAAATGTGATAAAAAAGGGATAATTAAAATAATAATAAAATCTTCTCTTGTTTGGGGCTAAGTCGCCACAGATATGCGCTCAAAGTTGCATCTGTTTAACGCGCAGGCATTTGCAGGGCCTGTCAAGGTGTGTTAGCTTACTCGGCAAATCCCAGTTTGGTCGTGCTTCCCTAATCAAGTCAACATTGACAGTTTGCAGTTTCGCTCTTATCACACTCTTGACAGTCCACTGGGCATCAGCACAGAATAGCTGATTACAGGAAAAAAGAACTCTTAAAGCACCAAATCCAGCCAATCCTGTTGATGAACAAACCTAAAAAAAAAAAAAAAAAAGGTAGGCAATAGCTCAAGTGATGAATCTTTGTGTACTCACTTTAAGGAATTTACCATGTCCTGAGGCTTTTTCAGGCAGTTTTGTGATTTTGAATCTGTTACAAATAGTACAATCTCTGGTTTTCCAATGATAGTTTGAGCACTAATAAACTGACAGACAATGTCTCAGACATATGACTGAATAGAGGGGTTCAGAACACAGACAAACTGACTGCAATTTTAACAGGCACCAATTTTTACAGGCACCAATTAGAACCTGATCTTATTCCTTCTGGAATAGCAAATATATTAGTAGAATGGAATTCATAAACATTCATTCTGAGTGAATGAGTGAGTGAATGAGTGAGTGGGTGATTGATTGACAGAGCGAGGAATCTGAGCATCTGGATGTTCCAGAATGATCCGTTCTGTTATACAGTCCGCCAGCCACCCCTCTAGACCAGAGGAGGAATGTGAAAACACCTGTCAGGGGTAAAGCCTTGCTGGCACTTACTGTCAAAACCCAATAACTTTCTGTCCCTCATTTTGAGCCTGGGCCATGTGGTCCACATCTTTCTGAAGCAGATTCAAGAATGGCACTCTGAGAAACAGAGCCCTCAGTGTTTGCTCAGTGACTCACTGAGCTCTGCTGGAAGTCTGTAGAGCAATGACAGCTCCTTGACCTCTCTGTTTTGACACTGGGCACCCATCAGTCCACTGACTACACAGTGGGCTCCAGCATTCAGATCTCAGGATTAAACCTTAAGTTTTTATCTGTCTAAATGTCACTTTTGTATGACTGTATCAGCAATAATACAGCGTGTATAATACACTGTCAGGGAGGATGGCAGGCAGGCAAACATGATATGCAATAAACATTCCAACAGTTTGTGAAATGTACAGAAGACAACAGGCTGGCTGAATGATGGCCTAAATCCTAAACCAAAAGGGTAAAAAAATCCTTAGATTTTGGTGACGAGAGATGAATGTTAAATAAAGGCCATTCTTAGTGTCAATGTAAGGAAAACATCTTGGCAGCTGCAAGATCCATCTGCTTATTGCAGGGAAAGAAAATAAAATGAGGTACTGCAGATAAGTGATGGATGAACAAAAGCACCTGTCTACACAGCAGCCCAACAAAGTGTAAAGTCATGCTGAGTCTCCTGAAGCAGCAGCATCATAGGTGCTTAATTGTCATATTATTTTGTTGAAACCCCCCCCAAAAAAAAGAAAGAAAGAAAGAAAGAAAGAAAGGAAAAGAAATAGATGAGGTCTTTCTCCACAGTGTAAAATGCAAAAGTATGAGGGCTTTCAGCCATCACGGAGCATAACTGAGTGAGCAGCTGTGAAATGACATCAACCAAAAAGCTCAGTGTTTTCACTCGGGTACAGTTTAGCTCTAAAAGGTTCCATCAGTACCTCAAAGGCGAACTGCGGACGAATACATTTCAACTCTTCTATTCAACCGCCTGCCAGCTGGTGAGATTCTGGGTAAAAGTGCTTTGCTGTCTTTCAGTGGTGCAATTCTGTCATAAATGACTCATTGTCTTGCCTCCTGTCAGTCCAAGTGAAGTGTGGATTGCATTTCACCAGTATGAAAGCTCCCAACACCATGTCTGTTTGAGGTCCAGTTTTATCAAAGGGCTGGGAGAGACTTCCAGAGAAAAAAGGGAGAGTTGGCGCCGGACATCTCTAAAACAAACCAAAAAAAAAGTCTCTCAAATTTTGTGTCAGATTTTACGGGCTTGAAAGTACTCAATAGTCAATTACCTTGAACCAAAAGCAGTTTTTGTTTTTAAGCTTTTGCCTTTAATTGGCTCCTTGAAAGAGGACTGTTTTGGTTGACCTTTGTGCAGGTAGTTGTCTGCGAATTTTCATGAACTGTGCTGCAGACTTGCTGTGGCCTGGCACTCTTGTTTCTGAAAAAAAAAAAAAAAAAAACGAGTCTTAAACGCATCAAAATCCTATGTGTCACATCTACGATTTAATGCTTTTGTGATACAGGCAAAAAAAAAAAAAAAAAATCCCTTTTCCTCCTTTTACTGTCCAAGTATCTTTGCACTGTGACACCAGGGGACCAATTGAGAATGAAATCTGTTTACACAATGTGGTAGAAAGTACAGTAGAAACAAAAAAAAGCACATATAGCCTGGAGAGAGCGAATCACTAGGGCAGAGGAGAATGGAAGAAAAAAAAAAAAAAAAGGCAAAACAGTACAACAAAGGAGCTCAGTACATTTAGCATGTCCTTATTACTCCTCACACCACAGCTCAGTGCTGAAAGATTGAAGTGCATTGCTCGAACGAGTCTAGACTGATTGTGGGTCTGGGGTATTCTGACGAAACACAGTGACACACAGATGCTCTTAAGCAGCGCCTGGCTCGGGGCCTGCTTGAAAAATCAATTCCTCTGCAACCCCCCCCCCCCCCCCCCCCCCCCCCAACCCCAACTCATTTTCATCTTTATGTATGGACCCCGACCCACACCTCCACCACCAACCCAGTAGCCAAATTACAACAGAACCTCATAAACAATGAAATGAGAAAAGTAAAGAATAAAAATAAATGAAAATAAATATCACAGTGTCTTTTGGTGAATTTATCCCTCACTCAGTGGACTGAAAATGTTTTTGTGTTTCCTGAGGCTATAAATAGGAGGTGGTTAATCCCATATCCAGTACAGTGTAGTTTGTTTTTAACTTGAGGACATAAGGTATATTTACATTCTGTGTAGCCTGATTTTCAAAATCAGACAGACTTGCCAGACATAACAAAAGCCAGCTTTGAAGTTGCAGGTTTTCAGACAGTAGTGAGGCTATCTGAAGGAGATTATGTCATAGAAAAGAACATGATCCAGTAGGTATTGTCTTCACATTACATGCATGGTTAATGGGCATGTCATCTGAAATCGTTGTTAAAAAAAAAAAAAAAAGTTCAACCTCCCATAAGCATAGGAGACATTTTATATTTCATGCCAATTTGTTCAGTGTAAAACACCCAACAGACATCCTTATCCATATTGTACCATTCTTAGACTAGATTTGCATCTGATAGTGAGACAACATTCATTCTTTCCCTTGGAATTTAATCCTATTGTTCCAAATGTTGGCAATGGCTGTGTGTTTCTCCAATGCTTTCGTGTTACACCCCTCCAAAAATGCCTTTCAACACTGAACACAATTTTGCTGCACTCAGTCTCTGTCTCTCTATCTCTCTGTCTTTCTGTCTTTCTCTCTGTCTGTCTGTCTGTCTGTCTCTCTCTCTCTCTCTCTCACCCCCTTTCCCTCGCCTAGACAAAATTTAATTAATATTTCCCTGCATATTTCACTGACAGATGAAAAACACTGGGTTTGGGACAACCTCTTCCTTTTTGCCCCTGCGTATGGTCTTGGAAAGCCTCCGATTTAAAAAGATGGTCGCAGACAGGGGTTTAATCTAGGGCTGACAATTTAGCAAATGGTGTGCTGTGCAGCACTTTGATCTAGTGAAAGTTTTGGAGATCTCAGTCTTGAGCCAGCTACAGGCCTACCATATCCTTGATTCATTAGCAGACCTTTTCGCCAGCTCACAACAATTAAGCTTGTCAAGCGTCTGCACTCTGCCCAGGAATAAGCCCAGACTAATGATTCCCTAAAAAGACCCGACAGTGAGTTACACTGAGCAGTAATTGAATTTAAGCTCTAACAAGCCTTTGAACAAGTGGAAAAAATATTTTATAAGCTTGATGCAATTTGGTGGAGCAGATAATGAATCGTAATGAATATTCCCCTCTGATTTTTTACCTTGTAATTGTACACCCCCACACCCCCCCCCCATGTTAATAATAACAAGCAGACAGAAACAAATCCAGACGACAAATCATCAGACATTCTTTTCCTCTATCTCTCTCGCTCCCTCTTTCTGTCTTTTTTTTTTTTCACTTTGCTTGTAGCATGGTCATGGACAACTATTGTCCCCTGCTATTTTATATTCTTTTACATTCTGCACTGACTGTTTTCCAACTGTTTTAACGAGCTTGATGTGCCACACTAACGCATGTCCTCTTCCCTATAAATGGTACATGGTGGCAAGTGACATCTACAATGTTAATCCAATGAATGTGAACCACCGCACAGCCTCAATTCACTTGTATGCATATGTGAGATACCAAGGAGCATTTTTTCATTCCCTTAACTTTTGCTCTGGGGCGAGTATCACTTAGACTAACTGAATCACAACAATCAAATATGCATAGGTTAAAATATATCTTAAAAGTATTCAATTTCACATAGAGCATATCAGTTGGCCTCCTCATTAAAAAACAAACTCTTTTATATTTTCTGACCTCAGCAAGTACTGAACTGGAGAAGACGTCTGATGTTGCATTCATTGCCATTATTAGTATTATGATGACCTGGATTTGTCCAAAGAGTTATAGAAAGACAGAACAGAGGAGAAAAAAAGTTTCTTTTTTTTCCCCCCAGCGGTAAATTGAGCCAAAAGAAAATTAAACATCAAAAGATGATGTAGTGTAAGAGTTCGGTAAGAACGAATCCCAAGATCAGAAAAAAAAAATGTCATGAGGACGATAAATTAGTGGACAAAACGATGAATTGAACCAAATTGGCGAGAAAAAAAACAATCAAATATTAAAAGAGGACACATTTTCACATTGACATCAAGAGTGCAGTCTGTAATCACTAGGCCAAGAATCCTATCATTTCTTCCATTTAGTGTAAAGGCAATAAAAGGGTTGTCAGGGTCTTGTGCATGAAAAAGGACCCTGGCTGTTCATTACATGCTGGACCTTTTACATTTCCTACCACTAATGGGGACAATATTTAGGCAAATATGGTCATTATGCTAATGAGAGTGGTGATAATAAGGCATGTTTTGCTTATTTTGTTTTCCTTTTTGGTCCTATTTACAGTGATGAACAAAAAGACGCCAATTAGATTATGGTCTATCTTTGAATTAGATTCCCAAGCATAGGACCAGGGCCACATGCTTTGAATTCACAAGAGACGATTCAAAACGTGATTAAAAATACTTAAATGAGGTTCTCTTCTAAGCGTGCAAGTTCATGTATTAGGATATGAGCTCTTCCTAAGAGTAGAGCTTCGCTGTGGTAATTACCTGTGAGAGTTCCGCTGTTAAGTGGGTTACCAGTAAAGAGCATTAAGAGTACAAAAGACTAGAGTGAACATATTGTACAAGTGCTGTAAAGCTTTTTTTTTTTTTTTTGTAAGTTGTAAGTTCAAGTTAAAATGTTAAAATCTCTGAAGATTCCTGTTTGTTAAATTAGCTATCACAGACAAAATCGTTTGAGGATTGTGTGTATGTTTTAAAAAGTATTGCCTTGACCTTCCTCATATTCGTGATTTCTTATGGTTTATTGACAATATGTGTTCACTAGGCACTAAAACAATATCTTGGTGAGTTTATTACAAGGCACTGTACACAGTAGCCTACTTCTTATTGCCGCGTCTTAATTTTAACTTAAAGTATAACACATTCTTTTGATAATTGATCAGGTTCAGGAAAACAATGTCAAGCAACGATTTCGCAGATGTTTTACTAGTCTTACATAGTCACATAAGTACAGTAAGTTAAGGCATCACAAGCTATGCAAATACTAGTTTTCCTCGTTTTGATGATGGAAATGTATAAGCTACTGACTAAAACGAATGGGACTTTTAGATATACATAATATTACATCATTCTCTGACCTTAATAATTCTGAGTGGAGCACTAGATGGTGTGATCCACCTTAAGCATAATGCTCTACGTTTGTTTTTTTGTTGTTGTTGTTGTTTTTTAGCTGACAGGAGACCATGGGCAATATCATAAAGGTTGGCAATTAGATGCCTTTCATTAGCTGCTTATGTTAACAAGAAGAAGTAAAACAAAAAGTGGGTCCAAAGTGCTCAGCTTTGTGTCACAGTACCACCCAGCAATGTCATTACTCTGTCAGTGATTGGTCAGAGAGTAGGACAGGTGGGACTGCATGTCAGCTAATCTTTGACTGAAATTGGCAGTTAATCACGACCCCAAGATATTTCATTTGGCCTCCTCTTATCACAATCCGCTTGTGAAGAGTAGAGCACAAAGAAACATAAGAAGGGCATTAGGAAAGTCTGCTGAATGATTATCTGAAAGTTTTACCTCATATTTGCTAATGCTAACAGTGCTAGCTAGTGATTGCCAATCTGTAAAATGACTTTATTTGCTCCAAGTTTTCAACTGAACAATAAGTTAGCTAGCCAAATATCAGATAAAACTGATGAAAGCAGGTTTTTCTTAATTCTAGAAGAAGCATGTTAAACTAAATGACAATAAATAACTTTTTTCAGAAGCTCAGTTCAAGAACAGCTTATTATTACCAGTAGTGTAGATAGTACAAGAATGGATACAGAGAATAAGGCCAACATGAACCCTGTGTCACTATCTATAGAAATACATTTTACAAAAGTTTTGCTTTAAATTCTTCTTGGTTTTCCTATCGTCGCATCCATCAGCAATATTGTAATCACAAGCACATGGAACTGAGAGTAACTTCCATTTTTTTCTCTGAATTGCTTTGACAAGTAATGTATAATAATAGATTTCTGTCCTCAGTCTCACAGGTCATGAGCTGGCAAAATGTCTGGCTTGTCTCTCAGATGATACTATTTGGTGGCAATTTTAATATGTCTTGCCGAAAAGTCAATTAAAGCACTGTAATGTTGACATCTGCGGTGGGTACCCTGATCAAAGTCAAGCTTGCCCAAACAGCGGCTGACATGCAATCAGAGTGTTGCGGTGGGCTTACACCAAGCAACAGGTCAGGTAATTATGAGGAAGTGTATGATGTTTTTCTGTTGCAGTTCACAGTCTTTTTTTCTCCCCATTATCGATGCCGTCCCGGTGAGTGGGAGGCACTCTTCTCTGCGCGATGCGTGGAGCAGGTGACATGGTGCACTCTCCTCAGTAGACTAGGGCATGAGGCTGGCAAGAGGGAGAGAGAAAAGAAAGCTGAATTAATTTGACAATGAATAAATGACAGCAGTTTCTGGCTCTTTATGTTGCTCCGCATTCCTGTCGCTCTCTCTCTCTCTGCTTCTAATTGCACCACGGACAGCTTTAAGCACATTGGGGAATAGAGGCATAGTCCTGGCAAAATGAATGCTCCGTGTATGCTTTGTTGCTGCTTTATTTGCATGATAATCAGTTGATGGTGGTATATATTTTAATTTATTTATTCTCAGAATATGCAAAGAGGTAGAATTAGAAAGAGCCACATGCATTAATTACGGTGATTAAAGCCTTCACTGAACACAGCCTTGATGTGTTTATTAAATTAATAAGTAAACTGACAGATGTGCCTGTGGATCTCATTGAGATTTGTCTTCCTTTTTTTTAATGGAATCAGATGATTTTAAACTTGCATTAGCTGGGCAGCCCAAAGATTTGTTCTCTCTCAACTATTCTAGAAGCAGCACTGGGCTACAGTGGGAACAAATGGCCCAGACTCTTTGTGAAGAAACGAGGCATGGAGAAGTCATTTTGACTCCTTCTGACTTACATAAAATAATTAAAAGAAGAACTGATTACATAACAATTATGTCATCATTACTGAGTGACATTTTGAGGCTTTCAAGCATTTTGGTGATAAATGGTCACAATTAAAATCATGTCATCAGTTATGGCTATCTTATGTTTTAGATTAAATTTATATTTTGTACGACAGTCAGGTGAGGTAGTCAATAGATCGAATAAAAACCCACATTCATGTAAAATACTGTGCTTTTTGAATGCTTAATTCATTAAAGTAGCAAAACTGAAAACATCAGCATCAGACTTAGCCAGCATAATATGGTAAATGCCCTTTTTCTCCAAAACTTAGAATACTTTCTTTGTATGACAGGGTCAAAGATTCTTCTGAGAATCTAAAATGTTTTCACTTTAAAAAGCCAAATTAAAAAAAAGCACAAGTCTTGTATGAACATTTACAACCCCATGAAAATTCATGAGGATTACGACGTCATAGCACAATGGTTAAATGTCACTCCCCTACACTATTTACTCACCTCAAGAAAATATTTGAAGAAGTAGAAGAGGGGAGAAAGAAAATGATACTACACAAGAGTGAAGAAGTGGGAAGTAAATCCTGTAGTTCACTCCTTTACAGTCTGCTGGATGCCTGTCAAGTTGATGGAGGTCCCGTCTCCTGGCCTGCTCCAGGGTCTGAGGGCTTTAATACAGAAGCCTCTGCTCTGACCTAGCCCCATCTCCCCACACCCCCTCTCAGCTTCATCTTACAGCACCAGGGCATTAAAATTAAAGCAGCTCCTTGCCACTGAAAGGCTATGTCCATCTTGCTCGCCCAACACGCCCAGGGAACAAAGGGAACAATCTATTTCTCTGATAGAAGCCAACAGTTGGTATGAGACTTGAGATGAGTGTGAGGATACAATTTGCCTAGAGTGTGCCTGAGGATCAAGACAGCCTGGCTCGTTCCAGAATGAGGCTGTCAGCTGGCATCCAGTGGTAATTGCATCCCATGGCAGGACCCCACCAGCCCGAGAAGAATGTGAGCCCATCGTGCTCGTCAACCCGGGATTCCATTTCCACAACAGCCCAATCATAATTGTTTTCAGAGGAGACGGAACTTGTTGCCAATGCAAGCACGGGGCCAAGGCCTGATTGACACTCATTGACTGAAGAGAGCCTGGGAAGGAGGATTAGCAGGCCAGGCTGCTCCTGCTGACTAGGCCCACAGCTCCCATGCCCAGCATAGTGTTTGTCACTCAGACAAGAGGAAGAGGAGAGAGGAGAGGAAAGAATGTGAACTGGCAGTCTTATGCCCGGGCAACTGTCAATCATCTGAGAGTGAAACGGTTCCATTTGCAACTATCAATTATGTACAACATGAAACGGATGATGTAGGTTGAGTGATATGTGTACTCCTGGCTTGTTTGAGCCCAGGGCTCTGTCAAGTGATTTTACTTACTGACTGTGGCAAAAGATGAACCACACTTACTTTGTCCAACAGAGCTGTCAAAAAAGGGCTCTGATCTCTTTGATAAGTGAACAAAGACCCTCATATAGTAAACAGTCCATCAATCTTGTGGGTAAATTTTAATGAAACGAAATATTTAAAAAATAGATTTTTGTCCCACGGAGAGAGATCTGAGGCCAATAAACAAAAAAATATGGTGCATATTACTTTTGTTTCTTTTATTTCTGTTTCATTTTAAGTGCAGTATGTGACACTTAATATCTAGTGCTCATTAAATGAAAATATCTTAAATTATGGCTAATTTTGTCCATATTTGTTTGTTACGATTAATTTTGTAAAACTGTATGATTTTTAAACCATTTGAGACCCCTAAACTATATATAACGCTTCTTCCTAGTAAATATACGGTCATGTATTCATTTGCACAGTGTTAATTTCTGCTAGTGTCAAACACAAGATTTAGTATGAATAGCTCCGTGAGTGTCCAGTCAGCTCTAAGTTAACATGTTGGGCTGGTAGCCAGTGACATTAGCCTATTATCTGTCTGTTAGGGGAAGGACATTATGCTGTCAGGGAGGTATGTCAGTCAATAAAGGGCACATGGCGCGAACTGAATTATTTTCATGCAAAAGCTCCTTGTGAAGTTTCAAAAATATGATAGTACTGATCCCTCTTGCAAGAGACAAAATGGTAAGGCACCTTGGGATAATTACATCGGCTGTACAGATGATGCGAGAGGCTTTCTTCTGCTTTCGGCCCAATGGAATTGCGAGTGGAAAACTGGCAGTGCCAGGAGGCTCCTTCTATACACAAGTTCCAACATCAATGGATCTGTTGTTCTTTCTCAGAATGTCAAAATGAATGTGTCGCTACAGTCTCGAAAGCTAATTCCTGACAGCCTAGCACTGCATTCATCTGAACATTGTGTGAACCCTAGAAAGTTGAGTCGGCAAAAGAACCGGTCCTAAAGGTAAACAGAGGCAAAGGGAAAAAGTCATGGTTTTGCACAATTGAATATATAAACGCATCTGACATAAATACATCGATTAGCATACATCATTAGAGGCTAGCATGCAACCCTCATCAGGATTCCTCCTCCTGTTCAGTAGTCACTGGTTTCATTAGCATCAGTGTGTTCTCCCCAGCATGAATATGCACACATGCTTCCATGTTGTTTACTATAAGCTCATTGTCCCCAGACCCTCCCAGGATCACACTAACACACACACACCCCTGTTCCTGGCAGTGTCACACTGAAGCAAGTAGTGCCTTGAGCCCAGAAGAAGCTGAGCGTTGCACACCGCAGGCTTGAGGTGAAGTGCTTGAGAGACGCTGTCACGGCAGCGGAGCTCTTGACTCACAGCAAGCCCCTGTTCGAACCGAGGGCTCTGTCTCTGCCAGCCTCCTCCTCCCTGTATGGGTTTGAATGCACGATGACTACCTGAGCGATGCAAAAAGCTGCAATCCACATCCAGAACAGAGGAGCAGAGCAACTCCTCAGCAGCAGGGGAGAGTTTCTAACAGCAGGGGGCAGGATTTGTGTGTGTGTGTGTGTGTGTGTGTGTGTTTGTGTGTTTGTGTATGTGCGCGTGCGCCTGTGTGTGTGTGTGTGTGTGTGTGTATGGGTGTATGTGCGTGTGGGTGTTTGTGTATACGAGCATTTTTAACCCACAGGAATTAATTAGGCTGAGGTTTACAGAACAGAGGGGTCTAATGTATGTTTGGACAGCACGCTGAGAGGCTTGAAATGCTATTTAAGCACACTAATATCCATGCTGTAATTTCCACTAAAAAGCATGCAGTTGTATCCTCAAACATTTCATGTATGCAGCTCACTTCACGAGTTTAAAACTAGGATATAGATATACTTCCTTCCTCTCATTGCTACTCACCCAAGACAGAAACATAAGAGACTCAGTTGTTGATATAGAGTAACATTGCAAGCTATTCTTCATCATGGTTAGGAATGGGGAGATCATTCGCAATGCTGATTCTCGATCAACCCCTGTGGATGTTCAAAATTTCCCCATATTCACTGTGTTTATAGATTTATAGATTTTCACTACAGAGAATTATTGCACCATGGTAACTGCCATGAAGTCACTGGACACAACATTCAGTTGAACTTGTAGTCCAATGGACACTTTCGGGAAACAACTTCGGTATGATGCGGTCATTATCGTGTGCTGACGCATAACAGTCATCCCACTGCGTAAGCTTGTGTGTCTGTGTGTGGGTGTCCTCCGGGTGCGTGGGTACTACTCTACTGCCAGCTTTACCCATTTTGTTGTTCTGGCTGGCACAGCGTCAGAGTACATTAAATCGAGTAAGTACCTACAGCACAGTGGTTTACAAAACGCTGAAGTCAGAGGTGAAGGGGGATAAGAGATTTCCCCTTGGAAAAACAGGAAACTTAAAATTTCTCCTTTAGAAAATGGCTTCCCTTCATGGGGCCCATTATCTCTCTGCCCTTTCTCACCTCCCTGGTCCTGTCAGGCTTATACTCTTTCACACCATTCTCTCTATCTTTTCATTCTTTTGCCACTTCTTTGCAGCAGGTTGAACCCCAGCAGTTATTCATCCTCTGTGTGTATGAAAGAGCAAGGGGAAAGCGGGACTCACTTCCTGTTGCAATTTAACAGGGTCCCCCTTGTAAACAAAGCACACCTCATGCTTTGCTTAGCGTCATTCAGTTGTGGCAGGTTTACTACCAATGAAGTTAGAGCGTGAATGTGTGCTCCTATCGCCAACACCTTCGCAGAATCTGAAATAATGCAAAAGTATGTATGTGTGCGTGTGTGTGTGTGTGTGTGTGCGTGTGTGTGGGTGGGTAGGGGTGTACGTGCATGTGGGTGTGTGTATGTGCGTGTGTGTGTGTGTGTGTGTGTTTTCTCGGCAAGCGCCTGATGAGCGTCTCATTATTTCCGCACCAGCCACACTCACTGAACGTAGCATAATCAAAGCCTGGGGGTACGTATTAATTATCCTTTTGAATAGTGATGAAATTTTAAAAAGCTCTCCTTAAGGCTCCCATCATCAGCAGATGAAACAAAGCTCGGCGCAGCTTGCGCGCGCAGCCTCACATGTGTCTTTACATCTGTTCAGGATATTTCAATTTGATGCTCAACAAGCTCGAGCCAGAGATTAAAGGATCATTCGTGTCATCCACACAAACATCACTTTACAGAGCGTAGTGAGAGAGCGTACGGGTGCACAGCTTTCTCTTTTGGAGGGAGGCATCACTGCAAATGCAGACGACACAGTCACACTCACACATGTGACGTGTGTGTGTGTGTGTGTGTGTGTGTGTGTGTGTGTGCGTTTGTGGTTTGTGTAAATGCATCTTTCTCACATGTCTGCAAGTCAAGGATGATGCGATATCTCTCATATGTTGGAGTTGTCGAGGAAGAGTCTCTCTTTCTTTTGGCGTATGTCGAGATTTGCTTTTAAGCAATATTTATGAGCCTCTCTTTTTGAGAAAGTGCTGTCTTTAATGAACACGTTTTAAAAATTGTTTCAGCATCTATAATTTATAAGGTTAGACTTCATCTGTGAGTAAGACTAGTTTGTACATGTGAATACTTAATAATAATGGAGAAAAAATGCATCTCACATAACTGCTGTACTGGCAGTGCACCTCTCCTGGATTGGATATATTCACGAGGCTGATGTGTGTGTGTGTGTGTGTGTGTGTGTGTGTGTGTGTGTGTGTGTGCGCGTGTGTGTGTGCGTGTGTGTGTGTGTGTGTGTGTGTGTGTGTGTGTGTGTGTGTGTGTGTGTGTGTGTGTGTGTGCGTGCATGTGTGTGCATGGATGGGTGGGTGGATACTTGCTCGCTGAAGAAGTTTCCCATTTACAGATATGGTTCTGCTGTTTATGTTGGCAAAGGCTGGCACTGGTAAATTCATCTATGTCATTTTGCCCTATAGCACCTAATGAAGAAAGATCTAAGGAATAGTCCACGTACAACTAGTACAGATCCTACTAATTAGAATGAACGACCACTCATTCTCTATGAGATCAGCATTTTTGTGCAGCAGCTCCAAACTTTGTTGTTGACTATGTCATAATGTAGATGTATAAAAATGGTTTTAAGATATACAGGCATTAAGTAGACATGTCCATAACATAAACAAATCAGATTCTATGTGTAGCTCTCATGTATAAACACGCAGAGTTCAGTCTTTGACTGACCCCTGAATATCACTGGAGACAACATCCAGCATCCACCCCCACTCAGCTCCACCTCCACTGCCCCTGCAGCACCCGGAATCTCCACAGAGAGCAGCACTTCTCTTCTGTGCTAGTGGCAAAAACAAATAATCACTTCAAATTCCCACAGAGAGCTAGAGCTCTACGGCAGCTTTGAAAAAAAAAATGTTAGTCAGAATAGGGATCTCTCTCTCTCTCTCTCTCCCTCTCTCTCTCTCTCTCTCTCTCTCTCTCTCTCTGATTGTCTGAGTTTCAGACAGAGAATGAATCTGATCCAGGTGATGACAGGAGGCATCATCCCTTAAAAACTTGGGTCTTGTGTAATTTGTCTGTCTGTTGTCTGATTCCATGACCATAGAATAGGATCTGAACAACTACCGGAAATGTAGAGACAAATCAAATCAAGACAGTCGGTTGTGCCATGAAAGTGAAGTTGCAAGCAGTAAATATTACTGAATCGCAAATCAACTGAGACACGGTTCAGCTTATAGCAGCTCTAACCTTATACCTTTTTCCACCGAACCTTATGTAAAAAGGGGTTCTGTTCTGTTTCAAGGGTTAATTATTAACACAAATAAAAGGGGGGGGTAAAAATATCAACAATTTCAGATTCTTACCTTGTCACATATTATATTATATTATATTATATTATATTATATTATATTATATTATATTATATTATATTAATTTGCCCATGGAAGCTTTTGTCAGCACTTCTATTCATTACAGTTTTGGGGATTCCAGTACAACTGCCTCTTTTTTTTTTTTTTTTGGCCAGAGAACATAAGAGCTGATCATTTCAACTGAAGCTATATGTTTCCATTACGGGCTATTTGATGAAGCAACAAGATAAACACTGTTATTCACTCCTCCCAAATGTAGAAGCTTCAGAGGAAAGGTGTTGATACAGTTGCATCTTTTCTTTAACTCTAAATAATTGAACAGAAAGGAAGGCCTCTGCAGGGCTCATGTTGAGTTTTGTGTAGACTTTCCCCCACATTTTGTGTGTGCACATATCCCTGAACATGCTATGTGACAATTTTAACGCTCTTAGCAGCTTTGAGGTTTTGACAAAGAGGAAAGTTGAAAAAACTAGTTCAAGTACAATATGGTCAGCCTCTAGTGGCTTTTGCTGAAAGTAACGTTTGTCACCCACCATTTATCGCCTGGGGCCTTTGACAGGCTTGATTTGAAGTATTAAAAACAAAATGATAGGCGTAAAAAACAACGCCGCTGAACAAAAAGAGGATAGCAGTGTTTTTATATCTCCCTTCCGTGTCTGCTTCAGGGACAGTTTATGTGCAAGAGACAATGGCTCTTTGACATTGTCAGGTTCTGTCATATTGCTGCAGCTAGTTTGCGAGTGAGGACGTCACTGAAGCTAGTAGCTCCACCTGCGTGTTCTTCAGGCTCCACGTACATTGTGTGAGTCAATTCGCTCTTTGTACAGAATGTCTTGAGGCCTTTATGCTAATGAACGACTGAGTGAGGTCTTCCCCCATTAAAACACTGCAATAAATAAAACATTCAGCTCCACAGAGGTTGATCAGCCCTGTGAGCAAGTGTCTACCGCCACTTTAAGAGTTAAGGGAAAAAAAAAAAATTCCAGCACTGATCCACACACACAGACACAATATTGCAAATGCTTAAGAGAACAATTCAGCAGGGACTGTGAATCATCCCCATTCACGGGGCAAGAAAAAGTACTATGTATAATTAAAAATGTAAAGTGTAAAGATCTAATTGTTGGGCTGTTGATTAGCATTAACTAGCGCTAAAGGAAACATGACTGTGAGCCATATTTAGTGTACTTAATTTATTAATAGAGCAAGCTGTTTGTTGCTACTCTTATGCAAGCTGGAGGAGGTGTGAACACTTCCAGTAGAGTGTGGGAGTAGTGAGAGTGACTCACTGAGAGGGGCTAAACACACTGTGAAAACTACAGATCCTCATATTCAATTGATTAATGTTTGGAAAACAAGTGGAACACATCTCTGAAATATAGTTCTGAATCAAATTTAACTAAAAAATGATAGTAGACAATAGTACAATAGTACAATAGTAACAATAGTAGATTATATGTGTCAAAATATAAATGATAAAATGAGACACAAGGTAAATTATAATTATCAAATTGCAATTATGTTTATCATAACTATCATTTTGATGCCCATGAAGGTGAATCCTTTCAAAGATTACAAACCCTCAAAAAGCTTATAACACAAGAACAACAATAATACAAGAACAAAGCTTATATTACAAGAACAACAAGATTATATTTACATAACAGATCGAACATAACAACAGTCTAGTGCAGAAATCCATTTCTTTTGTTGTGAATTTGCAGTCGCTAGAATTGCTCACTAGGAAATTCCCCAACCACCTTGTGATACAAAAACGAATTCCATTGAATTGTGTAGTTATGGTTCTGTGAGGTTCTAGGATTATCACAGAGGTGATCATAACAAAAATCCTCTGTCCTTTCTATCTGACTCAATCTGTTTACACCAGCTTCCAAACTGGAAGCTTGGTGGTTTTGTTTTTCAGTAATACAGCTCTCAGACGTTCAAAAGTAGAATATATTAGGTGGAACGCAATCATCAAAACCTTTATGTGCCCACTTAGTTGAGGAGAGATGACTATGCACTGCTATGTATCACTTTGTGTCATGGAGTCTTCCTAGAGTTCAAAACCATTGTGTGGTAACCCACATACTGTAAGTCTATTCAAATTACATCTGCCACCTTTGACTCTCCCGCAGACTGAATCCATCTCAATTATTTTAACACCAATCCACACGAGGAAATGATTAGACACACTGAGAAAAGTGCATGTGATATACATACAACTGCGTGCATCTGGCCTAGCTTGTCAAAGAAGAAAAAGAATGAAAGGAGAACAGCTGGTCACTTCAGTAGCCTCAGGTGTCCTTGTATCTGTATATATGTTTACTTCATTTTTTCTACAATCCATGTACCAATATAGCTCAACTTTTATATCCCTGGGTCCCCACATATCGAGTCTGAATATTTTTGGCAGCTCAAGTTTATTTTTCTTTGATTCTCATTCATCAGTCAGTACATTCAGAGACAGGGTGACTAGCTAGAAAGTGGCCTTCTTACTCTGGCTTTGTGATGGCGTCACACTGCAACTGCACATCTATTATGCACATGGGCATTAATCTTTTAAATCAGCCTTCAAATTAACCTATATCCTCCTTTTAAAAGCAGGCTGGGATGCTGAGAGGAGCACACAGTGGCATCTTTGATATGCCGCGTCTCTTCTAGTTCTCATCAGGATAGTCAGAGTGCCCTCCTTTGTCCAATCAGTGAACTACAAACTTTGCAGTGGAATGTAGGGGGGAAATCGGTAACTCCATGTCTCTTAGCACAGACCTAGCATCAGCTATCCCAACTACTTTCCACCAAATGCTAAGACTGAAATGGTCTGAGGCTGAGTATATGAAGAGACAATCTGAGATTAAAAAAAACAAAAAAAAAACAACAACTAAGAAGTCATTTTTCAACCCTAAACTGTCCTGACAGGGTTTAGGATATTTTATTTGGAAGTATCGGCCTGTACAATTTGAATTCATTTCCATCAGTTTACAACTGACTTTTTCTGTTGTCATTTGTGCTGTAGTGTAAACATTTCATAACAGTTTCCATCCCTGTTGCCTTTCTCCTATGCACAGCATGTACACAGAACATCACAGAACTTAAACTGCACAAATGATCTGATAGCAGTAATCATTGAACTGGTTAACATATTTGAGCTGTCATTTCATCGAGGCTTAGGCAGAGCTATTACGTCATAGAAAGAGAATGAGTGAAACCACAGAAAAATGTTTTATGACTATAAAATGATTTCGTAGAAATAATCAACTCCTTGAGTATTTGAAAAAAAAAAAAAAAATCAAATTACAACATATCCTGGAACTGTGTGAGAACAGATGGGCTCAGTGGTGTCATGAGTGGTATCTGAAGAGTATACAAAGTACACACTATTGTCATTGATTACAGTTGGGTAGGTCTGTTCAGGACGTTTCTCCATAAGGGGCGTTTGTATATTGTCTTCCAAAGAATGGTCAAGCACCTCGTTTCTTTTTTCTTCATACTCAATAGAGCAGACTATCTCAATCTCAAGAATGTCACTCTCCTCCTCCAAAGGCTGTGCAAGTTTTCCCCACCACTTTCAAAAGAGAGAAACCTTTCAACATTCAGCTTCTATGCACATGATACTGTCTTTAAGAAAGAAGAAAAAAAAATGAATGAGTTCTTGAAATAAACTCTTAAACTGCTTACCTCAGATCGGTCGATATTCAAAAAATTTTCCTTGGTATGTTTGGGATCTGGAATTATAGGGAGTAAAACTCTTCTTATCCTTTAAAAGAGATTTGTGTAATCACGATGTAGTCCTACATGCTTTGTGTGAGACAATAGTTTATGAAGCACACTCTAGGCCATATACGTAAATGAGCATCTAAACTGGCTTGCATTACAATGAGTAACATTGACTATTTAGATCTGATGGTTTGGTGGCAGTGATTTTAATAATAATGAAAGCATTAATGTCACTTACCTGCTTTGTGTTAAAACACAGAAAAGCAGAAGAAATATCATTGGTAAGCCAGTTATCAAAATATAATTCAGGACACTTTTCGGGTAAACATCCAGAACACAGGGATCTGAGTAAAAAACATATTTTTTCATGAAATTGACTTGATCAAATATGTTTTAATCTTGATTAAACAGCAATATCTCGCCCTCAAACCTAACACTGTGTGAAACCTGATGTTTCATGAAATTAATAAAACAAAATTTCTTTTGTGGTATTCTGACATTTTTGGTAATATGTCAGACTTTTTGAAGTATGCCAATTTCCACATTAAGGAGGTCCATGTAATATATCCATGGAACTAATGTAGAATTAATATGGGGAATGGGCTTTTACCTTTATCTTCCCTCAAGAATTTTTCTGGGGTCCATTTACTCCAGTTGTGATTGAAACTAAGACAACAGTATTTCATCTTCATCCTGAGTCTGAAAACATAGTTCCTATTGCTGGCTTGGGCAAGCAATTTGAATGAAAGCTGTTCAAATTCCACATTCTGTTTAAAGGATAGAAACACATGTACCATGCAAAGATTGTAGGCTGAAATTCAATTTGTTCAAAATGTGAAAAAATTAAGACTTATTAGAAGAAGTGCCTGACAGTTACAGGAGCAGAAAGATTTTTGTATGTGATCTTAAAATGTTTTCTGTTGTTTTATAATTGTATTATAGATAAAGTACGTTCACTCGATTACTGAAATAAATAGTTACGTGGGACTGTGAATAAGAACAACTTAATCAAGCGTAACAGATGTATTTGGAATCTGATGCTTACAATTAAGGAGGAAAATTATTATTTTGTATTATGATGAGTGTAAATACAGTGTCCATGGTAATGAGAGTGATAAAATACCTGCCAGGTGGTGTCACAGTGTATCTTGTATTGAATATTGTTCACGAAGCAATGGCGGTTGGTCTCATTTGGCAACTGCCATGTCACAATTATGTGATCTGAGGTGTTGTTTATCATCATATGTATCTTTTCAGGGTTAATCAAATATGGACAATGGTTTTCACCTATTGGCATAAAATAGCAATAAATCATTAATTAAAATTGTACTAATGATGACAACTCACTTAAAATCTTTGATTTCCAATAAATATTACATTAATGGATCTAGTCTACAGGTCTGGAGGTCTTGAAATAAATCACTTGGCCTCAGTCACATTTGAGTAATATGAAGACAGATAACCAGGTGATAAACAAGAATATCAATAGTCAGTAGCAAGCAACTATGATGAGACTAGAGGAGAAACTAAAGGGCACAGAAAGAATGAAGCATTTATGTGGTATCACCATGCAATCATGGTAACATGGTGGATTGGGGGAAAAGACATATACAGTGAAAGACACGGAGATAGACTCTGTGTGAGTATAAACTGACAATAAATAGAATCTCATGATAGCCTACGTTTCACGTGAAGTTATGAGTTATGAGTTGCGAGTTATGAAATTAATACATGTGCTAGTAATAATGTGCTACTGAGAACATATTATGGCTGTCTCAATTTGACACATAGCTGTGTATGTAATGTATGTGTACGTGCACTCCACATACAGAATGAGGTGCAGGGACCTGGTAAAGGCATAACGGACAGTTGCTGAGATTGAGCTTTATTATTATGAGTAAACATGGCATTGTGAATTTATTTGTTGTGTATGTGTATTTCTCCTTTATTTTTATACAATGCGGATTTCTAGCTCTATGTGAAGTTCAATGTACAGTTTAATTTCTGATTTGACTGTGCTAAAATCAATCAGTCAGCTGGGTAATCTAACTCCAGAAAAAAACTGCAGAGAAAAAGGGTGGTACCACCCCACTAGGCTCACTAGGACATTTTTTCCCCTACTTAAACACTCCATTCTTGGCCTTCTCATTATTTTGCAACTTACACTTTTTTCAGGTACTGGCAGGACTCTTGCCTGTAGGTCTCTAGCTGTCAAACATTTGGAACATGTAGGAAATAACCCCTAAACCATGCTTAGGCCACTTCATTGGGAGTATGCATGTCAGCTGAAGACCTGACATAGGTTGTAGTAATCTACAGGCAGGCATTCGCACTCAGTCTGGTAAACTGAGTGGCAATATTTTGGTTTGTAAGAGGGGAATATTCTTCAACTCTGCAAAGCTGGATAAAGCCTGTGTCTAAAAGATGAGATTTCTGATGGTATAGAAGTGTCACCAAACCTAGATGATGTTCAGACCATGCTTAGGCTCAGGATTGTTCTGCCACTAGTTACATAGAAGATCAAGGGGTCTCTAGACTGACCTGTCATATACAACTTCATAAAGAAGGCGAGAAACATGTTAAAACTTATTCTACATCTCTGTACACCAACAATAAGAGAGGGAGCCAGTGGAGCATGGATTTGGGTTTGGTTGAAACTTCCAACCAGTCGGTTTGTTCAGGGATGATGGTTGCTGTTTTGATACCGATGATATCAAGCTGTTCATGGATCTATTTCATGACCTGAGAGGTAAAGTTTGTACCTTCATGGATCTATTTCATGACCTGAGAGGTAAAGTTTGTACCTTCATCAGCTATTTACAATTACCTTTATTCATTTAGCAGATGCTTTTATCCAAATTGACTTTTAAGTAAGGCAAAATACAATCCAAACATGAAGTCGCTAAAGAGTTGGCTGTGGTATACGTGCTGTGGCTAAGTGATCAACCAAACTCAAGTGGAGGAATAGTTGAAAGAAATAAAAAAGTGAAGTACCGACAAATACAAGTAGAAACGACCAAGAGGCTACAAAAGTGCAAGAGAAGAAGCTCTCATATAATGTGGGGCATGAACCAGTGCTAATAGTTGGGGTGCTATGAACAATAATTGGTAAAAACAGTTATACTGCCCCGATAAAAACAAAGTTGGTCTGTTGCACAATGATGTAAAGCTATAGTGTTCCATTCTGATAGAGTATCTAAACAGTAAGTGAAGAGCAATATTCACCATAGAGTGTCAGGCATCATGAAAAGTTAATGGACATAGGTTAGCATAAGCATCAGCAGAGAGTAAGGGACTGCCATGAAATGTAAAGAGACATTTGAGCGATCAGTCAGTTGTGAGGGAGCCTGCAGATTGGATGGAATCAAGCAACTAATTCCACCATCAATGAACCATGCAGAGGACATTCTTGTGACTTTCTGTTGTTCACTGGTGGAATAAGCCTTTCTCTCATGGACAATACATCTTTTGACAAAGGCAACTGCACTACCAGTGTTCAGTGAAGCTTGTAAAGGGTGTTCACTCACTTCTACAGGCTGTTCAGTGATCTCATTAGAGTTTCCCCTTTTCCCAAATAATTGAGCCCATTGTCTCTAGTATTGGTGTATCACTGTCCCATAGCACATAACAACAACTGAAGAGGTTTTTCTCAAGAGGCAAACAAATGCTTTATGTTCTGACTGTTGACAATGAACAGAAAGTAATACTCCTTGGTTTTAAAATCTTTCTGTGGCACATACTCACATCTCTGACCCCAGTTGCAAACCTATGAAGCATGTCTCACATGGACGTTCTGGCTGCAGTTGTGCTGATCTTCGCAATTCATTGCTGTACTGCTGGACATGCCATGTTACATTAAGTCCAATTCAAGGCTGGGCAAACAGTTCTGGCACTGCTGATTGGCTATTACAGTTGCAGCAGGCAAAAGTCTTGCCCACTTTCTCATCTAAATGTGACAACATGATTAGTGCCTCTGCAGAACTAACACCTAAAGTTTTGGTTGCTCTACAAACATATTAATATAGCATCAAACAAAACATAGAGATTAAGCTTGGTAATTTCACCAAGTGAGGACATTAATATTTTGGCAGCAGTTCCAAATTTACTGTCTCCAGCACTGGCACCCTGCACATGCTAACTATTTTGTAAAGACAGACATAAGGCCCGTCCATGCAGTGCTGGCTTTGATTTGCGAGGGGTCAACATGGAGTTAGCTAGGCTCATTGAAATTATAATACCATTTTTGTGAGCATTATCTGAACAGTATTCCCAGCCTTCCTGAGGCAGAAAAGTTGGGCATAGACAATGCCCCTTGTCAACATATCATTAATCTCCAGGCTGATGAGTTCCTGCTTGTTTACTGACACTTGGTGCACCTTCATTTTCATTTGCACCTCATCTATAGCAATGATGTAGTGTATTACTTTTATAGTAGTCCTAATAGCATCACTGTGTAGAGAGGGGCATGAATACAATAACTGTCCCAAATCACTCTTGACTTACTCTGCTGCATTTGCTTACTTAGCCAACTATTCAGAGGTGACTCTGAACTGGCTGGGCAAAGCAGAAGTGAAGCTGGGCGTTTGAGGCCACGTCAAAGCTTTCAGAAAAGAAGAATATTTCCTGATTATCTCTCTCCCTTCCTTTTGAGGTCTGGATGTAGGGGGTCCTCTGGAAATCTAGTTTGATTCCCCAGTTTGGGAGAAATCCAGACATAAAGGGGCACATTGGATCTTTATTACTTGCAACATAGAATAATAGGTTGAACATTTGTCAGTACAAAAGTACAGAACACTCCCAGTCTACTGAGCCTTGAGCCAGTTGTGGTCACCCATTGGATAATAGAAAAGTCTGTCCCTTACAAGGTTTTCAGGCCTTCTTGACTGAATTCAGTGACAAAGGTGCTCACACTAAGGTGTAAGCTGGGGTGCAAGAATGAATGCAGGAACAGAGATTTAAGCTTGATTCTCTTCAAGCTTTGGTGTCTTCATTGGGAGTATGCATGTCAGCTGAAGACCTGACATAGGTTGTAGTAATATGCAGGCAAACATTCACACTCAGTCTGGTAAACTGAGTGGCAATATTTTGGTTTGTGAAAGGGGAGTATTCTTCAACTCTGCAAAGCTGGATAAAGCTGTGTCTAAAAGCTGAGAGCTCCGATGGTATAGAAGTGTCAACAAACCTAGATGATGTTCAGAACTATTGGCTTACATTCTCTTGCTGTGCTGTTTATGGTGTGTGAGAAGGTGTGTTCAACATCTTGCAGAAATCTCTGACATGGTGGTCGTGTTTTTAAGGTTCAAAGCAGTCAGTGTACTTGATCAGTTGCAAGCTGAGCAGTGTTCCTAATTTGTCAGGGGAGGAATTTTCTCTATTCCACTGTATGCATGGGAATCAGAAAAGTAAAATTCATTCTGGGAATGAACAATGGTGCTATTATATTTACTTGAGTTATAGCAGCATTTGCTCACTCCTCGGTTCTTGTATTCGGGTGGCTGGGGGTCAGTGTAGAGTCTTCACATATAATATGTTGTATATTGAGTTAATTATTATCAAACTACAAGTATGAGACTACGAAGGCTGTCTGTGTTAAAAAGACACAAAAGAGAAATCTTCGACAAAATCAAAGAAAGATCACGTGTTTGTTTTTTTCTCTAGAAGCAGATGAGTAGCTACACAGGATTTAAATGCTACTGTCGGCACCTGCTTTCATCTAGAGACATTTGATGTGGCTCTGCCCTGCACGCTGCATACTTTTGCCATGACGCAACCAACCTTGTGTTATGTTTCTGTAATCTCATGTGATCTTATCAATGAGATGTACTCCTAGAGTACACTCACCCCCTCCACCCCCACAACTTCCAACTTCCCATTAGCACTTACTCTGTACTCTTCAAAACTGTGAAATCCCCTTTGTATAAATTGGTTAAAACCCCCTCAAGGCACTCTAATTCTGAAGACTTACATTTAAAACACATGGTCATGATGATATACAATAATGAATATAATAAATCAGTCTATAAAGCCTCTTTTTCACAAGTATTTCAATGTTTGTTACTCTTTTGCCATGTTGTAAAATTTGTGGAAACATATGAGAACAAAATATTTTTTTTGTAGTAGCAGAGTAGTAGTAGTAAAAGTAGTAATAGTTTTCCTTATCTGATACTTCAGTCTGATTGATCTCATTATCAGAAAAATGGCTGTTTTCCTCACATGTTGGATACTCACAATCTGTTTTCTATCCTGATTATCCATGTGAATTCTGCTGTATAAATACAAGACAGATTTGACTGCTGTGAATATAAAGGTCAGCTGATAAGTCTCTTACCTTTGATGTTTCTCTCAGCAAAAGTAGAAGAACAAAAAAGTACAGAAAGAATGAGTTGAAGACCCTGATATTGCTGCTTCATGGCCAGAGTTCTTCCTTGTAATAAAAATATGAGCCTATCTCTCACTGTCTGTCTCTCTGCTTAAGAAAGAGATGGTGTTAGTCACTGTGTTTGAAACCTTAACCACACACTCAAAACCGTTTCTCCACACTCACTTCCTGCCAATTGTAGGATCCTGCTGTATCTGATCTGCCCTCTTGGCAAGTGTTTACAGAGTTTACCCTGGATCTATAATATTTTATGTATCACTTTCAATGATATACGTAAGACTTTATCAAGAATCAAAAACTTTCAACAAAAAGTGTGATCAAAGTGTGACACAGAAAATAAATGACCACAAAGACAGGGTTTAAATATAGATTTTAATGCGGCTTTAAAATTTACTGTAGAGGCTAGGAAATACTTGAGGGATGAGAGAAGAGAAGAAATAATAGTGATGTTTTACTTAAAACCTGAATATTTAAGGCATGTGTTCTTTATGAATCATCTCTTATTACCTGGATTTGTATTCATTAATTGATTCCATCTGCATAAGTTTTACAAAACCCAAAGTAGTAATTATGGTTGTAAAAAGATGAAAAAGACTTAATGCTTGAAAAATGGTTTGTGAATTTATGAGTTTTGACTACTAAATTATGGAATACAACCCTTTACCTAATCCAGTCTTCCTGAATGTCCAATGAAAATTAATTTATATAAAACTGTCAACGTGTTTGTAATGCTATACATCGCATAAGAAACCACAGTACATCAAACAATTTGTACTCAATACATGACGATACAAAGGGTTTTGAATATAGTCAAGAATATGGTCTTAAAAAGTCTGTAAATGGATAATGCTGTCCACCAGAAAAACAAGTCATCATTCAGTTGACATGTCAAAATGTTTTCAAAACAGTCCATTTATTTGTAAAGGAAAAAATCAATTCATTTAAAATGTTCATTTTCTTTTTTACAGAAAGAGAAGCTACATCATGGCTGATACCAACTCCCTTACTGTTCCCAGTGCTTTGAGATGAAGTTGTTCCTTCAAAATCTTCAATAAAACAATGGATAAATGTTGTTCTAGTGCATAGTGTACAGTGTTGGGTGGTAACTAAAAAAAAGTAATAAGTTACCAGTTACTTTAAATTGTAATGGGATTACTTTACTCGTTACTCCTTTTGAAAAGTAGGCTAATTACACTACTCATTACTTTACTTTTGAGTTACTCTCTAAAACTACAAATTCCCCAATTTACCACATGGAAATACAAAGACAAACATCATAGTCCTTTCATTACTTTATTTTTCAGTGCAATAGTTTTGCGTCGTGCTTGTAACACCCCTTAGCTGCTCTAAAATAACTGTAAAGCGTAGCCTCATTCATGAGTTCGCATTTTTGACCGGTGACAAAAAATAGAAACACATGAGTTTAGCTATAGGCTGTGTCCGAAATGGCATACTACATACTACTCGTATACTAATTATGACGTAAAAGTAGTAAGTAGTATGCAGTACGTGAAAAATAAAAATTTTGCAGTACACTACAGTTACCCGGATGATGTACTACTCTGGCGAAAATTTCTAGTATACATCCCGAGCTCACTTCGCTGGCTACTGCATCCCATGATGCAACGCGGTAACCTCTAACTTTCCGAAAATTTTCAAAAAACAAGTGTAGCGCACTACACGAAATGTCTCATAATTGTACCATACTGCATACTAGCGTGTGGAGTAGTGTGCAGTACGCAGTGTATACTAGGCTAGTATGTAGTATGCAGTACACTAGTATGCCATTTCGGACACAGCCATAGTGTAGCTACCTTAATCGGGATGTTGTCATTTAGCCTCAATGGTTAGCTACCGGTACTTGCTGAGATAGCTAGTAATACGTTTTGGTATCATCATCAGCCGACAGCTGCGTTATCTGTATTTTGTGATTGAAAGCAACATTAAAGCTGTCCATATCATTGTCCTGGTTGGCTTAACCGTATTTTGGGGTATTCTCAAATGCAGCAGACATTGCTAGCGAACTAACTGTCAAGGACCCAGTCTCTCATAGTGACAGTGAGTAGTCATATTACAGATACACAATTAAGGTGGACGCCATAGCTGATTCCAATGAGCACCCAGGACCGGAACTATCCGTGAGCTGTCATGCTTTACTTTACTTCGTTATGGAGGAAAGTAATATGATTACAGTAACACGTTACTTTGTAACTTGTTACCCCAACACTGGTAGCGTGGAGCTTTTCAAAGACTCTGAAACTCTGATTAATGCTATTCATACATTAACTTCATGTTATGTTATAAAACAAGCAAACTAGTGAAGCAATAAACATCAATCTTATATGGATTGTAATATATGTACTGACATTTGTCCTTTACATTTATCTTCTGTAAAGGCAGTAACAGTTATCTTAGACACTGCACGTCATGATAAATTAATCAAACCATCATTACTTAATACTATGAAACTGAATACAAAATCCATGTCAAATATTCCATTCTGGTTGGCAAAGATGTGTCATGTGGATGTGTATTAATTCTGAATAACCACAGCACCGTATCTTAAAATACTTTACAGTTTTCAGCTAAATTGTTTTAGTGCAAATTGGCAGGGTTATATAGGGGGAAATGCAGTAGGAACAAGTCATCTGTGAGAAAATAACTTTGAGATGGGTTGTAGCAAAACCACTGGAGGCATGCAGTTACTTGTCAACGGCTGGCTTGTGCCCAGTGCCTTTCCTCTATATAAAATATAATATTGGCTGTTGATGTATGTAGGCATGTATAATAGAGATATCGACAGTCTATTTGGCCAAGTTAGGACTCATGTCGGAATCGTGTTTGAGATTACGTGCGTAGTTTTCGCATTTCTGCCATATCTGCAGATGGAATTTCTCTGTTAAATGTTCTGGAAACTTTCGTATACGACATGCTGTAAGGAATGATACATATTTTGAAATTAAATTTTCCAGTTAAAACGTTTATTCGCAGAATGGTTTGAAAAGGTTGTTTCAAGGAAAGCTCAATCAGGTTCCACTCTAAAGCTAGACCAAAATAATCCCATCGAGAATGCCTTTCTAATTCCTTGATAATCTTGGGCAGTTTCTCAAAACCAGGGAGCAACATTAAAAAGTGGAGGATGTATTAATCACCTTGATGTGAAGTGTTGTGAAATGTCATAAGTAAGTTTCAGTTCCAACGTGGCGCACAGTTATCCTGCCCCCACAATGCCACTTTGAGATTTTGACATTCTTTCAACCACCAAAATTACAATATTAATTCTATTATAACTAAAATCATTTATGAAAAATTACGCAAATTTGGTTAATTTATGACATACAAGACCTTTTCGTGTAAGAACTGAGAGCACATCTTACATTAAACTGATGATTCATAAATGTACAGCACATTGAAGAAGGATTTCCTTTTATTCAGACTGTTATTTCTGACGACCTTAAACAAAAAATTCCCCTCATCAATGAACCACAGTTTCCCAGAGAGCAGCCCTCACTTATAGATGAGAAGGCGAGTCTCTATAACTGATCACAGAATTCTCTGAAGCTAACACCTCAACCCACCTAACACCATACTTGGAATCAACCAGTCACCTGACATAGGAACAGTGAAAGAGAACCCCAAATTTCTCTTGAACAGGTGATGCCTAAACAGGCATTGACTATGGTAGATTACACACACGTGTATGTGTGAGGGTGGGAGGTTGGGGGAGAAGTACGTTTGAATTGACCTTAAATACTATCAATGTAAATGCACTAATGCAGTAACTGTTCGCAACACCAGATGTCACTGTGGATAGCTCAGAATATGGGGCTCAGGGTAAGATCAAAGTAGAAAAGATTAAAAATGATCTAAATTCAGTTCTAGATGTTCCGCTGAACATACCTTTCAAATGAAAGGTTTACACCGGGATAACTGAAAACATCTGCAATTGATAAATGCATAGGAAAGCTTTGACAATAAATTTATGACTTTTGATTCAGGTCCAAATAAAGAGTGATCTAGACAAATTTGCATTTACACTGCCTGTTCAGATCGATTTTTTTGACTTTGCTGTATCCCCTTGAGGACATTTTCCCCATTTGACAGTGTTTCATAAGGGTTTGAGGTAAATTTAAATCCTAAAAAAAAAAAAATAAAATAAAAGAATCTGTGGCCGTTCAAAATTGCAACAAATCAGATAATAACGGATATTTCATGTTGCAAGAGAGAATCGTGCGAAGACATGAATCAACGCCTTTATGGCTAGATGTATGATAAGATTTTCAACCCAAGGAGGGAAGTGCTATTGCTGCTAAAGCTTACAATCTCTGTAATCAGACAGGATGTTGTTGCTGAGCTTGTCTACATAAAAAAAAAAGCACTATGTGCGTGTATCTTTCCTCTACAATGCTAAGAATAACAACAAAAGAAGTTTCATTTCATTCTTTTAATTAATGTAACTATTAGCTAAGTAATTTTACATTTGTGAACATTTAGAAAATTCCTTTTATTTAAACATAACATTACACCGTTCAAAAAACCATGAATAACTCACTTCTTTACTCTTCTAAATCAAACTTTTGTTCTTAGTCAATTTTATGCACACCATTTATCAGTAATACCAGCTCCAAGAAATTTCAGTATGGCCCACCTGTATTGATTTCTCAGTAATACACACATCAACAGTCAATGACTAACACTAGATCAATGACTAGCAGTCAATGAATTACATTAATCAACCCAGCTTCTCAGCTGTGCGGTGGTGGCACTGATTCATCAGGGCTGCCTCTTCTTCCTAACTGTCATTGTTCACTGAATCATTTTTAAAGGTTCACTCAAGATTTTCAGCTACTTGTAGCAGGGAAAGCAACTCAAGCACTCACTCACCCCAAGAAACTTATAGTTGTTGACACACTAGTTTCTTACTAAAATCTTAGTAGCATCACATTTTCATCATGGTGAACAGCATTCTCAGCAGCTGCAAAACTCACTTCAGAGCCATTTCGGTGTAACAAAGAAAAAAAATAATGCTCATTTCCAACTTATCAATAGTGAACTGGGGTCTTTATTTGTTCTAAAAAAAACCCCAAAAAAACAAAAAAACAATGACTTGTAATACTAAAGACAAATGACATTTGCCTTTTAATCATGTGAGTCTTGTGTTCAGATTGCATTTGAATGGACATAGTCCATCAAGAGACACTGACTGTAACCTTTTAGCAAGCCACCCTTCCTCGACAGGGCAGGCATACTGCCAGGTATACTGGTCGAGTTCAGTAGTGCAAGGTCTATGAGTAGCATTCGTCTCAGCTTCTGTGAAGGCCCTCCTCTGGGAACTGCTCCATGTCTGTGGAGAAACCAGGGTAAGATGAGGACTGTCAGGAACAAAGAGAGAAATTTCGATGATGTGTTTAGCTAAAAGGACCAGAGAAAAGTGAATCAAAGCAGCACAGGATCAAAGAAATGCTACTTTAAAGTAAACATGGTTGCCATGGGAGAGGCAGAAGATGCATATGATTTATATGTTGCTCCTAAGCGCTGTCTGATGCTGGAAGGAGTCATTGTTATTGCTAGTAGAGAGTGTTGCAGAGTGAAGGGGGAGGGTTAGGGGGTGAAAGCCCTTTTAAATCATGTCTCTGTAATATGTCATAAATTAAACCAGCTCTAAGTTCAGGATCAATCGAAAACCATCAGTTGTCAGTATGTAATTTGTAATTGTAACGACAGGCTGATACATTGCTTTTTGGGGACATTGTTGTGTAACATTGACTGTGAACTCTTATTACACAGTAAAACCAATGAGATGCATCCATTTAGGTCATCAGAAAATGTTCAGATAGCCCTCTCTCTCTCCCTCTCTCTCTCTTTCTCTGCATATTCTTATGGGGGGTCTTGTACTTTACAGACATGGCTAAACAGGAACCTGTTCTTCAAACTTTAACCACATCTGTAGGTTGTAAGTTACATGGGGTGACAGAGATGCATGAGGGGGGAATTCCATGGCAGGATGCCCTACTTTGCACTCACACACCCATTAGCTGTATGTTGTAGACTAATGGAATGGTCAAGCTATTAATGACCTAATGTCTCTGTTTACCATAATATCACTCACACCAGAGAGACGAGTCAATGAATTTTATTGTTTTACTGTACTCTGTTATATTATTTTAACCTGCCGTTAACATCGCCCCATTTTCTTTAAATCTGGTTAGCATTTTGTCCTTTATCTGATGTCCTGGTCTTGTGCTTTTGAAGTTTGATTATAATGAATCCCTCTCCCGCACACTCTTACATGTACAATCCATTTTCTCTATTTGCTGCTCTTCTTTTAACGTAGCCTGGTTTATATATCATTGTAAACTGCATTGCCTTGAATGTTGCTCACCCTTCATTAATAAATGTACTTCACTTCACTTTGTGTTTCTCACATGTTCTGAACCAGGTACAAACTTTTGTTAAGTCTGTGTAGTTTTAACAGCTCTTATCACGGCTGCCACTTAGTTAGGAACTGTCCTGAGCGAAAAAGACTATTTGAATGCTCCCCTGGAGTTGGTCCCCAGGTGCCTGCGTCTGCCCACTGCTCCTAGGATGGTTTAAATGCAGAGGCTACATTTCACTGCTCACTACTCTAGTGTGTGTATGATGAATAAAGTACTTCTCTTCTCTTCTCTTCTCTTCTCTTCTCTTCTCTTCTCTTCTCTTCTCTTCTCTTCTCTTCTCTTCTCTTCTCTTCTCTTCTTTCTCTTCACTCAGCCTCTAACACATAAGTAAGTAGAGTTTTTGTCAGCCTGCATCTTTGTGGAGGAAAAAAAAACTTTCCTTTGGTCTCATGCTGAGTAAGCCTAGTTACCATGAGTCCTTAAAAAACTACTTTCAGTCACAACACATTAATTTTGTAGTAGCGGGAGTGTATGGTTCCTGCAGACATAATCTAATGATAGGGCTGGCAGAATTAGTTCTAACAAACCAGAGTAACATTTATTGTTTGGACTAATGAAGCTTGTATTAAAAGTATGCAAAGTCTCATTTCATTTGTGATAGTGGTTGTGGCTGAAACAAAACTACTGAACTGTATGTTCATTTTGCTTAAATCATTAAGGATAACTTAATGCTACGGTAAACTACTTAATAAAATGTAGTCAGACACATTACCTAAAAATGCATTAACTACTTTGTTTTTAGTCCAGGTCTTGCAGTATCTTTACAGCTGCTGTTCTGTCTTTTTGGTCAGAGTGTGTGGGACAACCTGCGAAAATCAAAAGTCCTACAGGTTATTATTAAATGGATCCTACTGCAGTCCTACACGCTACTTTTTCTACCAGTTAGGCGTGCATCTTTGCAGCATGTCATGATATCAAAGGGTAATATCAAACAACGTTAAAAGCTGTGTTGCTACCTACATAGTATTCTAATGGCTTGTTTCCATGGATTCTTTGTATTCTGTGATCGGGACGTATCTGCCTTAACTTGCCCGTTACTGGTTGCTTCATACCACTTTTGTATTCTGACTATTGGCGAGAAAAAAAAAAGAAAAAACTTGACAAAGGAAAAAATAAAGGCAAGGAACAGAAAAATCACAATGAAAAATTAGTTGCTCAGCTGTCAGACTGTGATTGATACCTGACTGACATCACTGCACAAATTCAGTAGTAGTATTTTTGCCCTTTCCAAAATGTGTCATCTCAAAAAAGTACCGGGGACTCAACAGTTCCAGACTGATAACAATAATAAAAAAAAAAACTCTCTTTGGTGGAGATAGCAATCTATCAGTTCACTACAACGAAAAGTAGAAATTCTGAGAATTTTGAAAACGCATTTTTATGAGATAAGGCGTGAGAGGAAGAGAAAAGAATAGAAATGGCAGACTGACGTGACAGTGAACATGTCAAACAGTATTGTCTGGGTGAAGAGAGTGTGCACTGATGAGAGGCGGTTCTGTTGTGTGCTAGGTGAGATTGGCCCTCTGGGACAACTCAAAATAACAACAAAGAGTCATCAGAAGTCCTGATGAAAGCTCTGTCACAAATTATTTCAGCACGCTGCATTTCTGCCCTACTGACTGATGAGATCTCCCTCCAGTGAGGAAAAGGGGGTTGTGACCACAGTGCAAAGTTCATGTCCATGGGAGCAAAGCCTTTTCTGGAGCAGTGTTAGGTGAAGTATAAACATCTAGTGTGTATTATAGGTTGATTTGCCAAAAAAAAAGGATCCCCGGGAAACGCTACTTGCATTGAAATAGGTTGCATTTTTGAATCACCATTCACTTTGTATTTTTTTTAAAAGAATCAGGTGTAGTTCTGATCTGAGGAGCTGGTGCACAATTTACGTCCTAGAAATTTAGGAGAACAACTGATTTCTTAACTTTTTTAAGTGGTATTTGCGTGCAGCATACAATCACTTGATCGCACTGTGAACCGGATGAGGCTTCCTGGAAAAGTGGTATCTTTAATCAGTTTATTTGTGTTAATGGTTATAAGGAAGCAGAAAAAAACATTGTGTGGCTCTCAACGTGAGATTATTAGAACTTAACTTTTTTAGCTTTGAAATATGCCTGTAATTTATTTTTGTTCTTCTTCTTCTTATTCCTGTTTCAACATTATTGGATACATTAACACACACACACACACACACAAAGAAGGAGAAGAAGAGGAAAAAACCCAACAACATCATCGGTGCAAGTGAATATTCATAAAATACACTTTACAGAATATTGCAACAAAAGATAACACTTACATTGCTCCTTCAGTATTTCGTTATTTTGTACATTTCATTCTGATTGTTCTGATGGAATGCATAAAGAAATACTAATGGTTGTTCTGTGGATACCACTTTACCAACTACAATATTAGGTGGTCTTTCTCTTTTTCTTTATCAACAGTGCCCTCAAGTGGATGTAAACATGTATGTACAAAATATTTTTTCATCTCTCTGAAACTGTGATCAGGTGTCTCTGTTAAAAGCCCATTCATACTGACACAGCCGACTCAATTTATTTCCAGTTGACAAGCTTCTGTCCACCTGAACCAGGCATGCAAATCTGGGAAAAACATGCACTGTCGCATGTAAAACGTTTCATAACAAAAACTCAAATCACTCTTGTGCTGTTTAGTCTGTTGGAACCAGTGACAATAATATTCCCTTTTCATCATATGATAAAAGCTTTCATTGTAGGAACAATTATTTGGACACATGCTAATAATTACTATGAACTTCAACATATCTGCATGAAGAACAAAAACTGTACCATTCATGTTAGCGTATGCAGTCTTTAAACCGATGTTTATCTGCTTAACAGCCTTTGCTGTGCAACTGATGATGGAGCAAAGTCATAATGATGATATGGCTGTAAAACAATAACCCTCTACATGTTTTTAAATTCATGTGAGGCCATCTGTTTGATGAAACTTGCGAACATTTAATGTTTATGTCATGTCTTGCATGAGCACATAGCTATCCAGAGTTTTAACATGTGGAAGTGGTTGTCGATTTCCTGCTATCTGAGGGCAGTTAATGGTTTTAAACCAGTCATTTAAATATCAAAGCTCTTAACACTAGCATAATAATTACTTACAGATTTGTGATTCCAAAGCCCATGTCAAAGCAGTATTTGAAGAAAGTGGCTTAATATTTATCTGACATATACTGTATGCTGGGAGTCAGCTCAAGGCAGCTCACCTTACAGAAGATTGCCCCGTATTACAGTCATTTCAGTAAATTACACTGGCTTCTGATCTCGGCTAAGTTGACTGACTTATATGGTTTTCACTACAAAGCCTTGAAAATCACTCTGTTGATCCTAGTAAACAAAAGCGAGGACATTTTACAGTGAGGGTGCTCGACTACGATTGCAGCCTTGCTTGATTACAGAGTCTTTGAAACACTGTGGTTTGTGGGGAACAATAATTCTACTCTTTCACCATTTAACAACGACTTTTGGGTCCTCATTGAAATTCGTAAGTCTGTGCTGCAATTCTAACTAGTACCAACAGCACCATCATGCATCCTGTTGCTTATAGCATTATTAAAACACAAATGGTACCACAGATATAGTAAGCTCATGTTCCGAATGAGCAACAAGTTTATGGACAACAGACTAATGTCTTTATGTATACTTACTAACCACA
Source organism: Chanos chanos (assembly GCF_902362185.1). NCBI lineage: Eukaryota > Metazoa > Chordata > Actinopteri > Gonorynchiformes > Chanidae > Chanos > Chanos chanos. The sequence goes on along the minus strand of NC_044504.1, from coordinate 29,273,105 downwards.
CAATCTCAGGGAAAAATTTAACTACTAGTGTGACATAACACAACATTGCGTAACAACACTGGAGGCTAAAAGAAAAAGAATTTATGAGGCGTATGCTTTTATTGAATGTACAAGCAACAATTATGAATCAACACTCTCCATTAGACTTTAACATTAATGTTTTTACATGCTAAAAATGAAAGAGCTGAACACTCCAGTGCCATATCTGGACTTCAAATGCCCTTCCACACTTTTCTTCACTTTCACAACCCTGAAAACGAGACCTACTTAATGCAGATCAGCCTGACACAACCAAAGAATCAGACTGACAGGAAAATCACCCCCAAAATATGATTCCCCTCATTACCCGAGAAGAAAAAACACTTAAGGGGGAGATCCAAAAAGAGAAATCAAGAAAATATACTTTTCATGTCACATAGAATTGGAATGCAAGTGCCTTTTTTTCTGGCTCCAAAAACTCCCAGTTGGAGCAGTTTACTGTGTTGCTCTCCTATCCAAAAGCTTAGACTTAGATAGAGAGCAAGTCTGCTGCAAATTAAAGTGTCACACTTAATTTATCCATGACTCCTCCAAACTCTACTCCTTAAACGAACCACCTATTTCATGAGCTGGGCCTTATTCTGTGAGTGCTGGAGCTCCACTTTCCATTTCTGTTAGCCAAGTCATATTTTATAACATTGCTGTTGGAGACCTAGGCCACAGCTTTAGAGAGTCATCATTACAGTCCTGTCCCGCCATGGTGAAAAGATGATGTGTAACGCCCCCTTGAGGACACATTGTGCCATAGCATGATACAGATCGCTTTAAATAACTTACTGCTGCTGCTGTGATTACATGTTAGCCACAGTGCGAGTCAAAGGCTAGGGTGAGAAAAAAAAAAAAAAACTTCTGTCAACTTTTAGTTTACCGGGCGTGGTGCTACAGCTTTACAACAGGTGACAAATAGCGATGCTCTCAATGTTTTACTGACTACGAGGCTGCGTACAGAATAAAAAAAAAAACATTCATAAATGTACATCAGAGTGACAAAAAGAGCAAAAGAAGCATAGAGGGTTCAAAAATAAAGGTATGCTGGTTATTAATGAGGGGAACTTTGGCTTCTAAACTCTGAATGCATCCATTGGCTCCATTAGGCCATTATGTTAAATAGACAAGGTTTGGCAAAAGCTCAACATATTTCAGTGAAAATAGCTCTACTCTACTTGGTCGCTGTTTTGCTCTAACTGGTTCCTGGATGAGCTTAAACAAATTTCTTGAATTCATCATAGAGCACTAACACAAATGCGCCCCCCATGCCTCTGAGTACGTTGGACCAAGCCCCTTTGAAGAACGCCTTGCCCCCTTCATCACGTGCAATCTTCCTCCAACAGTCAAGGGTTCCAGTGTACATAATATCCGCTATGAGGACAGACAACGAAACCTTGAGTTAAATTAAAATGCACACATTGTGTGTTGCTAGGGGAAGTAACTCAAAATTACAGGAGAGGAAAATGTAATATATGATGTGAACGGCAGAATTATTAGAGCGTGGGTTTGAATTTGGTTATTTTTTCATTTGTTTACCTCCTTTCCGTCCGGACTGCATCATCATGCGACGTCTCACCGTGTCGAAGGGATATGAGATCACACCGGCCACTGCTGTCACAGACTGTGCTATCATCCAGCTGACCACAATATGGGTGTTCTTGGGATCAGGAAGCATGCCTAGACAGCATCAGTCAGAGGAAGGAGCTAAAAGTGACACCATCACACCACTGACGCCACTGAGTGAAACTCTGAGAGAGAACTAAAACAAAAAAAAAAAAAAAGCAAAAAAAAAAAAAGAGAACATGCCTCCGGAAATAACATCATTTTTACTGTGGTTTTCTCACCTTTTGCTGTGTCATAAATACCAAAGTACGCAGCCCTGTAGATGATGATTCCCTGCACAGACACACTGAAACCTTGATACAGACCCCGCAGGCCATCTGAACGGAAGATTTTGCCCAAGCAGTCGGCGAGCCCACTGAACTCTCTAGTAGATCCTGCCTTGCCCACGTCAGCAGCGAGCCTGGTCCGGGCAAAGTCGAGAGGATAAACGAAGCATAGAGAGGTCGCTCCGGCTGCACCACCTGACGCCAAGTTGCCAGCAAAGTAACGCCAGAACTGAGTGTGTTTGTCCACGCCTCCCAGGAATACCTGTTTGTACTTGTCCTTAAAAGCAAAGTTGAGAGCCTGCGTGGGGAAGTAACGGATAACGTTGGCTAGGTTGCCTCGCCAGAATGAAGCAAAGCCTTGCTCTTTGGGAATCCTCACGATACAGTCCACAATTCCCTTGTACTGTTTATCTGCACTGATTTGTTTGCTGGCATGTTGGACCTATTCACACATATAAAAGAAAGATAATAAGGTTAGATAGAACAAAAAGCACAAAAAATGGGGATATGCAAATATTTTTGAACACAGTAAATGATATCAGATAATCAACATAATGGCAAATGGGTAATTCTTCAACTATGGTCCATTTTGGTCGGGAAATTTTTAGCATTTAGCTTCTAACATTTTTTAATAAAAATGTGTTGCTATAGATTATTTCTCCGTTCTGTAGAAACACATCCTGATTGTGGCTGTGATGATTTTATTAAATAACACATATTTCACGCCAATAGTAAGAGGAAATCATCATTTCCTGTTTTGGAAATGACATTTTGTCATATTTCTTTTAGAATCTCAGGACACCCTTGCCAGATAATGTCAGTTTTAGAAGTAGCATTAATATACACAAAATACACAATCTTAAATGAAATCGATCCAGTTGTTTTTATATTCATATGAAATATGATCTGTTCGGAAATGACATCCAATAAACATACTCTCAATTTAACTCGTATTTACCTTGATTTTTCCTCTTTTTATTACCTCCTATGGAGGTCACTCTTTTCTCCAGCCATGTGTTCCCCTGTTGAGTGGCTATTGCTATGGTTACCAAGTATACAAACCCTAAAACACGATCCAAGAATTCTGTTGTGTACAGTGTGGTGGAAATGACAGTGAACCCAAGGGACATGGGGGTCTTTTTATGAAAAATACAAGAAAATGTGAAGAAATATTACGATACATAATGCATTTTATTAAAATATACATTAATGTCTAATTTGTATTTGAACTCAACATTATTTCAATATTAAATTAAAAATAAAGCAGGGTTGAAGGCCCACAGTCTGTCTTATGGACAAAGGCAATAAAGTAAAAACCATACGTAAAAGGCCTCTTATTATCCAGTAAAATTAATGACTGAGCTACTATTTAATTTTAATGAGTCCCTCTTGGTGTGAAGTAAGTGTGTCAAAAAACTGTAGAATTTTTTGTTTGTTTTTCTTATTTCTTCCAGGAACACAAAAAATTACCATAGGTGAAGAATCACCCAAATATAGCCTACAGATACGCTCAAGACAGTCAAACACTAACTATCATTTCAACTAATGCACAAATAATTACTATCTAAAATGTTAAGTGTAATGGCTAAGTTATATATCAATGTCCCCTTCTAAAACGATTCAAGTGAAAAAGTGGAACATCCCAAAAAGGACCCAGACCACGCTCTGCGGCTAGTAACCCTGGTGAAATGCGCTCAGGTTGCATCTATGTATAACGGTTAACGGTTGACTCACACACAAATGATGCACGGTAGAATACTAACACAAAATGACCAAGCTATTAATTGCTAATATAGTGAACACGGGGCCCAATTATGTGCATTAATGTTGCGTGGTGAACAACTGCATCACACAGCGGCTCCGGCGCGCTGGTGCGTCATGAGTGCAGAGGATGCAGGCAAGATGCGGGATCTTGTGGGAACTGGACGGCACGTCTCCCAACGGCAATATGCTAATTCAGTGCTGTATTTTTATTTCGACAATGAGATGGTCAGAATTCAGATTTATTCATCACACCAAGGCAGCAAAAAATGAGATGAATTCTCTTTCAGAAGTTCTCACCTGAAGCAGCAGTTTCACTCTCTCTATTGGTGCAACAGCTGTTTTAGAGATAGCAGCGGCGACTCCGCCGGCCAGAAAGTCCTTTGCAAAAGATATGGCTGCATCAACCATTGCTTCTGATACTTGCGTTCAATAAGCCGGATAAAATAAACCGCAATAAACTGACGGTGGGATGCTCTGCGACAGATGTCGTACCGCGCAGACTCGCAACAGCACACCACAAAATGGATGACATATACTATGACAACTTTTCTGTTTATCGCGAGAAAACACTGGCACATAAGTTTCTGCCATGTGTTTGAGAAGGCAGTGCAGGTCTCTGACTAATAAAATGAAGTCCTTGCCGTGAACGCCAAATTCATACGTTCGCATCTCCACCTTCAATAGTTGCTTCTGTGAAGTATATTTATCAAGAGTACTGTTTTTACAGTTGTGAAAATTGGAGAAGAGGTGCAACCTCCAGAATACAAACTTCCACACTCTTAAAAAACAAGTTAATGAAAGCTAGCAAACAAGTTAGAAATAAGACAATAATGACAATAAAGCAAAATAGGACAGATCACAATAAAAACGAATGATGTGACTTTTTAAAACTTAATTTTAACATATGACTCTTTTATGATTAACGTTTACTGTAATGGTGCTATTTCTAGTGTTGCACACACTCATTTTACCATGTGCCTGTATCAAGCCTCTAGTTTGTGGGTAAGTCTCACTCTTGTATGAGTCTCATAGACTGTTGAATCTGGTCAAACCCAAGGCCTACTTTCAGTCTCTCAGCATGCCTGTGGAAACAGAGGTACGTACCTCTGTTTCCACAGGCTTGCTGAGAGACTGAAAGTAGGCCTTGGGTTTGACCAGATTCAACAGTCTAAACAAGGAGCAGAGCATATTATAGTGCATTAATATTACAACATACCGACATGCAGCGAACCTTACAAATATGGCGCAAAAACAAACACAAACCAACCAACAAACACACAAAAAAACAGGACACAGAGATTTCTGGTTAAAAACTATATTTATTTCTTTACAAGATAAAATTAAAAATCCAATAATTCAAATTGATTACAATTAATCATTACAATCATATATCTAGACAACAGTTGTGGTTAAAAAAAAACGGGCAGGAAACAACATGTTCAGAACACCTCAGCAATGTTGCATTAGTGTTAACTGAGAACAAGAACAAAAACAGTAGTGTTTTGGACACTGCAACATGTATCATGTTATCAGGCTGAACCAGCTACAGGTGGTGATCCTTCATTGCTTTGGTTCTCTTTCATAAACAGCATGGCATCCAGGAGATTATCTGTGTATTTAATGTGTACAGGTTTAAAGCCGTGCTCCTGCAGCAGGTTGCTGTACTCTGTAGCACTCCTCTGTCTGCCTTCAGTCATAGAGAGGGCCTGGAGCAGAGCTCTGCTTGGTTTTCTCCTCTCCTGGTCCAAGAGGATCTCAGATACTAGCACTCCACAGCCTGTAGGTTGGTGGTATATGGATGTCACTTGGCATGAATCCTCTACTACTGTGACAATTTGATATTTATGATCATCTGTGAGGTTTAACACACCAACTACTGTGAAAACTGATAATACTGAATCTGAAATGTGTAGAAAAGTCAGTTTAATAATTTCCAATTTGATTACCACACTAAGTTAAAGGGGAAAAATCCACGCGGACAAAGTTGAAAACTGTGCTGCAAAACCTTAATTAATACTATTTCGCACTTACCTGGAGTACATGCTTTTGAGATTTTACTTAACAGCATATGTACTTTCTCATCAGACCAGTCATGGAGAATTCGTGCTAGTATATACAGATCTGCCTTGGGGAGGTCATCTTTAAAGAAATCTCCTATTTACACAAAAACAAATTTACACGCACACACACAAAACATACATGTTAATGCACTTTGCACTGACTCAGCAGGCTACACTTTTAAAAAAAATATGACGAGACCTCAGTATGAAACCACACGACGGAAATAAGCGCTGAAGTGAATGTAAATTGAAACTAACCAGCAACATATGAGACGTGATCATCTGGCTCTTTAGGCTGGAAGTGGCTCCTCATCTCAATGACTGGAGGTAGGTCAAAGACTGTTACAGACAGCCCAGGATGGGCTTTGGTAAACTCTGATGCCATGGCACCTGTGCACCCTTAAAAGAAATAGAAAATCTGTCACGTATCAAGACAACACAATACTGAAAGACAATTGTTAAAATTAGGTTGAACTTGCTGCAATGAGTAGTACAGCTGGTATCTGCTTATATTTCAAGTTGGATGGAACACAGTGGTGACGATCCAGCACCTCCAACATCACATGCTGTTTTAAAGCCAGAAAGGTCGAATGCCGTCGCCACATCTTTTCCCGTCACCTTGGCAATGTTGTGCATTGCATTCATAAACTTCAGCTGTACCTCCTCTTTGTTAGCATAGGCATCCTGTAGGTAAACATGAAATGACAGGGTAAGCAAGCATGAGTCATCATTTGCAGTGCACCTGGTGCCTAAATCAAACACACAAAAAACGAAAACAAACAGAAGAACCACCATAACCCCTATGGTAATATTATCTCCATATCGGTACTTTAGCCTGAACAGATAAAATGTTTCATCACCTGACAGAGGTTCTCGGATTTTTTCCCAAAGGCCTTCTCATACTGGTTGGTGCCCTCTCTCACAGCACTCTCCAGATGGGTGAAAAGGGGCCATACCAAGTCATTGCAGTGAAGAATGTAGCCATGTAGAGAGAGGGGACTGTCTGATACCAAGAACTGGCTGGCCTGTTCTGTGTTCTTGTACACTGATGCAGACAACACAATGCAACATTCACAACAAAACTCAGTCTGACAATGAAACGAGAGGACCATGAATAAGTTAAGCTATACAATTAGTTATGGGTCACATACACAACAGACAAAAATTGTCATTGTCAAAGTCTTGTAGTCTATGGTGTGTGTGTTTTTGCACTGTTTTATGATTATTTTATAAATGTTAGTTTGTATTTAACTTTTCCAGTGACATAAATAAACAAATAAGTAAGCAATAAATAGATGTGTGCATTAACAAACAACTAAACAAATACACCAAATAACAAAAAAAATCAGAAATGATATCTCTTTTATGGCAGACAATGACAGAATATGTCCACTTTATCCTGACTCTAATATGATCAATTCAAGCTTAAACTGTACCCACATTAATATAACATTATGGAAATGCGATTACCAACCAACAGTGTCTCCCTGTTTGACTGAGTCCAGGAGCCCTAAAGAGACAGCGGCCTCCAGGAGGCGCTCAGTGCCAAGTGTAGAGGCCTTGATTTGCTTCGCCACCTCCTCCACAGTCAGACCCTCTGGGTTTTTCAGTACATCAAACACTTTCAGCTTGGATGCAGCAAATAAAGTCTGAAACAAACACAACAGTTTCACGATAAAAAAAAAAAAAAACTAAACTAAAAAGAAAGTTTAGCCATTTTCATACTGCTGAGTCAAATATTGTATTTTTATCTCATCAGCGTTCACCCTGTCAGCTTTTTTTGTGATGCTTCTTGATAGATTTGATTTAGTGACTGAGTAAGAACAGTATGCAAAATACTCCTATTAGTCATATAGTTAAAAGAAACTGGTAAAATCTGTGTGTGCTTCAGCACTGCACACCTTTGAAGCTTTAAATCCGTCAAGTAAATCCAGTATGCCGTGAGGGAAATTCTCTTTGCTACATTTAGCACAATCGGGCCCGATTACGTTCTGTTCCTGGACTGAGGTTCTACTGGCAGTATCTGAGATCTCACAGTTATTGACATCATGGGGCTCAGTTTCTCCATTCTCAGAGCACTTGGACAGACTGTTGACCAGGGTCCAGGATGCATCCGAGTCTTTCCGTTTGAGGTCAGGTTCTGGGCTGTTAGGTGGGCTGTTGTAAATCAGGTCCAGCTGCTTGCAAAAGTGATTGAGAGGGAAGCCCACCACATTGAGAAAGTCTCCATGGACATATTCTACCAACATACCCCCTAAAGCCTGGATCCCATAGCCACCTGCCTTGTCCCTGTCAGTAGAGAGAATCACATTGTTGATCAGTTTTCAATTCCTGGTAATCTATGATTGACAATCATCTACTTTAATATGGGAGCTTTTTTTTTTTTTTTTAATTTTTCAGGATAATGAAAAACCCTTTTCTGTTTAGGAAATGATTTTTAATTTAAAAGAAAGGAAATTTTTAATATCTGAACTTTAATGCATTAAAATTATATCATATTCATTACTACAAGTAAATTAGAATGCTTGACATTTTCAGTGCATGTGCATTTACACAGACGCTCTCAGAGTATGCTCATTTTGGATCCTTTATTCACCTAGTTAAAGCACAAAACTCGCAAACTCTTTCAAAGTCCAAAGTCTACAGGCACCAAGAGTTCAATTTCAAAGAAGTGTTTAACAATTGCAGCAACAGGAGAGTGGAATGCCAGAGTCAAATAATCCATAATTACTTCTCAGCAGAGAAAAAGACAGGTAGAGGTAAAAAAAAAAACTTACATCGGTTCTCCACTATTTATATACTCCCAGAGCATGTTTTCAGACAGATCAGCAAACTTCACTTTAGTCTCTTCATAAAAATCAACTACTTTATATTCTGTGTTTGGACCTTTGTGGCAGAAAAATAGCAGAAACGTTACTGCAGTAACACAAACACATCAAAAGACAGACAGAAACACATCAAAAATATGCATATGACATTTGTAAAAGAGAACAGGGCTCAAGTCTCAAAGGAAGTTGTTTCAAACTTGCAAACGTCAGAAAAATCATACCCCAAAAAAAAAGTGGTCAGCAAAATATATAATATAGGACACGAGAATGTAGTATATGAAAATGAATTCTCTACTGACAGTGGTGGAAAAATTATTGTCAACTCAGCTGGACCAGACTAGCAAATATGGCTCGTTTGTGACACATTATTGTTGGGGAACACAAGAGCGTGGGATAACAGTCATGATTTCACAACAGAAGTTTAATTTGATTCATGCTCCTTACCTTCCTTGTCCTGGCACAGAACTATGGCAACTCCTGTGAAGACACTGTGTTCTTTGCCACTCAACCTGAATTAAAGTTTACAAAAATGTGTTGGCTTCACGTAATCAACTCAAATTACATTTAACCCGTATTACCATTCCTGGCACATTAAGACCAGAACCTGCACATTAGTAATTAAACAAATACCCCCTTTCGACAATAAATTGAGACAAGAAGTCAAACTCAACCTGGACAACATCTGGTAGGCATCTTGCTTATCCACTGGTTTCTCCAAAATTAAGCCATCCACTGTCTAAAGAGATGAGGAATACATTTTTAATTTTTGAACTGGAGTAATAAAATGCACTGAGGTAAAGCATATTTTAACCGGACGTTGCACCTTTACATCACATACCACAATAGTGTCTGCTCCGATGACAATGTCTGGTGTTTTCAGGTGTTTCTAACCAAATATAAAAGTTAATGTGTATTACTATGATGTGATTCAGAAAATTACTCACAGAAAGTTGCCAAGACTTCGCATCAAGAAACTGAGTGGAAAAAGGAGCTATGTGTAGAATGACTCACAAAAGGCATTCGATGCGCCACCTCCAGAGCTTTCTGCTTAGCCGTCTCTATGGCATACTCATAGGGAGCTTTAAATGAGGATTTGTCCAATGTTTCTTTGAACCACGAGGGAACAACTTCAAACCGTAAACCCTGCAAATAAAACAACACACGTCTACTGAGAAAAACTGTTGCTTGCTGAGAACGCTGAAAGGTCTATTCACAAACGAAAAGCAAGTCTCACCACATTAGTCAAAATTTCAAGTCGTCGTGGAGATGCACTAGCCAGAACAACGAGCTTTCCGCTGAGCTTTGATATGACTGGATTAAGCACCATGATAGCCTTCGGTCTGCAGTCTGTGGAGGAGAGAACAATTTATCACCAAAAAACAATCATGTGGGCTGAGTCACCTAATGCATAAGGCAAGGGCAGTATGGTGATCGACCACCTTAGCTCCATTAAGAGATGGCCAGACGATGCTATTGACAATAAGAGTAGGTGAAAGGTAAAAGCCAAATCATCTGCATTGCTACGACGTCGTACACTGAAATTACATGTGTCATAAAGCTCAGCGCCTCAAATGGGACTCTGAGATAACTCATATCTCGATGTCAAATTGTAGCGCTGACAAAAGCATTGCTCAATATAATACACTGAAGTGCTCTGACTTATGACAAGCATTGCAGTACAGCTACAGTAGATCACAACATGCGTGCATCTGTAACTGAAAAAGTGTAAAACAGATATCGCATGAGGATATAGGCTAAAGGTTCGAGCTCAATTCTGAACTAAACGCAGCTTTCATGGACTTGATCGGGTAACCTTAAAAGTAGGCGAATAATGGGTCACAGTCAGAACACAAGATATTAAAATTTGAAACATACGGACTTCTGATGAGTTACGCCGATGACAGCCTCCAAGTTCCTGAACTGTGTGGGCGGAGCCTGAAAACGCATGCGTGTACGAAGTACCTACCTCGAAACCGAACAAACTTTAAAGAGACGGCATGAACGCTCCTATTTCGTGAAATGAGTGAACGCCGGAGTGTGTGAATTTGAAATGCATGATGTTCTGTAAGCCTATAGGTAGTCGCACTGTTTCCGTGAAATCTTTCGAGATTTGTCTAAGTTAGAAGTTACTGTCTAGTAGCATTTAATGTTCGGTCTTGGTGGTTTAAGACATATTTTGTCCAGAAAATTAAGAACAACCATCTCTGATAACGGTCTCAGTAATGAGAGGTTTGAAGAATAGGGAACAAACAAAATGTCATGTTATCCTTCGACAAGAGAAAATGAAGTAATATCTATGTTGTTTGTGCAGAGAACTAGGTCAAAGGGCAATGTCTCTACTTGGCTTGTTTGCTGCATCTGGATGAGGCCTCACTATTGCAAATCTGTACAAAGAAACAGTAAGCATGCGAAATTTACGATAAAGAGTTTTATTGAAATAAAGACGAAAAATTGTAACATAAGGCTAGCTTTGTAATTCACACTTTCCCTTGTTGCATCTCAAAGTGTAACATTCAGTTGAATGAAAGATGTAGAGTACCTTCGCTGTCAAGGAACACAACACTGGATTATACGTACATGTGTGAAATATTGATTAAAAGATCTATTCACATTAGGCCTATATATGAATATAAAAAGATACATGCCATTTTTTAACGGATCGAATCAATGTTCGTATGCATTGTTACATTATCTTAAAAAATACAGACTGGTGTATTTTACGGTTGGCTATTGTACGTAATAAAAAGGCTACTGCACTTTGATGAATATACATAGTTATGGCATAACCTTCATTCCCCTTTGAACAGGAAGAATGACCACGAAAATATTGCATTGTCAAGAAAATGTTCTCATATACAAGATGCACATGAAAGCTTATACAGCAGGTTTACAAACTATATGGCTACATAACAGCTACATTTGTTTAACTGGTGTATTTCTTGGTCTGCCGGGGCTACATAAAATAAAGACAAATATCATGTGATGTGATATTACTTTGAAACACCATGCACACTCATGTGCTAAGCTTCCGCCTAGCTTGTTTGCAACATGCTTGTCAAGAGTAATACAGAACAGAAACCAAAGCCATATAGTACAGTAACAAGAGATGGGAGTTGACAAGAGGTATTACTAACACAAACAAATTTGTGCATCGACATAGTGCGGGGGGGGGGGGGGGGGGGGGGGGCTCCCACCCAGGGGCACCCACCCAAAAACTGATGTGATAAGAAAACTGATGTGATAAGCTGTTGCAATATGTACAGACTCACCCTTTTATCAGAATACATCAAACCCTTTACATGTAAGAGTCGCATCGTTTTCTGTCTTTTACGCTCCCACCTTCCCCATTGGTGTTGGTTGCGGAACGAGAGTACAAGCTCTCTCTGTTTGGGTCGTTGGTTTGATAGTCTCCACTGCTAAGGGTTTGCAGCCTCAACATCTGTCTCAGTTTTCGTCGAAACTCTTTGGACGCAAAATAGTAGATAAATGGATCCAGGCAACTGTTTATACAACTGAGTGAGAGAGACAACTTATAGGCCATGTAGAGAGATTTCTCGTAGAATACCCTTGTGATTGTATGGGCCAAAAGCAATATGTTATTTGGGGAAAAAAAGACAACGAATACAAACAGGACAGTGAAGGCAAGTCGTATAGCTCGTCCTTTCTGATTACTATTGGGGTTTTTGACCAAGACATATATAATGTTGGCATAGCAATACACAGTTATAATTAGCGGGCAAAGGAACAGAATAACAAACATGCCAAAGAGGAAGAGCAACCAGTGGGTCTTTGATGGGAGCATATCTTTCTTGAGGACGTCAAAGCAGGTGGTGATTCCTAGCTCTGACACAACATACGTCAAGTCTGTTGTTTCCAGTGGGTACAAAACCACCAGGACCAAGATCCACATCAATGCACAGGCAACCATTGCAAACCAGCTCTTCTTCCTCAGTTCTCTGAAGCGCATGGGTTTGACAATGCCCAGGTAACGCTCCATGCTGATGGCAGTCATGGTCAAGATGGAACAATACATGTTTGCAAAGAAGACCACAGTCAGTATGTTGCACATAGTGACACCCAAAGTCCAGTTATATCCATTTAGTAGATAGTTAATCTGAAAGGGAAGCACACAGCCTAAGGCCAGATCTGTGATGGTCAGATTGATCATGAAGATGATGGACGGAGTCTTTGGTGTGGTGCGAAACAACAACAGGTACATGGAGATCCCATTCCCTGTAAGGTTGACCAGTGTCACCAGCACGTAGATAGCTGAGATCAGTTCTCTGGCCTGTTTGTTCTGAAACAATGCTAGAGTCTCGTTGTCCATTGCGGTTTTGTTGATAGTTATGTTACCACTGTGAGGCATTTTGAGATTTTTGCTGCCCCAGATGATCTGAATTGAAGCAGAAACAGAGAAAATTATGAGAGCAGTTAGAGAAGTTTCAGATAAACCTCACACCTTGTTGGGTGTGAAAAACAACGACATCCGTATTCAATGGTACTGAGATGCTTAATTAAATAAGCTGCACTGTGCCTTTAAACGGTTTCCTTCCTCTGTCTAAGGTTAGTGAGAACTCATTCTCTTGGTTTGCAAAAACCTGAACAAGAAGTTCTTTCTTGTTGTGAGAAGAGAAGATCTATTTCCTTAGCCCCTATGACATAAGGAAATGATGATTCCAGTTAACTGAAAATACTGAAAAAAGTATAAGCAGTGAATCCACATTATCAAGTATGACACATAGACTACAAACAAAGGGCATTTTTTGAAAATATGTTTACCACATAGACCCATGTTTATGTTTCTACTCATTTAGTCCATGTGTAAGAAATGTATTGATCTCAGTTTTTTTTTGTGTCAGAGGGGCACAACTGTCTTTTCTAGTGCACACGTGAAAACAGGATGTGCAAGGGTGTTCTTTGAGGTTCTCACAAGTTTTGCAAACAGACATCGGTTGTTCATTTTGACCTCTCAGTTCAAATTACATATTCAATTTTTAAAAATCACAGCAAATCCAGAGCTTGTCTGATTTTTTTCACCTTATCTTTCTGAATGTCAAGTCTTACAGTAAAGACAGTGAGGGACTTTTCCCCGCAGACATCATATCACCACTGCAACATTACCAAGCATGGCAAGCTTTACTGTGGCCTGGTGTTTTCCAGGCATTTAACACCAGTCATTTCAAGACACAAAAAAGATTTTTTTTTCTTTCTTTCTTTCTTTCTTTTTTTCAGCACAGATTCAGATTTCTTTTGAAAAATCAGTTCTAAAATGCTTAACGATGATTTGAATGTTCAAGTGTCTGAATAACTGTCATGTTGTGAATCTGCACAATCAATGCTTAAAATGTATTTATACCTTTGAAAGAAACCTATCAATTCTTTTTTAAGTATCATTTAAGTTATAGCAAATAAAAGAAGATTTTGTTTCAGGCTTTCAATTGGATCTTAAACAGGAGCTTTTTTAAACGACAATATACTTCACAGCTTGTGATCTGATATGCATGCGCTAACAAATTATTTTGAAATAATGATTTTGGAGAGTTGCAGTCTCCCCTTTCCCCTTCATTTTGTGTCGTAATTTACTCCTTCTTGGTTTTCGCATTCACATTCAGAACACTAAACTTACAGACTTTTCTTTTGCTGATGCGATGTTTGCCAGTCAGTCTTATGAATGGCTTATCTAGCTATTTTTCTGGAGCATGCAACATTAATATTCATCAGGGCATCTGTGTCATGCTACCGTTGGTGGAATGAAGCGCTGACACAGAGGGGTTTTGTTTCACTGTTTTTCATGTGGGATAATAACCCTCACAGTTTGGTCATGTTGCTACTGAACAAGTGTACAAGTGTGTAGGGGGGCCTCTTCTAGGGGGAGATGCTAAGCAGATATATTTTTCAATGAGCCAAGAAACTATTAAATTGCACATCCAGTCTCATGATTGATTATGGGCAATGTGTGGGCCGACTCAGTCCAGAGGAAAGAAATAACTTCTCTTTTACAGTGCTTTAAAACGAAGTGAATCTAGAAATACTTCAAAACAGGTGAGTCAGAAAACCACAAAACCAAGCAGTTTCTGTCTTAGGTTCTTCTCACAGAAGCATCATTAATAACTAGTTTTCTGTGATTCATTTTTAGAGCAAGGTACAACTTTCCCACGAAAACACATTTTTCATTGACCACTGCAGTGATCTACTACTGAGAATAGTATATCTCTGCACAGCTGAAGACCATAATTCCCGAATGGTGTTAACAACCGTGTACATTTTGTACAAAATCCATGTTACATCAAACGAGAACTTTAATTTAAAACATCAAGTCAGTATTACCCTCTTAGCGTATGGAATAACTGCTATCATAATGTTTGGGTGCTATTATAATTCTTACTATAGTTTAAGCCATCAGCCTACTCACCTCACTGTGCACATGTGCCCTCACACGCCTAAGCAAGTGGCAGTTTGCGTTTTGCAACGAATGTAACAGTCAGGAAATAAGTAAGTTTATGTTACAGTCCGTTGGTTAAGGGGAAGTGCGTCATCTGATCATCTTCAAATTTCACCCCACAGCAAACAAAAGAAAATGTAGCTGTGTATCGTACAATCCCCTCTACAAAAAAATTCAGAAATATATACATAAACAAAATAAGAGTGCTCAGGTGTAAGGTGCATTTTTAATGTAAGGTAAAAAAGGTTTTTCAGATTTCTGTGTATGTACATTAGGCACATTTTATTATATCATAAATTGTATATAAAGAAAGAATATATGAGTGCGTGTGTGTGTGTGTGTGTGTGTGTGTGTGTGTGTGTATGTGTGTGTGTGTGCTCGCACATTTAACTGGCATCAGTAATATTCAAGATGATTATTTCTGTTTCCACTGTCATAAAGACAATCAGCCAGCAACCAAAGCAATTAGAAACAGCAACTTAGATACTGCATGATCAGTTCCTTCGCATTAAAATCAAATAAACAAAGCGTAAAGTGACAACCATTGTCTTTTCAAATTTTTAAATGACATTACACATTCAAACCTTGAGCATATCAATTAACTTTTAGTGAGCCACCCCAGAATTGTGGAAAGAAGCCTTTGTTACATTTATAAATGTAAATGTCTAATATGATCAGTGCTGTATGGGACCAACTAGGTCTGCCTGAGTGAATGTCCCACAGGCTCATCTGTAACTTCATGTGTAGTGACTCAGTGGAAAGTTAAGTCATGATATAGTGCTGTACAGCTGTGCACTTTGTGGCTGTGCTAACGGTGGTTTACTCTATTGAAAGACCCCCTATTCAAAGGACAGGGAGTAAAAAGTTCAACTTGTGGCCTTAACTAGTGATTTTTTGGGGGGATAATAAATGGTGAAAGCTTTCATGGAGGAGAATGTGGGGAAGGGGAGAGATGCCACACAGTGAATGGCATATATGGGCATACACACAGAGACACAAACACACCCTTCCTTATACAGCTGAAGTTTTGGAATGTATCACTGACTCTATCCAAAAACAGCTAATCATTCCCACACACAAATGTCAGATTATGAAGACTGCTGTACTTAGTCTGGCCTGTGGTTTCTCTTGTATCATGTCAAAGGTTTCACAAGAAGATGATTTACTCTTAGACTGTGAGAAAATGGTTGACTAGAAGTGGGTAATCGACTTCTTTTTCTTTTGGTTTTTCTTTATCTTTGGGGGTTTTTTGAGGAGGTTGGGGGGGCATATTTGTAAAGGTGTTTTTCTCGCTCTGCACTGTTCTTGCTGACCTACCTTCCAGCATCACCAGGTTAAAGTGTAGACTTAGATATGTTGCATTGATGACTCTTGTTCTATTTTTTTTTTGTCAGATGCTGGTAAACACCGTGAGTGCAGAGTAAGTGACAGTATGAATACTTATCTCAAAAAGCTTCATCAGTTGCTAAAACAGAAGTGATCATGTGTTGAAGGTATTTGCAGAAATGATTTGTCATTACCTTAATTGTTTTTGTTGTCACCATTTATTTGATACATACAAAATTTCAGGGAAAATATCTTGACAGTGTTTTTTACTTGTAGTAAGTACATTGATATTTTGACATCATTATTGGAGAAAAGAAATTATGTCATTTTCCAGTTTTGCTAATGTGCTGCCTCTTTCGTAAAGAATAGCTCTTTTTGAATTCTGTACAGAAACAACGTTAGGGGAAGAAGTATTTCCAGGAGACATGCTTGGTGTGTGTTGTTATTGTCCTTATTCTGTCTGCTGACTTTCACAGGATTGATGTGATCACTCTTTCGAGATGTATGCTATTCCTGAAATATTATCACATTTTGGGTTAACAAAGCCCCAAATTTATACTGTAAATATCTTAAATTTACTTCTGATGATAATTCATAAGGACTTCTGAAACTATCATTAATGTTTTTTTTTAATTTCTCATTGAATTCCATATATTAGGACTTGGTGAGACTGGGGTGGTGATGCTGTTTTAACAGTTACAGGAAAGTTACAGGAAACAGAGGGACTGCAGAAATAATCTTAAGATGCCAGTTGTACACTTTTCTTATATCAGGCAAACCACAAAGTTCATTTTTACCAGAGAACAGTCCACACAGACCAGTTCCTCACCTTCATTTGCTTTGAAGGTAAAAATCTGAATAAGACATTTTTGCTTTCTGGTGATTTAGTTCTTAAAACACTATCTAATTAGTGGTTTTTTTAAATGTTCAGGGGACAAAAAAAAGCAAGCAAAGACAGCAGTGATTCTAAATAATACAACATTATTTCAATTAATTAAATCTAAGAAAACATTACTGATTGTCGTAAAATTGCAAATTGTTGCATAATCACAATTTAAATCAATTTAAATATGCAAGATAACGCAAGCAATTCTGAAAAGCTTCTATGCTGAGCACATGTAATCTTTCATTTATGATCTCTAAATTCAAATTCCACTCACTTTTTGTGTGAACATAATTTAGTTTTGTGATGTGAGGGGTGGAAAGGATTCAGAATCTATCCTTTCCCCTACTTAAATAGTACATGCTGAAAATGTCATTCTGAGTCAACTAGCAAAAAGTCCTGTGGTATGAGTCTACTAAAAGCACAGGATGTCTACTGTGCAAAAGGTACCAACGTTTAAGTCTTGTCAGTTTCCTCAGCCACAGAGGAAGTCGGACTCTGGAGTCCATATCAGTGCGTGAAATCTGTTCACAAGGAAAGGTCTTCTGGACCAATCCAATGCAATTTCTGCACCAGTTGCATCGTATGGTGTGAATCAGCAGTGAAAGTTCCCTAAAGAAATTTGCCATCTCAAAATATTATTTTGTATTATTTATCTGATTTTAACTTCGTGATTTGTATTTCAACATTTTGTTATGTTGAGAATACATTTGTGTCTAGTGATGATCCTCAGTGAGCTTGTTTAATTTACAAATTGGCAAAGAAAAAAAACAAAAAACGAGAGAAAACATTCATGCGCCTAAGCACTAAAATGCAAGAAAACATAAAGTGATGTGCACAATCTGTTCAGCATATCTTTTAAGAAAGCAAAAAAAAAAAAAAAAAAAAAAATCCACTTTGGCTTGGTATTTATTTATTTATTTTTTTACTAAATTAAAAAAAAAAAAACCCTTAATAATAATGTACATTCACCTGTGAACTTGTAAATGTAAATGTCTTCTGTTTATACTTAAAGTTTTATTAGAATTAAGTAATTTATTTATTTATATTTTTTCGTTAATTTTTCAGCCTCTAATTGTTATTCTTACTTGTTCTGATCTGTTCTCATGCTGTCATCAAATGAAAAATGCTAATGTACTGTATGTAAGAAGACTTATGGGTTCATTTCTGTGTTTCTTTAAATGCATTATGAAGAGGTTTGAACCACCAGTGTCAGAGAGAATTTTTTTTTAAAATATGCTTTTAAAATGCTTTGTCCTCTTCATGGGCAGCTTAAGGTATTGTAGCATTTTACTTACTTTGAACTCTAAACTCAGACATACAAAATTACCTAGCATTGCTTCTCTCTCTCTCTCTCTCTCTCTCCTGTATCAGATGTGGATGAATGGACGAATTTTCACAGTTACTTTTTCGACAAATCTTTGCTCTGATCTGTGATAATTTTAAAAAAGAAACTGAAAAGTCAAGGCCTCTTCCCTCTTTCATAGCCACAAGAGGGAGACAAAGCAAGCTTTGGGTTCTCTTATTTCCTTTATACTGGTGGGGGGGGGGGGGTCTTGCATATTGTGCTTATTTTTTTGCACCGTTACTGTTTCCTTGGCTTGTTGTACGACATAGCTCTTTCAGCAACCCAAATCTCCAACTTTATTTAAAGCAATCGAGATTGCAAATAAAATCAACTATGTTTATTAAGTCTTTGCTGGACAGGTTTATTGATGTTTTTCTGTTTTTTGAATAGGAACAAAAGCTATTCCATAGTACCAACTGTTTCTCACAAGAATAGAGTGCATTTGTCATGTCCAAATCATAAGGCATGTTACACAATAAAGCTTTCCATCCAAATTCCACAATTTTATAGAGCATTAATGTCCCATTTTATGACATGATTTGAACTACATTCAGCATATCCCTTATCAATGTATCATTAGTGCTCATTTTGAAAGCTTGTTCAGAAAACCACAGTTTGTTCTTATTGGCTCGCATGTATAAACCACTGATTAGAGATAAGCAAAAGCACAAATCACCCTATATCTATGTTAAGTATATGAAAAGTCATATATAACCTAAATAAGTGGTCTCATCACTTCATAAAACATCAAAAGTAGGACTGCTTGAAGGGAAGTCAGAGTACATGCTAAAATTATAGAATCAACAAAGGTCAATACTGTCAAGTCTGGTACTGTTATGTTTACAAATAGTTAGTATTACATTTACCCAAAGAAATGCATACCCATATTAAGCGTCACTCTTGAACTATACCAGGTTCCATATCTTACAATAAAGATACAGTTTACATTAGTGAAATACAGACTTCACAACAATTATCCATTATCATTTTCTTTACAATAAAATCTATAATCTCTCTTTATAAAGTCTTGAAACAAATGGAATCCATTTTTTTTGTTACTACAAGAGGTATATAAATATGCTCTAGGAGTGGGAATGATGAGGTACTCAGATGTCGGGCAAGTGGTTGACAGACATGGTGTGCTGTGATTCTTGTCCAAAAGAGCAATTACTATCCAGAACGTGGTGTAGAAAACAGTAACAGAATCAGGCGGCAGTGATTACTGGCGTGAAAGTCAAACATACAACAGCTGAAAACACTGCAACATTGTCATTCTTTTTTTGATTTCACACAAAGTGGTGATGTGGGTGGTTTGGGCGGTAGAGGAGTACAATATTGTGCACCACACACACAGGTGTCATGCAATGAATGAATCATGAGCCAAAAGATGTTCCTTTTGCCATCAAGACTTCCTTGCATCTTTTCCCATACCATCGGAACCGGCAGTTACTCATCTCCGCTTTTCTCAGAGCCTGTTCCCATGCCAACATCACAACAGAGCTCTCTGGTATGCTCTGGTGACTGAGGGACACAGTCAAAGACCTTGCTAGCAGAGCCCATGCGCTTGCGGTTACGTGCCCCTGGCTGGTACAGCTGCATAGCAGGTCGATCCTGTCTCAAGATAAAGCCGAAACAGACAGAAAAAGAACAAAAGGTTTATCGCAACAAACACAGCCTCAGAGGCCTAAGAAACGGTCCTGACCTGAGCGACTGAGGACCAGAAAAACTTTGACTATTCAGTTTTATCTTAGTAATTAATTTTGAATTTGTATGCCATTTGATGCTTCAAATACAGTCCACATATTTCTGAGTGAGCTCTCGGAAAATTACAACAGTAATTAAATTTCATGTAAATGTGACAAGACTACCCCCTCACCCAACCCAAATTTTTGAGACAAAATGAGAGCCAGACTATGGGTGTAATCCTTCATTTTCATTTTCATCAAAGATTAAGTTAAACACCTGACATGCCGGCCCAAGCCAAGTTATTGACAGCAAAACAACAGTTTCTAGTATTTTAAACTTTACCCAGCACTAAATATTCAAAATGAACTACCTACAAAAACAATATGAGTTTAAATATATTAAATGCCCTCATATGAGAAATTTATTTCATGACATGCAATACCTAGGGGAAAAATTACTAACAACATTTAAAATGTAAGACAATTCAAAGAAGTCTCTATTTGTTTTGGTCATGAATCTAGTCAAGTAAACATCTGCAGATGAGTCACGGTGAATGTTCCTTCTGATTGCACAGAAGGAAATGCATAACGGTTGTGAAATTTCCCCAGTTTGTACATAACAACTTTGATTTCTTCAGTGATGACTGATTGGGAAACATGTTGGCACATGGTTTTCATTTACAGAATTTTATGAGTCTTAGAAGGAAACGCACAAATCTTTAAACACTATTTCATTTGGAGAAAAAAAGTCTATGGTAACATCTTTTTGCTGTCAACAACAAGGTATAACCTAATATGGTGTGGTGTGGGGTCTCCCAGCGCATAGCATAATGGCTTCCCCCTCCCCTGGGTAGAAAGGCTCAAAGGCTATCTGTACCTTAGCTGGCAGAGCCCCTCCTATCTGGTCTGGCCCCTCAGACTGGGATGTCCTTTTCTCCTGATGCACTAACACAGACTGAGAGACATGTTGCCTTCCGTCAATTGGACAGCCAAACTCACGGCTAACTGCCTCAACACATCACATCAGTGCTGAACTGGGCGGCTCACAACACAAGCAAGGACAGCAATACAAGCCCCCGATAAGAGTTGGGTTTGTATTGCAAACCCACAGCCAGAATGAATCATGAAAACAATGACCAGAGGTATAGTTAAACAAGATAGAGGATACACCTATACCACCCGGGGCTAAACAACTGAATGCCGACCTAACGGACAGATGTCAACCAAATAGCAAATACTCAAAGCCCCTTTTCTAAGAATTTAAATTATCCTTAGATGGCTTTTTGAACAGAATATCACTTAGCATGTCACATTAGCTGGCTTGTAACTGGTCATCGAGCAGGAGTGTGATAAATGTGTGTTTTATGAGAAGCTTTGGCCATCATTTTGCAGTGAATGGAATTGCTGGTGGTTGCTGCGGCCATCTGACGGACTTTCACTCACCTTGTTCCTGATACGTTCCTTCCTGCTGCCTGTGTCGTCTCCATCATCCTTCACCATTTTGTCTCCTCCATCAGGACAGTAGGAGTAACCATGGTGATGGCCACTCTCTTTCTTGGCTCTGTCCTGGCAATAGCCTTTGCCCCACTTGGTCTCATCCTTGCGTCGCATGAACTTCTCAAATTCGTAGTGATGGCGCTGACGTTTACGCTCCTCATCGCGACTCCGGTGCTCCCTGTCCCTTTGTCGCCGGCTGTGGCCTTCTCGCTGCTCCTTATCACTCTCAGCCTGGGTCCTAACACATACACACCACGTGTGATGGTAATGAATAATCACAACTGCCTGTCATACCCACTGCTCAGTCACATCTACCAGTCCTACCTAAAATCACATGCTTACGAATAACCACAGCTATTCATGGTAGCCATCAACCATCTGAATCATATTTGAGTCATATCATTTGAGCCAATCAAATGTGGATTCTTATTTTCAGACATAGTTAAGGTCTAGGAGTCTCACGTATCCATCATTGAAGATGATCAAGATTGTTCTGCAGCAACGTACATGCACTGAAGCAACCCTTACTTATCCTTGTTCTCCTTTGACTTCATGTGCCCTGAAGGCTTCTCCCATTTGCCCCTCTCAGCTTCTCCACTGTCTCCTTTATCTCTCGCCAGTCTGTCTGAGTCCATCTCATCATCTCTGTCGCATTTTTTCAAGAGCTAGGGAAAGAATAATGCCGAGATGTTTAAAACACAAAACTTCCATAAGATCACAGGAGTAGATACAATTTGCACCGAAAACATAGATAACCCGCAGTCGATAACCCGGCCCGAATCTCACTTTGTCATTTTTGTTGTGGTCCAGAGCAAAATACGACATGCGATTAAAGATATTTCAGTTTCATAAACAGCTATCACAACTGATTGCTTATACCTTGATCTTGATTTCTTTCTCAGAAAGTTTCTTCTGCTTCTCAGCCTCTTTTCGCTTCCGTCTCTCCTCCTCTCTGCGTTTCCTCTTCTCCTCCTCCCTCTGTCGCTTCTTCTCCAGCTCTCTGCGTCGTCTCTCCTCTCTCTTCTCCTCTCTTATTCTCTAAAGAGACAAATCCACAGCTTGTGGGTATACTGTACACTTTTGAAAACTATATACATAAATGAGACCAAGTAGGTTAAGGTACTCTTACCTGTTTCTCTAACTTTTTGTTTTTGATGTATTCTAGGAGTGGTGTTGTTCTCTTGGCTGAAGTGAAGCCACGGGCAAATGGAAAGGAAACAGTAGATGTGATGTACAGTACATCTATAGTGTGTAATAATGTAATAATATGTTGAGATATTAAATATGCATGACAGGGCTGCCCAATAGAACACCATAAGTGTACCTATGAGTTCTCTAGTTTTAGCTTCAATCTCTCCCAGCAATGTTTCTGGATTGGCCATAGATTTCTCCTCATCACAGGAGTAGTTCTCCAGAAATCTTCTGTATTCTGGGTCTATAGAAAAAAAAAAAGGTTTAAAATCTATTCCTTTTTTAGACAAAACACATTCACATAGCATAGACATCAAGAATATAATCCCCCCTGAATGTAAACCTCTCTTTAATTTCAATCCGTAAAATCCATAAGTACCTTCCTCAATACTCCCGGCTTTGCCATCCTTCTTTTTGAGCTTCTTCTTGGAAATCTTCTGAAATGGAGCAAATTCTACTACAGCGGGATATTCTTGCCCTGGATTATTATTAAAACAAAACATGTAAATGCAAGATCAAAAACTGGGTATGGACAAAGAAAAAAAGTTTCAGATATGTGTATTTTAAATCGGTCTAGCCAGACACATTACCTTTGTTGTCGATAAAAACATAGCCATCAAAACGGTCTCTGAAGAGAATGATATCGTCAGGGTTTTTGAAGTTAATATAGGCTCTGGAGAAAAGATGTGGATATAGGCTGCAGAGGAAAATAGCATGTGTCTAGGGTTACACATACTTAGAATGCAACAAAGTAGATTCATACTAAAGACATGACCCTGAGTTATACCTTTGATCTGCAGGGAAAAACTCGAAATAATCGTAGGAGGGCAAGGGACTGAGCTGTTCCTCCAGCTGGTCCTTCGACAGACTGGGAGGCAGTCGGCGGATAACGACCTAGAATGAATGCGTTCTTTTAGGCCTCCAATTTAGACAAAGTATCATGAGATAGCAACGCCAGTATGTTTGTATGAAGCCATACCAAAAGCCTATCAAGGTCACCAGCGTATTTGCCTGAATCTGCAACTGTTTCTTTACCGTTAGCCGTATATGTGTGGAAAACTGCATAACAACAAAGTAATGTGGCATATTCACCGAATAGCACATAAGACATATCGTTAAATCTTTTATACGTAAGAGGACGTATTCGGACAGATTGACTCGAGCAATTATTTGGCCACCTGCGGCGATCTACAATTCGCTGTCTATGGTGCTGATCCAGCCTCCTCCATATCTCTCCACACTGATCCTAAATGCTCTAAAGAATGTCGACAGCCAGAATCAAACGATTCACATACCTTGGTAAAGATCTCTTTCTTCTCCTCCTTTTGCTTAGAATTGACTGCAGCACTATCTTGCTCCCTCTGAACGTCTCTGAACTGAATTTCGACCGCAGTTCTTTCCCTACTCCCTGTCATTTGCTCCTTTTCAGACTTCATCTCTCCATTTCCCCTCTCCGCTCTCGGGATCCGCTTGCTCGCGAGACCTCAGTGCCAAAATACCGCGAGTGTTGAAAAATGTTGCTAAGAGACAACTGGATTATGCGAAATATTTCATATTACTATAACAAATTGAATAATTTCGTTTCAAGCCTTTACTCCGTTTAGTTGAATAACATTACTTTAACAAGTTTTATAGTGTCACTTAAAATGAAAAATATCAAAATAAAATACATGTAGTGTACAACTTCTAATGCAGGGAAGGACAGTACAAGCTTAATCAGCTGGTCTATACCCTAACAAAAATGTACTTTTAAAGGGTTAATTAAAAAAAGAAAAAAGCCCTTGGTTTTGGCTGTTCAAGGTGGAACTCCCTTTGGCCGTCTCCCTCAGTGTGTTATCTCTCTCCCTCTCTCTCCTGTCTTCAGAGGCAATTTACTACAATGTGCATCACCCAACAGGCAACTATAATGAATATAAAAGAAAACTATATAGTCTTAACAGGTTTGCCAGATATAACTGGCCTAATACTTCTCAAATATACTGTGGCAGCCTCACAAAACTGTTCACATTTTGTTACTTTTAATTGCATTATGGCAACTGAGTGATTACATGAATTAGGAGTTATAGGCAAAGCTATATTTTACCACAGCAATGGAAAGTAAAAAGGGCCTCAGTGCTACCCAAGTGTGAAGTGTAGCCACTGCAGTAACACAAAATGTTACTGCAGCCAGGCACTATTAATGATGCAGAGCGGAGAAAAATTATCTATTTTTGCATCAATGATTGTACAACACAGTTGGTTCCAGTCGAGTAATTTAATTTGGCAAGAAGCATTCTCTGAAAGCTGATATTCAGTATAACAGCACTGGGATGTTTTACTGGGCCTGGATGATATCACTCCACTTTAAAAGTGTAGTTATATAACGATTAATTATGCAAATTTTTTACTTACCCAGCAAGAGTACAAATATGGATATGTTCATGAAAATAATAATTGGTCTAAATTATGAATGATCGTTGGCCTGCGGCCTTGTGCGTACAACAAAACTGCAGCTGCGCTATCACTCCCTTATCTAATACTACTTAATTGTGTCTTTAATGGACTTAAAAACAAAGTTTAAAGCAATTAGGGAAAAACTCTATTTTCATACACTGCAACGGTCTTATTTTGTTTCTTTTAAATGATACTACACTCTGTGGCACAAAACATTACTGTAATTGAAGATTGTCAACAAGGTTCAGGCTGGTTCTCATTTTCAATGTTTATTGTTTACTTCTGTGAATAAAATAGCTTCAGCTTTCATACTAGGTTCTTTTTTTTCTCAAGAACTTAAATCTCTGTCTAAAAATTTAACGTTGCCTACTACCGTTATTGTGCGAATGACACCAGAAATAAATGAAATCTTCCCCTAACAAACTGGTCTCCCCAGTGTTTAAGTTCAGGCTACTCCTCTGGAAAGTAAACCAACAAAGTTCGTTGTCGAATTGGTTAATGTTTGTTTAAGGACAGCGTTTTGCAAACATTAAATAACATACGCAGTTGCGACCTTCGTCATAATAATAATGATAATAATAATAATAATAATAATAAAAATAATAACAACTTTTCTCGAGAAACGAGGGGCATTTCGTCAAGTGAGGGCAAAGGGGTCTCTCACCCCTCAGCACATCCCTCATAAACTGCGGTTAAAGTAGCGCAGAGAAACCTCTTGATAAAAGATGACACATCTAACACATTTAAGGTTTCAGATACTTTATGACACACCAAAATACAGAAAAGCGCTCAGTGATTCCAACTGCGTAGAAAACAATAATTTATCAACAAAACCTGGCAATAAATACACAGTTGACAACAGGAGAACTGTAATAAACAGATTAGAAAACTCCGTCAGAGAAAAAGTAGGCTATCAGTCCCAGTTTCCAAAGAATCAAGCTTGTCGTAACTACAGATGCGGAGAAGACGGGTTAGAGAAGCCAATCAAAACGCCGGTGTCCGGAAAAATCTATCACCGCTTGCAAGCAGGTCCCTCGCTGTCCTCGGAGTCGCTGTCTGTGCAGCTGGGCTGAATGCTCGCGCGTGGAGGGCAGAATGGACTTGCGGTGCTGGCAGTGCTCCAGGCATCAGGACTGCTGGGCTGGCTTAAGGAGCGCCCATGACCGTCACGACAAGGTACTGGAACAAGGTGCATGACATTATAAGTTCAATCAACACTTTCAAGAGATTTTTATACATTTCTTTTTTTTTTTAAATACATTTTTATATTCTTCAAAACTGTATAGACATGACACCATACACCACTTCAACGCATGCTGATCTGATTCCTTGATGTCATTAAGCATACATACCGCTGAGGAAAGTTTGCTTTCCACTGCTGGTCTCCAGACACACCCTCGGAGATGGCCGTTCTGGAGTGGATACGGAGCTTTTCAGACTGGGAACGAAGGTAGAGCAGGTATCAAGATCCCGGCACACTCGCTCGTGGGTATACGTGACATTAGATTTGGACGGCGTGCAACCCATTGCTGCGATTGCCCATGTGTGATTGATATAAATTTGATCCTAAAATAAACCCTACCCATTTCTCTTTGACAACTCGTCAATGAAAACAACTGGCTATGACGTAATTGTTGAGTCGACAAGAGACAGCAGAAGACCACCTACTACGCGTGAGGGACGCTGTTGAAATAGATGCTTGCAGTTCCCGGGATCACCGAAAACCAACTCCAAACCACTACGCAACTGTTATTACTCACACGGCCACAAAAGGGGTCATGTGTACTATGTGAGAGTAATACCCCTACGTCTGCCTAAAACTAAAACAAAATGACTGGCACGGATTGTTGAAGTTAGTTGAACGTCTTCTTGCTTTAGTTACATTCTGACTCAAATCGCTGTTCCCAACATTTCGATTTAGGGTTGAAAATTTCATTGCAGAGAAAACGTGAAAACATTCTCTGCTAAATCTACCGTTTTTTTAAAAATTGTTTTAATAGATGTTAGCCGATTTAACAAAGCCTTGTAGGAGGAAAAATGCAGTCTTCTTGATGTCATATAGAAACCGTTTGGTGCTTATAAAGAGGCATAAAGTATGAATATGGAAGTAAGATGTATTTAAATTCAACCCTCCAGCGGAAAATACCCAGTAATTACCCATTCTTTACATGATGTATTTTCATATTAAATATCTGGAAAATCGAGGATTGTGAAAAGAAGTGTTCCCATGATAAGATTACGTTAAAAAGAAGACACCAAAAACAGAGTGTAAAAATATGGATGAAGGGTTTATTTTCAAGACTTTCCTTTAAACCCTCTTATAGTCAGCTCACTGCATTTATTCATAGTAAAAAAAATCCACAGGTGGGGAACAAAGGGAGTTGAAATTGATTTTGGATGGGGGCATGTGTCCTCCAAGTTGGTGCGTTCTTCTTTTCGGTTATTCACAAGGATTATGCATCTGGTTTACACCAATCTTCCTAGAGTGCCATGTTCACCCCATTTAGCAGTCCCATCACGTGCTGGTGTCAGACAGGGAAGTGCCTAGCATCATGTCACTTTCATGCATATCACATTCCAACAGGAAGCGCTGGAGGGTGTTGGGAGGCTTGTTTGAATTAGGCGGCGTCTCCAACGCCATAATGCCACTCTCCTCCAGGGGCTGAGCCCGACTGTCATCATTGTCTGAGGAAGAGTTGAGCATCTTCATCAAGGCTGGTGTGCTTATAGTCTTCCTCACTTTGTCTTTGATGTCTGTTCCTGCAAAGACACAGTTCAAGAGAACATCAAGCACCAATGTTCTTCCTTATTCGACTTCAAAGAACAACAAAAAAAAGGCAAGACAATTTTTTTTTTTTTTACCTATGTAAGCATCTGTCTCGCCAATGTACATCTCGATGCAGTGGCCAAGCATAGTGACGGAGAACGTGTCATCCCTTTTCAAACCAAGTGCCTGCAAGAACAACAAGCTGAGCTTTCAGAATCATCAGTTACAGCTAACATTCTCAGTTTTCAGTGTAATTCTACAGTATTGTATTTCAGAAGTGGGCGGCTTACAGTGTGAAAGTAGTCGATGGCACTCTCAAAATCACCCATGAGGCTGTGCACGTAGCCGATGGCTGAGTAAGTGGACGCGTGCTGAGGGATGAGCACCAGCGCTTGCCGGTGGTACTCGAGAGCCTGCTCATATTTCCTGCAAAACAAAATTCAGACCTCATTTAACCTCACCTCTGGTTTCAGTTGTGACCTCGTGGAAAAAAAGAACAAACCAAAAAAACATCAGCAACAAAAAAAAAAATCCTCAACTCAAATTATGCCCTACAGCTCCTGAGTGTCAGCATATGAAAAACATTCTAAGGAACATTTTACTTGTAACCAACACAAATTCCTAATTTTGTGTAGTAGTAAATAGAAATAGACAAGGCCTTGATAAATTTTTTTGTGTGTATTTACAGACTCCAGCTTTACGGTTTTAAGGCTTTGAAAGAATATCTTCACAGAAAGCATGACGACCACGTTTACAAAAACAATGGCACAGCTGTCTACATTTTTACAGAAAGGATGGGGGGGGGGGGGGGGGGGCGGGGAAATCCTCTTTCAAAACAACCACTCAAAGAAAACAAGAGCAGTAGCATCTTGAAATGTGAATTGTGAGCCTCTTTGATAAGCAGTGAGAGGACATGCATAATTCATAAAGAAACGGACTCAGAATGTAAAATGAGGTTTCTATTTACTCACAATGATCGAGAGAGACAAGAGCCACAGAAAATAAAGCTGACAAAGCAATGCATTGTGCTGTGGCCATGTAAAACCAATGAGCTGCCATAGTTTGAAATATCACTTTGGTTAATTTTAGACCACTATTTTGTGGGGTGCTTTTCCTCCTTGATGCATAAGACTTAGGCTAGACTACTGAGGTCAAAACACATGACACTATCCAAAATACATATACCGTAGTCCTTAAGGTAATTAATTACTTTTAAAAGCATTTGATTCATGATGGGACCAATCGGCTAGAGAAGACTTTAAAGAGGTGCGCAACATGCAAAAGCCACATGTTTTTTTAAGTATATAAAGAGTGCATAGCAAACGTGTGGAAAACTTGGCTTTGTTTGCTTATGAAACCACAAACACTCTCATTCAGTGACTGCAGTTTCCTGTGGTTATACAAACTTACTTGAGTTTTCGACATACATGACCCAAATTGTTCAGCAATGGTTCCCATTTGTCCACAGTCACCTGTAACAAAATGTTATATTAAACTCATATCATTATGTTTCTCAGGTTTGCTAATGTTGGTACAGGTATTGACCACAACAGTGAGATGAACTTTCCCAAATATGGAATCAAATTGCACCAAAACACTGAGAGATGATTTACAGCACAGCTGGCAAGCTCTTCTGATGATCTAAAGCACAACAACTGATTAGCATTTTCAAATACCATCAATCAAGACTATCACCTCATTCCCAATGGCTTTGATTTTTTCCATTGCATCCAGAAACAATCTCTCTGCTGTCTTCCAGCTGGAAAAAAAAAAGCAATATTAACAGATACACCCATAAGCTCTAAATTATGTCCATCTGAACACTCAACAAAACTGGTTTCCTCAGGAATGTTCTGGAAAAGCTCCACTCACTCGCCATTCTGGAAAGCCACCACTGCCACTTCATGTATGACAAACGGGTCCTCAGGAGCAATGCTGAGCGCCTGGCTGAAGAAGCGCTCAGCCAGCTTTGAGTTGTTGGTGAGTCCATACTCCAGACCAATGTACAACATGGGCAGATGGCACCTTGTAGCACAACGGACAAGTAAGTTCACCAAAGAAGAATACTTAGACAACAGCTTGCTGCTAACTTTAACAAACCCCTTCCACCAGGCTCAGGATAGACCTTATGAGCACTTTGACGAGAGGCTCCACAGTAATGCTCTCTCTTTCTTACTAACTCTTGTAACAGAGAATGCCAGACAAAGCTCTAAAGTACATTTAAAAGGAAAAAAAATGGAGTGAATATATTTATTTCTTAGACCTGTGTCTTTAGCGTGGTACAAAAGACACAAGTCCAAGAACACTGCAGTGTGAAAAATGTGGTTTTTAAAATCCATACAGGTATAGTACTCTACACCCATGTGGAAGTGAAAGTGGCCACAAGCGGATGTGTAACATACCCCCTCATCAGCTGGGCAGCAGTGAAGTAGGCTGCCATGGCCTGGTCATGCTCACTTTCCACTGCAAATGAGTGACCATACGCAATCCAAGCAGGTCCGTACGTGCGCTCCAGTGTGGTGGCTTTACTGTAAAGAGACAGACCAGGGGCCTGTGTTATGACGGTCAGTAGCAAAAGCAAATTCTTCAAGCTTGTGCAAAACTAGGGAAAATAGTCATGACTGGTCACAGTGTTTGTAATACACCAGCACCACGTCATCGGTTTCTGAATGAGCTAAAGAAGCTACAAAGTGAAATCAACGCCGGGCTCTACGTTACCCCGGCTGCCTGAGAAACAATGAAGGAAAATTGGCCAGGGGGGGTAAGTTAAAAAATCCTCAGCGTGTTTCAAAGCAACACAAAAACATACAAAGATACAAGTTTCTACGTTCAAACCTCTCTGCTGTTCACAGTACGTGCTCCATGCCCAACTTACTTTCAATCATTTTTGCAATCCAGCACTAACGCTTGACATGTGCCTACATCACCATACCCTGCCACCCTGCTTCTTGGATTCACTCAGACTGTTATGAATAACATGATCAATTCCACGTTATTTTAGGGGTGGACCACCTCTTGAACTCTGTTCTTGAGATATACCTTCCTTCTTCTTACCTAAGGTATCGCCGCGCATGCTCATTTTTGTGTCCAACCATGAGATAATAGCATCCGACAGCAAACCAAGAGACCTTGAGGAGCAAAAAAAAAAAAAAAGATTCTGAATTGCACAAGAACCAAATGCAGCACTCTTAATAAGCATTTAGTTGGGTTTTTTTTTGTTTGTTTGTTTTTTTACAGACCATTGCTAATGCTAGAAGAATTAAATTAACTTTGTACTCACTGGATTGGTGGGATACAAATCCACTAGCCTATGGGAGAGGTAAAATAATTCTATGGGGATAAAAGGGAAAGAAAAATGTTATAAAAAAATCATTTTCTCACAAAGGACTAAGAGGCGAGGGTTCTTCCTTTGTCTTACCGTTGGCTTTGCCGAGTTCAACAAGTGTTCCTATGTGCACTGGTAAACAATTAGCGTGGAACGGATCTTTCACCATTACCCTGAAAAAATAGCAAAACCATAGATACAGCAGTCAGACTGACAGATTCTGACTGAACTTAAAGCAACACTAAACTCGCAACACTAAAGCCAGAAAAAGTATGTTACTTTCTAAAGTACATGTTTTAAAATAGGAACCAGAGCTTGTGATGCTGTTAATGTGAGTATTTAAGTTTAGATGTAACTTTTCACTTGTAAACAGTCAGTCATAAACAGTACATCTCTATTATGACTGATAACAAAATCAATAAACAGATCAATAATCCATGCATAAGACTACGACAGTGCTTTAACTGATAGTGTCATATATACTGGGAAATGCAAAGAAGCTACAAAAAACTGAAGGAGAGATCAGTGGGAAATGTCCCATAAAGTGATATTCTGTAGACTGTAACTGTGAGACCTACACTGAATTGTCGAAATTCATTTTGAAAATGAACCATTCATTTTTTATGTTAACACGTGTTCTGGAACCTGAGAGGATCACGATTTCTCTGAGCCTGTATGCCATCGTACTCACGTAGATGTAAGAGAGTAGCACATCTTGAAGTCACAGTTGTAATAATGTCGCTCTGCACGAGAGACAACTACATCCAAGTTGTCCTGGAGACCATGGGCCATTTCTGGAATGACCATCTCACTGGGTTTGTTATACTGCCAAATAGAGAGATGAGGGTTACGAAAACAAGGGCATGTCAACCCTGTAATTAGCATTTAAATCACCATTCAACGATTGCTCTTTACATGAGTGCTACTAAAGATGATCCTTTTAGATCAGGGCTTTGTATGTCGCTATTAAAAGCACAGATTTCATACAGAGTACCATCAGACCCCTAATCTGATGTAAAAGAGGCACAAAAACCCCAAACACAAAAAACAAAAACAACCAAACCAAACTTTCTAAATATGAATAGGGTAAAGAACCTACTTTCTTTAACTTAGTCTCAAAAAGAAAGCGCAGCAACTCCTCTTCCTCTTCAGTGCACTGCTGACTTATGGGAAGAGAGTCCAAGAATTCCTTTTCTACAATGACAATAAAACAAATAAAATAAATGAATAATAAAGTAATTTAGAAACACACAAGGCAGGTTTCCAGGACAAGGCTCAAAACTAGCCTTTGGCTGAACTGAATTTTGAAAACAAAATCTCTGTTTCGAATATCATTCACTCAAGCACAAGGCTTAATCATGTTTTGAGCCACCAGCACTACATAAAAGAAATGAATGTCATTTATAATCACACTGTCCGTAGCGTACAGTCTCACCCTCTTGAGCAGTCAACATGTGATGGGACGTTAAAAGGTCAAAGGCTTCAAAGCAGTAGACGTCCAGTTTCAACGCCTCTTTGTAGCTGGATGTGGCCAGTGGTCTGTTGTCCATGGCATCATAGATCTTCCCCCGCAAGAGGCAGATGGAGCTATTGATCTATTAGGGAAGACCATAGGGGGGAGGTCAAGAAGAGGCAACCTGCTGTGGCCTTAAAAATACTCAATGCACAACCATACCTGTCTCCAAAGAGAACAGGTGAATGTCAACAACGGCATACATCAAAGAATCTGACATAAGACTAAATGAAACTTCAGTCAGAAGAAATGGATATACTAAATGCTTGGAAAGGCAAGAATAATGAATGGCACTATGACAAAAACATTACAAACTCACAAGGTACAAAAGCTTAAAGTATAAAGTGCATGTAAAGTCCACACTGAGGTTAATTTATGATAGTGAAATACACTGTTGGGATAGCTTTAAATTTTTCTTTTCTTTCTCCCCCCCCCACAGAATAAATAAAATATAGCAAAGACTTTGAACTGTTGTGCAACTAATAAAATTAGGACTTTTAATTTCACATAAATGACTCACAGAGGTTGGGGACACCTCCCATTCTTTTGATGCTTCTCTGATGCCATTGTCCTCTTTAACACTTTTGTCCAATAATTTCTTGCTGGCAGGTTCCTCCATGTCCAGTATATCCAGAGCCTGCTGGTACTCTTTGGCAGCATACTAGAGCATAAGAAACAAAAAACATTTGGACAAACACTTCTTCAGTCTTTCAGCAATGTTTGAAAATATGCTGTTTTTCAACCCGCAATCTTGATAGTTTATCTGGATAGCTAAGACTGTCCAAACAGCCGTGGCATAAACACAGAACGCCTGCATTAGGTAATAACAGTTTACTGCATGGTGGATTTTTCGTAGCAGAGACCAAAGCTTAGAAATTTCACTTGGCACAACCTATGGGTAACTCCTTTTTGCTCCAAAGACATGAATGGGATTACTATTAACTGATAAAACACTTACATGGCATCTTGCAGCAAGATACTGACAGGCTCCATACAACTAGGGGATAAACACAAGCATGTTAGATATCCATTAAAGCAAAATTATAATCAGATCTCTTTCACACAGACAGTTCCACAAATGCCAAACCGCAGATCCTTACCTTGTCAAGTTTGCGTGAGCGGAGAGCATGAGAGGCTCTGTGATATTGTGAGGTGAGGAAAAGGCACTGTGCTAACCAATAGATGTCTTGAGGGTCCTCTACAAATAATTAAAAACAAGCAAAAAGATTTGTCAGAGCTGCCACCAGAACAATATACTTTACAGCTGCTACGATAGTTTAAAGTGAAGAGGTCAAGTCAAGAGCTGACCGGGCCAGACTTCTTCAGTTGCACAGTTCCATTGTTTGAATGGACAAAACATTCATTAAAGCACACATAACCAATCTCAGCCAGGATGTGCCCACATAAATCTGCATCCCAGTCACAGAGGCTGAGTACCACCTAGGGAGGGCCTAAGGAACAAAACCTACATTTTGGTTTATCTTTCCTGTATAGCTTCACTGTACTTGAGCCCCTTGCATGAGCTCAAAGCTATCTGGCAACAAAATATCAAAATAACCAAAGACGGATCTGCGGTAGCACCAGGCTATCCTGGGTGCATAGAGCATTAAAGCAGCGAGTTGTAAAGCTTCAAAAGGGGGAAAAGCAGTTGCTTACCATGTGATAAAGACGCGATTTTGTCAGCCCAGAAGAGAGCACTTTGATATTGTTGCTGTAATAAAAGGGTAAATAATCAGTTAGAATGTGCTGAAATTCCGAAAAAGTTTCCGATTATTGACTTGTGAATTAACGAATTAGCCAGGCTAATGTGTAGGTGACAAAACGCACACAACCTTTACAATCAATTGCAATTGCAATGGCAACAGCACAGCAACGTGTGTAAGCCAACACAGTTCAAAAAACTGGCAGGCAATCGTCAGTGACAAAACTGTACACTGATGAACTACCTAATAGGGTCGTCTGCTGTCACCGGGAATTAAATTAGAAGTTGCTGGCTAGTAAACTACCAAGTTGGCTAACTAGCATTTGCGCCAACTTCATTTTCCTCTGGGGCCCTACAGGTAACTGGTCTTAATTTGTGGTGAGACGAAAATTAAACTACCCCTAAACTGTTAAGTCAGTTAGACTTAACTATAACAGTAGTATAACGACAGTGAGTATGCAACAGTGCCTTCAGCTCACTTAGCAAACTGCGTGGGTATTCAGTTAACGGTTAGCAAAGCAGTGGCTTTGCGAGACCTCCTCTTAAAATTGCTAGCCTTTAACACTGTATGTATCTGTGACTCTTAGACTGTTTTAAACATTTTAATGTGTGTGTTAACTCAGGGCCCAAAGTGCGCAAAGCCATAACACTGCATCATCTATGAACCCTTCCACTCACATTCATAGCTAATAGCCCACTGGGGTTTATCCCGCCGTGTTGGCTGGTTAGCCTGCAAGCTAATGGTACTGCAAGCAATGTTACGCTTTCTCACCTGATCAATGTAGTGCCGCACACGCTTACGAAGTCTATCAAGATTCATGATGATTGTCCGGTTTCTTCTAAACACAGAACACTGACATCTTAAGGCTCAGGGTATGATAATTTTTTTCGCCAGAATAAAAGTTTGCTACACAAACAGAAATTGATGCTCAAGTCTGCACATTTAGTTCCAGGTTGTGCTACACTATCAAAAGCCCGCTGAAAACTTAAAGTCAATGGTAAATGTTCCAGACAAACTATTCTTGCCTTCTACCTTTGAAAGAATTAAGTGTTATTTGATTAAATATCTTGTAAAACATTTTAATTTGGTAAGATGTTAAAGTAATTCGGTAATTGTACTGTTAATTTATTAACATTAGCATTATGAGAGTGACTGGGCAGCAGCCTCTGAAGTTAAATTAACTTGAATATCCATTTGAACAGGTGGGTTTAAGGAGACTTGATGTCTCACAAATGGTGTCTCATCCGCTTGAGAGCATTTTTGTTTGTTTGTTTGTTTGTTTTTGAATAAACTCAGGTATTATGCAATTTTATGAGTCACATATCCTGTCTTAGAAGCGCTTTGCAATCAGTGTCCGTTATGTTGCTTTTTGTTTACCGCTCTGACCTCAGACAATTTTGGATCACAGCCAGATGTGTGTCAGTTTGATATCAGACTATATACATTTGTATGGCTGACTCAGATCTAATTAAAGTGACTGCTTAATTAAAGTGACTGCTTAATTCAATGATTTTACAAGGGCCGTAGTGTTAAAGGACACAGACCACTTAGAATGACTCAGTCTCTAAGGGAGCTGGTGGATGGCGTTTAATCTTCACACAGAAAATGCACATTAGATGTGCTTCTCTAACTAGTCTTCAGATTAGTCAGAAACTGTCCCTTAATTTTATGCTCATGTTGTTATGACAGACCCTCTGCTGATTTATACAGGTTACCATAATGGACCGCAACCTGTATCTAAACCACTTTTACCATACCTAAATCTTTATGTTACCAGATGATTATTAAGACTTTATTTTTCAGGTACACAACAAAACACTTTTTAAATTGGTTTTACTTGTTGCATGTTGTTTGTAGTTTGTCCTTATTGATTCTGTTTAATGCATTTTGTCCAAAATTCCTTATTTCAGAACTAAATGACACTAAATAGCTAGCCAAATACAGCAGGATACATATAGTCCTTTTGTGAAGTTTGTACAATTCTGGTATGGCAACAATGTCACAGCTAAATGAAACATTGTCCATTCAGTGCTGACCTCACAAGCACGTAATCTTTTTTCTCCTTGTTCCCATTCCGGAAAAGACAAAATGATTATTTCTGATATGGACATCTAAAAAGCTCTTACGGGGTTCCCAGATGATACACTGTCATGCTCATACATTTTTTAACAAAGAACAGTGTGCACACCCTGAACTCTGATTTCATTTCCAGTCTCCCACGCCGTGTTGCAGAAAACATGTATTCCCACAGACACAGGCTCTGTCCTCACCACCCTCTTTTCCCATTGGTGGAGGTGATCATCAGATCGGGGCTAGATTGTGTTCCGAAATGTTTTGACTGAACTTTCGTCCTGGGTCCATTCTTCATATATGGTTAACTGCATGATCTTGCCAAGCATCTTGATAAATAACCTGCTTCGTGGTAACCTTACTCAAAGTTAGCTGGTAATGAACCTGAACATATTTATCCTACTCGGTGAAATGACAGTTGAAACATCTGCCAAAATGGCAACACCCTTCCTTGCTGATAAAGGCTCAGTTAGTTAGGTAAGTGTTTTTTTTAGTACCCTGCCTTATCAGGAGTTGGCCACAGAGCCTCTTTGCAGAGATTCATGTTTGACTGAACCTGAACCTTTTGTACACTTTAGGTGACTCTAAGAATTTTGGCAAATCAGCTGTGTGCACCGCCGCTCAATAACTTATTTAAAGAGAGCAATGAAGCAATTTCTAAATGTGTCGATAAAATGTCCTGGTCATAGCCATGTACTAATGCCATCACACTCATGTAGCCTATGTCATTCCATGTCTATGATTTCTTTTGCATGAAAGCAGAGTTTCTCCATAGCTTTGATGAAGTAGCTGCACTTAAGTCTCCATTGAGGCACCCCCAGGACCACATGAAGTTTTTTTTTTTAATCAGAAATCCTCTTTCAACATTAATATGCAAATGGTCATTACAGTTGCCTTTGCAGTTCTAAAATTCTGATGGCAACCATCTGTCCATACACTCATACACACAGGAAACAATGTATCCTGTGTTGTCTGTCCACTGAAACAAACAGATTAATGTAAATTCTTCAGATGATCTGTGTCTTGGGTCCATATCCAACACTCAAACCAGGTGGCTTGGATCACTGCATGACTCCAAATTCTATATTAATTACTGAAATTCTTATGTTACTTCTGAAAATGCAGCATATGTTTTGGGTTTTTTGTTTTTTTTATCAAGTCATTCTTTACCAATTGAACACCAGAATATCACAGCTACATATATGCATTTTTGCTTATTACTGATTAATGTTAGGCAAGAATTAAATACCATATTTTAACAATATGAAAACATTTTTAAATTAAAATTGGCTGCAAAGTGCTTATCACTTGGTAAAACACTTCAGACCAAACTAATCTAGAAAATCTGAATACTGTAGGATAGAACACTGTGCACAATTTAGTTAAAAAACTCTCTATTATGAGGAATGGGACATGTTGTTATAGTCTAGTGTATTCAGTTTAGAGTCTAATGCATTTCAGTAATGGGTAAAAGTAGTTCAGTGCTACCAAAAGGGAGGAGTGTATGGCATAGTGGTAATGGTGATTGTAATGATGTTACCGATAGGCTTAACAGGAATGAAGCAAAACATGCTCATACCATTTTTAACAAAGAACAGTGTGCACACCCTGAACTCTGATTTCATTTCCAGTCTCCCACGCCGTGTTGCAGAAAACCCGTGTTCCCACAGACACAGGCTCTGTCCTCACCACTCTCTTTTCCCATTGGTGGAGGTGATCATCAGATCGG
Source organism: Chanos chanos (assembly GCF_902362185.1). NCBI lineage: Eukaryota > Metazoa > Chordata > Actinopteri > Gonorynchiformes > Chanidae > Chanos > Chanos chanos. The sequence goes on along the minus strand of NC_044504.1, from coordinate 29,234,625 downwards.
GGCTAGATTGTGTTCCGAAATGTTTTGACTGAACTTTCGTCCTGGGTCCATTCTTCATATATGGTTAACTGCATGATCTTGCCAAGCATCTTGATAAATAACCTGCTTCGTGGTAAACTTACTCAAAGTTAGCTGGCAATGAACCTGAACATATTTATCCTACTCAATGAAATGACAGTTGAAACATCTGCCAAAATGGCAACACCCTTCCTTGCTGATAAAGGCTCAGTTAGTTAGGTAAGTGTTTTTTTTAGTACCCTGCCTTATCAGGAGTTGGCCACAGAGCCTCTTTGCAGAGATTCATGTTTGACTGAACCTGAACCTTTTGTACACTTTAGGTGACTCTAAGAATTTTGGCAAATCAGCTGTGTGCACCGCCGCTCAATAACTTATTTAAAGAGAGCAATGAAGCAACAGTACAGGTGAAGAATTAAGTCAAATCCCAGGTTGTTTGTTACACTGGCTGAAGGAAAGGAACAAATATACAACATATTTTATAACTCTTTTAAGAAAGATACAATACAAAGTTACCAGTGAAAACTAAACGTCTCTTTAACATATGGCAAATCCTTAGGTCTTGGAGGGCCAGCTTGTTCTTTTCTGCCCATTTGACTGTACACTCCCAATACTTCATCAGAAGTCATTTTACAAAACATTTTGCATATAGAAGCACCTGGGTTAGTTCCAACCAACCAAAAAACCACATATGATTCTGTCATACAAGATAAATTAATTTCATTGATAAGTGGAAATTAATCTAAAATTGATACTGTAGTTTACACTTCAATGCATTATGCCATAATGATGTCACAACTGAGTGGATATCTTGTTTTGGAAATGTTATTTTATCTTCCATATTTATTATCATCTCTGTCCTCTTCTACTTGTTCTCTCCACCTCTATGTTCAGCTGTTGGCGCTTCCCCTGGCTTACACATGGGCCATTGTCAGAAACGTTCTCCTCTGCCTCAGCAACAATACTCACCAATATTTACCGCAATAACAACAGAGTGAATCTGGTGCACCAGTATCTAAAGTTGCACAAATCGTGTACAGACAATTACTACACTGCTCTTTTGAGCTACCAGTCAGTGGAGTCTAGTGTGTGAGTGGGTTCGTAGAGGTGGCAAGATTTTTGCAGATGAGCAGAGTCTGTCGGCGCTTCTTGAAAGTTGTGTGGGAGTGTGCAGATCGGGTGGAACTGGGCAACTCAGCTCACCATCGAGGAACTAGGCATGAAAAGAGACCAGCTTTAATCGCATGTGAAATCTTAATTGAGTTGAACAGGTTTTCCAATGGTGAAAAAAGTAATATAGCCATAAGGCATTATCCATCGTGATTACTGTATAAGTACCAAGGCGATATGAATAGCCTGTTTCAGTAGCTCTTTAACTGTTTAAACGAGTGAGTTTAAGCGGCTAGTGATGATCTGAGGAGCTCCAAGACCGAGATGATGGTCGGGCTGAACGATAACGAGTCGAAAGTTGCAACATTTGCGATTGTATTTCAAGTTCCGCGGAAAAAACCTTTGTGCATCATTACAGAAATGATGAGTTTTAGTTGTGAAAAAGATTATGCAATAACCGTTGGCGAAAGTACTGAGTTTGGTCTGATGTAGCCGTTGGAGACTTTTTATGCTTCTGCTTTTGTTATCTATTTTGCCGGAAAATGTTATTCATTGTGTAACTTCTTTATCGTTACTCTGAAAGCATTAAAGTGTCTTACCAGTGATCCCAAGCACGCCTGTCTGCCTGAATCCCGCCTTGGGATTTTCATGCACACCTCGTTTTTCCGTTCTCAAGAAAAGAAAAAATAACGTTTCACCGAGGAGTCTGTGCATTAGATTAATGGCATCATTTTCAATACAAATATAATTTTTCATTGGTGAAATGCAGCCCAGAAGTTGAAAAAACATATGAACAGGTCATTTTGTGACGTGAATAATTTAATTTCTATGAAATCAAATGCTGAAAAACACACGGTCACTTATTAAATGAGAACATTTCATACATAGTCATATATTCTAAGTATACGAAGCAAAAATATTATTCAGTATTATTTACAGTAACATGTTTTTCAAGTTGTTACAGCTTCATATTAAACAGTAAAACGCTACACATTTGTGTGCGACATCTAGCATGCACAGAATTTTACCAGTAGGCCTATTTCAACAACCACCCACCGCGTTTCACTGACTTCTCTAAATTATCAATTATTCAGACAGTCGCTACCGCTACTTAAGAAAATCACAAAATTTGAACTGATGTGTTCTTAACTCTTTAGATGTTCTTCAAACAATTAAAAGCTAACATACTACGTTAAAATGTTAGACCTGCCTACCATGCCTGTGGTAATAAGAGTGTTTGATCAGTATTAATACAGCCTCAGTGATAGGAGACGTACAGTTTTCTTCAAGTCGTTTGCACAGGGCTGTAGTGACTTTTTGATATTTGAGGATAAAAACTGAAACAGCCCTAATCATGATCATACTAGACAGATCATACTTTGTTCACCATAACTACTCAGAGATCTACATTCAGTTATTTATATGTCTTACTGTAAATCGTCCAAAAAAAAAAAAAAGATTCATTATTTGTATAACAAATTGCATTTTTCATTCAAATTCTTGGTTCTCCTCAGTTTACTCAAATCCTCCCCATCCATTTGTTGATGTACACTCTACTCTTGTTGTCTTCAGTTTCACTTGAAAGATTATTTCTTTTCATTTACACGTTCACTTTCAGCCTGAAGGCTTTTGCCTCTCAGATTCTCAGTGGTCATTGTACATTTTGTCCCCGATAAGTGCCTAGGGTTGAGCTTTGTGAAAGGAAATACTGAGAAATAGAAAAATAATGTATATCTTCAGCCTCACCTCTTAACAGAACTGTTATGGTTCTCAACAGTCTGTGTGAAAATGTTGAGAAAAATTTCAAATGTATTGCTGTAAGTAGGTCAAACCACCGAGGTTGACCACTGTGATATCTTGCAAAGAGTCATTATGCCACAAATGCATTTATGGGACCATTTTGGGACCAAACTTTCCACTCACTTGAAGTGTCTTTTTTTCTTTTTTTCAGCTTTTCTACTTTTTGTTGCTATGTCAGCAACTTAGAATGTCAAAATGGCTCTTAGAGAAGAAAAAAGTTCTTCTGGTATGTGTTTGTATTCACAAATTTAAAGAAGTTTAATTAGAATTCCCCTTAAGGATGGGTATTAAGATTGTTTCAGTGTGCTTTTTCACCCAGTGCAAACTAAAGCTGTACTATGAATGCAGTGTTATGTTGAGATTATGAGAAAAAAAAGAAATAAACTAATAAAAATAATGGAACATTACTATTACTATAACTACCATTAACAGTCATGGAGAGCTCATAGCACACAATTTACAGCCATTTTCAAATGATGTCTGCCCCCATATAGATTATGACAGCTGAGCAATCATTGAACTGTTCATCATTACGTTAGGTCAGAGACCCACTGCTCACCGGTGTATGACTCTTGTGTGGGTAGCGCGTGATGCTCTCCATTAATTCAAGAGTCTTGAGCCATTGCTCATGCCATTGTTGGACACTGTAATGTGGCACACAATTCGTTAGTCGCTGAAGTATCATTTGATTCTCCTTGGTGATACGAAGCAGCTCCTGCTGTCTTTTGTCTGCACTGAGGCTGAATTTGAGGATAAAACAAACAAACAAAAAACTTATTAAACAATACATGTTGAACACAGTAGTATAATTTACATTTTCATTTGCAAGTGAAACAAACCGTTTGCTCGCTACCTTTTCTTTACACTGATGCTTCTGTTGTCAGCTCTTGTTGTCTGCATTATGTGGTTTATTTTCTGCAAAAGCATGCTGTTTTCTCTTTGAATTGCTGAGAGGCGGTTCTCTTCAAGCTGGTTTAATAGCGCAAATGGAAACAATCATCATTTAAGGACGTAAACTTTAAGCATTTTGAGAATTTCAAATGCTTTGTCTTCTCTAGTGACAAACTTGCACAGCATTTCTAATTTTATTTCATAATGTTGGCTCACAATGCTTTGTCTATGTTCAATGTTCCCGAGACTAGACCACTACCTCCACCTAGTGGTTATTATGTGAAGCAACAGAATCAGAAAACTGTAGGTGATGGTATGTGTTTCTTACCTTTAGCTTCTTCATCTTGGTAACCAAGTGACCATGTGTTTTAGGAGGAGTTATGCAAATAGTCGCCTTTGCAGATTTAACCTTAAATTGGAATGAAGATGGACACTTTACTTTCATACTGTTTTGGTGTTAAGCAGCTCAATAAAACAGATTAACATACTGGTTTGAATATACCTGAAAACAGATTTTGCACAGTGAATAAACCACGGGCAAATTTAGAGTTAATGGCAAATACAATATAATCGTAGATGGAAAAAATGGAATGTGATCACAAATTTGGTATAATCATAACTTTTACCTTCTCTCTGTGCATGTCGTAGTTGGTTCTGTCCCAGTTATATTGCAGGTATTTACTCGCACACGGAAGGGTTGGTTGATAAGAACGGTGCTGCATAAGTGCTAACAAAGCTATTTAACTATACGTATGTTGCAGAAGTGTGCCAGGCAACTCTACATGGATCAAACTGTGTGGGACTGTGAGCCAGCAGCCTGTTTTCAGCAAAGTCATGTGGTGGTTGCCATGGCAGCAGCAAATAAAGCAGCAACACCTTTGTTTTTTTTGTTTTTTTTTTATTGTCAAACAATTTGTTGAAGAAGTAAATATTCAAAATGATCTTAATCAGATGTATAACGATATGTCTCTGAACATGTTTTATAAACCCTTCAGAAATATAATATGTTCAGGAAACACAATGTTAAAATCAATGAAAATGGGGAAAATATGTGTTTTTGGTATTTATTTTGGGGATGACCAAAACAACTAACTAAGTACACTTTCCTCCTAACAGCACAGGCCTTTGTATTATGAAAATGAAGTGTTGGGCCATCCAGATACAATCTTGAAAACTCCATAAAAACTTTTCTTTTAGACAAAATAGACAAAATCTAGGCAACTTTGAAAAACTGAATGCTCCTTCACCCATATAACTGCTGCCCTACTTAGACAGCTCCTGTCCAGCAGCATATTTTTTTCTGTCCGACAAGGGCATCGGAGTGGAGCTGCTTGGAGAGCAGAGCAGGAGCCAGTCTAAGATAGAGACAAAACAGAAGCGTAAGTTAGTCTCCCTACGCGCCCGACTAATATCTGCAGGTGGACCACGCCGCCGGGAAAGCATACCTTAGCTGTGGTTTTAGGTGCACCTCTGTTATTCACACGTCATGTGAATGCTACGCGGTGTCTCATTCTCTCATCTCCCAGCGGGTGGAGAAAGTGACCCAGCTTCCACTGCATCGGTTCCACATCTTTCCTGGGCTGACTCACCAAGCTGGACAGCACTTGGGCATGATGAGAGGGATGTAGCCGATGGTAAGTAAAGCATTAAAGAATGTGATTTGCTTTAAAAAAAAAAAAAAAAAAAGCCTGACAATTACAGTTTAACTGAGGGCATATCAAGTAAAGCGCAGAATGACCCCCCCCCCCAAAAAAGATCATAAGCGTTCTTCCAAAATGTCAAGGTGGTCAAGAGCAAAAAAAAAAAAAAAAAAAAAAAAAAATTGATGTTTTACAGTATCTTGTGTCAAAGTTATGATAATTGAACATTATCATTAATATATTTTTCTTGTCTAAGAGGGCGCATAAGAGTGCAGGATTACGTAGATGATGTGATAATAAAATACATCTCTGGATGATCTGTTCTTTATTTATCCTCTTAAGAAATGACCGTCAGATCATGTATTGTTTCAATATTTAGTAGCTAACCACTGCAATGAGGTCTTTGGTACATAACCTTGACAAACACTGGTGTAATTTCAGTAGTCACAGATCTTTAAAATGGATTTTTGACTAGAAATATTATTACCGGTTTCCTGTCTGCGTGATCGTTCCATTGTTGCCAGGGCACAGTTGTTTTTAAATGGGTCCCACGGGGTGTGACATCATCAGGAAGCAGAGTGCAATGCTTGCCTAGAATGTTCTAACACTTGTTTTCATTGGAATGAGATGTCTTGGTGATGGTGTGTCATAGCCTATTAAGCAATGTTTGGGTTTGTGTTGTTTGTGAGACTTTGTGCTTATTGTTTTCTTGTGAACTCTATGAATGGTGATTGCTTCAGGACCTTGTGATACCACCCTTTTCCTCACACAATGTGTTTAATTTAATAAGGATTAACATCCATGGGGATAGTTACCTGAGCACTGATGTTGTGCCAACATGCTTTTGGTAAACAAAAGCCTTTAAACAATGGCTGAGCTAACTCAAACACAGCTCTGCCACAGTCTATCATGAAGATAATATTTTTTCACTCTGACAATATTTGAATTCTAAGTAACTGTAGACACCTTTGTTTACTAAGTTGCTGTTTGTATTTCATGAAAATCTGTGATCACTGAATAACTTTGAATGATTTCAAAAGGTGGTTGTAGGACAGTTAGAGAATTTTGTGGGCCAGACTTTTATGGACAAAACAGAACACTATCTCCATCTGCAGGCAGGAAAGGATGCTAACACATCCCCTTAAATGGTGGAAATAAAGCATAGATTGCTGTTTTAGTTGATTTCAAACAAAATAGTGTTTTCACTCAATATGAAGAAAAATATACATTGAGGACTTTCCGAATTAATCTTTTAATTTGGACATGCCTATAACCTCTTTAACTACAAAAAAAAAAATCACATATAAATCATCTCAGACTCAATTTATCTCACACCTAAGAATAAACAGCAAATACAGAGCAAAACCAATCTGATGTGTTTGGTGTGGCATGATGGGTTATAACCAGAAGGCTTGGTTGATGCCTTTGTACACTGAATACAGGCAGTTTAGTAGCAACACACACAGTAAAAGTTGGTTCCTAAAGGACTTTGCAACTTGGTAACACAACAGTATGGTAATGAACTTCTGATGTTTCCAACAACAAGTCCTGAGTCCGTTTGGCCTCACTGGGCTGGTTTCTTAGTGCGTCCCTGAATGCCAATTAATTATTCCTCTCTGCAGTTAGATTTTATTGCACTAGAAAAGACTTCATGAATGAATCATAGGCAATAAAATGTTTCCAGTCTGATTTGTTGCTTAATAATGGAAAAGGCATGCACAGATGCCAATCATCTGTTAAAACAGTTGCTCTCTCTCTCTCTCTCTCTCTCTCTCTCTCTCTCTCTCTCTCTCTCTCTCTCTCTCTGGCATATGGTTGTCAACAACACACTGATCACAGAATGGAATATTTATTCTTAAAAAAGGTTTTGACTTCTTTTTTAATTAATTGAGACAGACAAATTTAATTTGTAAATTTCTGCTTGATTACAGATTGGGCCACTGATGATGGCTAGTAGTCAACCGTCTTTGGTTTGAGTTTTGGTTGAATAAAAATAGATCATAAGATAAGAGTTGGATGCTTGATATTCCTTATCACACACTTTCAGCTGCATACAGTCAATTCTTTAACCAACCCAACAACAGCTATTTCAAATGTCCAGTTTAATTTTTTTTCCTTCATTGGCTGTATTGCACAGCTCTGGGTATGCCAAGGGGATGAAAGACATGGCTGAAATGTCTCTCTGGTGTTAATGTTCCAGTGAATCCCCCAGGGGGAGATCCTCAGAAAAAGGAGGCAGGCAAAGCCAGGCATCATTAGCAGAAACTGTGTTTGGTAAGCCGCTATCCCCAAAGATGAAGCCCATGTGCAGAAACTCCCTACTGCATAATTTGACCTGTTGGTGTCTAATTAGCTAGCAGAGTTGTGTGATCTATTCTTGGCATTCAAGAAACTTCTAGAACCAAATGAACATCAGCTACATAGACATGTAACATTAATAATAATGTGCGACTAAGATGGACTGAAGGATTTTAACAATACACTGTCGCAAACAGTATAATTCTCCAACTTATCCTTTTTTTTTTTAAAAATGAATACACAGTATCTTTGATTCATCTGTGAGTTACATCTGTTCGGGGTACAGTTTGTTTTTTTTATGGGGCTTCTCATAATAAAAAAGAGAAGAGTACGTTAACGGATGGCGATGCAAAATATGGTTATTTTTTTGCTGGCATATTTTTTATTCAGCTGTGTATATTCAGGGTGAGGCAGGTTGTTTTTGTTTTTATTCTTGATTGTGTGGTTGAAAAGACATAACTTTGTTAGACACTTCCAGGAAGACATCTCCCAGTTCTCCATATCACTAATTCAACACAACCGCTGATTGTGACAAATACCTGGCGCTCCCTCTTGTTTTCTGGACAGTCTCTACTGAGAGGAAAGCTAGACATGTTCCCTAAGGATGCTGTGTGATGGAAAATGATCAAGGCAACAATGCTTAAGGGAAGTTAATCTCTAGAGACGTTCAAATCTCCGAGCAGCATCTATCTCTCCGTTCGGAAAAGGAGACGGCAAAGAGGATGTTTTGAGGATGTGCGTGGCTTTAAGTAATGCTGGCCTATCTGATGCCTTCATTTTTTGTTGTTAATGTCCATTTCAAGTTTTCATGTTCTCAGGTTTTATGCTGTTTGTTTCCAAGTGTAATTCTGTTTACTGGTCTTAAAAGCATTGCAAAGACCGTGAACGTATTAGAAGTACGATCGGCCGGTGTAAATCATTTACCCCCTACCTAAGCATGTAGAATTCCATCTTCATTTGATTTTGTTTGGGTGTACGTAATCACCCTGTCTGTATCTATACATGTGTAAATAAATTACAGGGGGCTGAGCGAAGGGATAGTTAATGGGATCTGGATGGTGTTTTTCTGTCCACTATATTTAATGTATTATATCCAGGTGAAACAAAAGAGACTGTTGGTTTATGAGAACTCTGTCCGGGTCTTTGGGTTTGAGGCAAGTCTTCCTTGGCAATTCAGTGTGCTGACTTGATATGAGATCGGCAGGGCACAGTACACACAGTACACAGGCACAAGGCTTCATCTCCCTGTTCATGGCAAAACAACAACAACAACAACAACAACAACAACCACACACAAACAAAACAAAAAAAAACAAAAAAACAGCTATTTGATGTTCACTGCTAATGTGTATGCACCTTCCTAAGAGAGAGCTGAGTTTTAAGCTTGTGTGCTATTTCTTTTTCAGACTATTGTCTTTGGATATTTGATAGGCTCCTAATCCTCTACTTATAGTAAACAAAATGTTTATCTTGACTCAGTGACTGCTGAAAGAGAGCACAATTTTTCACAGACCTTTATCTAGTTCACCACATACCTGATCGCTTTAAAAGAAATATCTAGAGACCTAAGTATGAAAATGCAGGGGTATGAATCAGGGCAAGCCTGTAATAACTTCTCCAGAGTGGAGAACACTGTCGTGAAGTCAGTTACATTTTTATACAATTGGCAAACCTTGTTTTCTCTGTCTGTGTGAAAGCCCATATTTGGTTGTATTATGTTAGAGATTTCAGCTTCCATCACAATTTGGGGTTAATAACAAACACTGCAAGCTGTGTTCTATCACCTTTCAGCTGTATTGCCACGGTGGCCTAAATGTGCTCTGGCCATGTTTTTGGTGGCCATGTGGGACTTAGAGATGTAACCTCAATCTCAGGCTTGACTGCACTGTGGAAATAACAAAAAATCTCAAAGCTCCCAAAGATTAGCCCGGAGACTGGAAAGACAGAAGCATGGACTAAAACAGATACATTTCCAGGGACCTGCATGGACTTAATCACATTTCTCATCTTCCTTTATTTAGCCTCTTTTAATACGATATGATCGCCAAACCAAACGTACTGATTATGGATGCAAAGGACATGTCAAACACTCTCAAGGTATTTTAATCAGGCAGTTTGACAGTTGTTGAAACTGTTTAACAGTATCAGTTTATCAGTATGTGTCCTGCTGCAAATGGTCACCCATTTCCTGTAATAACTTCCTCATATATAATTACAACGATTGAATTGATCCCTAATTATATCATGGCACACATCATGTTGAACAGGAAATGAATAAAACCTGTGACTCAACGCTGCACATCAGACTTGTAAAGTTTAGAAAAAAGTGATATTGGCTTTGACTTTGACATGGCCGTATATGTGTGTGTGTGTGTGTGTGTGTGTGTGTGTGTGTGTGTGTGTATGTGTGTGTGTCCTCCCTTGCAGCTTTTCTCAGAGTGTGTTCACTGCAGAAGTGCTGAGCTTCAGGTGGCCACAGCCAATGGCGGTGAGTTAATCTCTTTGTGGTCCTAACTTTCAAAGGGTGTTCAATCATCTCCTGCCTCATGGTCGCTTTAAATCTGGAGCTTAACTTTTAGTGGTCTAAAGATAACAGCACCCGACTTAATACAAATACAAAGACCTAAAAAAGGGCTTTACATCAAGTTCAAAGTTCAAAATCAAACCAAAATATTTCTCCTTCATTAAACGGTAACCCCATTTGACCTCAGTATGTGAGATTACAAAGTTTGTTTGTTTGTGTTTACAAAGTGAGTTCTAAAACACTCCCCATTTTCTAGAATAGCCTCTTATGACAAGAGTTAATTAAAGGCAGCTAATGTTTAAAAATGTGATAAATTATTTCAGAAATATGGTGTTAGAATTCAACGTGTATTAGTAAGGCTACAAAATTAGTAATAGTATATCTAGAAGCTTAAATGATGAAATTCTTTTTTCGATTCATTAAGCCTTGAAATTGTTCATATTGTGCAATGGTGAGAGATAATAAGAATAAATAATTGAGCCTCAGAGTAATTCATTTTTTACTTAGAGAATCTATTAAACAGACTTTTGAGTACAAGTTAGACTGAACAGATGAGTACAAAATGCAGAAATACACAATCAGCTACATGAGGTCTAATGGAACTGGCCTTTGTTCGCTCAATTACGTTAATTTTGAGATAACCACTGCTTTGCACGACTCATGTCAGACCTGCTGACTATTAATTGGCACATCAGGTAACCTGTCAGCTTCAGTATTTCATATCATATCTGGTATTAGTGTTCAGTAAAGACATGGACACTGTCACCATAATTAAAGGAAATATGCTGGAAGTCCTGCTGAGAGACTGTTACCATCTTAGGCAACAGAACATGTTGATCCTTGTAGTTCATGCTGGCTGGGATCCTCCCTGACAGATGATTATCAGGGACATGAGCAGTCACAGTCTTTCAGGGCCTGTCATCATTAAAACTCTCTCTTTTACCAGGCTATATCTGAGGGGTTACAGAAGGCCAAGTATGTGCAGCCAACTGCTCTGATGGAAAGAAAAAAAAAAAACAGAGAGAGAGAGAGAGAGATGCATTAACATCAGTGTGACTGCTGTAGCAGATGCAATGCAGTCACTGCCTTACAGCACAGAGCTTGAACTGTAAAAGCTCAAATTTGCCTCAAGCTGAACTCGGAGAAAGTATGTTTTAAAAACTTAACATCGCGGGGATTACTTGCATTTGTCCTCGCTTCTCATGTTCGCTACGACAAACTCCATATTGCCGCTTATAATGCCTTTCAAATTTCGAGGTTTTGTTTTAGTCTGACATGATCAACTCACAAAATATCAGTAAGACAAATGCCACTATTTTTGTATTATCTCAGTAAAAAAGGATTTGGGACACAATATGAGGGAAGTCACAGAAAGAATCATTGGACAATACTCCTTTGAAAATGGGGTTATATGTTATGATTTGAGAGGCTCAGAGGTGCATTAAAACATGGGATTGATACAAAATTTGTAATATCTCACAGAAGCAGGAATTTCATTCTGAATGCACTCAGCAGTGACATAATGGATTTTGAGAATTGGTAAACGGAGAACAAAAGGCCACTTTAAGCATTTGTCTTGTGGGTGTATTTTCAGAGAGGTAATGCTGTTTTTTTTATCCTTGCATCAAGAAGAGAAAACCATGGACATTATCAGAAAACAATAAGATTATACGCCAACTGTTTGGATGTAGTTGATCAAACGTGTATCTGTTTGATATGTTCTTACAATCACGCGTCATCTTAGACATTTTTAAACTTCGGCACACAGTTATAAAATACCTATAGGTAACACCTTGTTCTCTCTCTAAGGACAATTTTAAAATAGCCATTCTATGAAAATTCATTCACTTTTGTCTCTCACATGGAGGATAAATGTGTTCTATCTCACTGCTAGATGTGGCCAAGACAGGTCCAGATGGAGACACCCACTGTTGTCTCATTTAACATGCATACTGTACAGCACACATTGGATGTGGGAATGGTGTCTAAGTGAACAGAAGACCCCAAACACTCCAAATCCAACCCTGTGCCAACATCAGTACCCTTTCTCCCTTGAGTAATGAATATTAGTAATCTGTTATGATTTGAAGAGGGGATACTTCAGTAATGTGTGGGATTCATCAATCTATTTAATTGCACTCTTGCCCTGTTAGTCAGAATGTGGGTAGACTTGAGCTCTTAATGAAAACTGACCTAGCCGCTGTGTAATGTGTTTCAACTCAACAAATTATCACAATAGCTATGACCGAACGATTGTTTTGATTCTGCAGAAAAGTGGTTTGATGATGAAAGAGATGACATCAGAGCATTTTATCAGTATCTTTTTTTGGTTTTCTAGAGTTCAGTCCCTGTGAAGTAAACATCCCATTAACAAATCTCTCAGCTCTCTCTGTCTCTCTTTCTCTCTCTCTCTCTCACAGATGTATTCTGAAGTGAAAATTATTTGCACTTATGTGAGAGTCAGTTGTACCCAGTTTCGCATACATCAAAGTCACAAGTCTGAAACGCTGCTTGGTTTTGGTGAGCAAACCGCCCTTGCTACTCTACAACGTTACCCTACCATCAACAGATGAGAGGGTGGCAACCCACAGGGTGGTGCACAGTTGGCAGAGGGCCTCTGGAGTTGATGTGGGTGGATATTGGTTATGGGACGCTGAGCTTATTGCACATGAGTGCCTCGCTTTAATGCTCCCTCATGCCCTGTGCTGCGGCCTCCTCTCAATGGACAACGGGTTTTTGCCACAGGCGCTTTAGACATGCTGTATCAAGCAGAGTGGAGAGTTTTAACAATATGTGTCTATGAGGGACCTGAACCCAGACGTTCTCCACTCCAAACAGCACACTCACAGAATGGGAATGAGCAGTGTGGAAGTTACTACTCTCCTCTACGAATTAGAATTACAAAAAAGAAAAAGAAAAAGAAAAAAAAAAAGGTTGTTGACATTAATTAAAAATGCACAAGTTGTGACAAGTGAAAACTTCTAATTAGCATGGGACACGCTCTGAAAGTCAAAAAAAAAAAAAACACTACTGAAACTCAAGAATGGTTTGAACAAATATTTTACATGTTTAATGCGTACAGGTTAAGATGGTAAGAGTATTAAAATTCGTCAGATTAGGATTATCAACAAAGTCAAGAGACAGACAGGTAGGAAAACACAGGTCTAACTGATTGCTTCTTTACCTTACTGCCTGCACAGTTAAGAAAAAAAAGATATTTTAATGATGGCTGGCAGTCCTGTCAGCTGATATCCTCTGGGGTGCAATGATACGTTACATTACATGAAACAGATCGATACTGATGCTAACATACAGAGCCCAAAGGACAGCAGCAATATGGATGGCACTATGCTTCACAGTGTCTATTTACACAGGATACTGGGTGCCCATCTGTTTGAGCAGATTAAAATTCTTTAGGGTCTTTGGTACCCTGTCAGAGATGTAAAAAAAAACTGCTTTGGAGAAACCAAGGTACATTTAAGCCTCTGCTTATCTCCCACTGACCAAAAATCACAATGTAGTAACACTCAGATATCATGGTTACAATATCAACTCTGCAATCATTCTGACAGGTCGCAGGTGAAACTACTGGAATTAGAAAGCTGAAACACAGCTCTGACAAGACGCACACAATTCTAGTTTTTACATTACTTAGAAAGGATGGTAGTAATATTTTGATGACTCATGTGCTGTCAGCAGGTGAAGGGGACTCAATCTCTTGTGAACTGATTAGATTGTGTCACTCTTTGAGAGGGAGTGTTTCATGATTAGCCTGAATTTCCTACAGTAAGCCCTCAAAGTGGCCCACCTCCCTGTAGACCTGGTCATCACAGGCAAGAGGCAAGTTCTGGGCTTGACAAAAGTAGGTTATTAAAGTGGATTAATGCTGTAATTCTAAGAGCAAAGCACATGCCTTTAACTACCCCCCCCCCCCCCCCCCCCCCGCACTCTTTCTACGCTGCTTGTATTTCTCCATTAAAAAAAAAGAAAAAATCTTGAATGGATAAAATCAGGTGGTTATTCCCCTGCCAAAAATAAATATCAAAAACTACTCACTGTGATGCCTTAGAATTGCCATTACAGAAGTTAACATAATGTCTTGAACAATTTAACCTTGTTTATTAATCTTTGATTTTCTACATATCAGCAAAATTTCAGGGGAACTGTGCATATGTAATGGTGATATCTTTTGACTTCACCTTAGTATGATGGCGAGAATACAGATATAATTCAGTGGAATATGAGCGATCCTTTACAAGAAATTTCAGTATTGCTTGTGTATTTCGAGAATAACTACATTGTAATATAACACTAATATTAAAAACAATGAAATAGCACCAAAATTCATAGAATTTATCTACTGTTAATTATATAACTTGCAAGTGGGGTTAAAAATAGTCTAAGAACACAAGACTTTGTTCTTGAGATTAAAATATACCCTTGGATCTTTTCATAAGAGTCAATAATATGCTCGTGCATTCTAAGCCTCTTAGACACTGACAGTCTCGCAGCAAAACAAGCAGAGGGAATGGCTCTGTAAATTTGCCTTGACGTGCAAAAATATGTGCATTATTGAAACTGTTGAAGGCTTAATTTATCTTAGTTTTCACCGAAATATAAAGGAAGATAAACAGAAATTGCTTGAAGTGAAGTTTAGTCTCAGTTTTCGGAAAGGGCATTTCAGGTCGACAAGTATTTTGGTTCATCCCTGAAATGACGTGACTGTGGTCAGTTAATGGAGCAGCCTTACTGAACAGGTGAGTGTCTGTCTCCATTCGCAGCTATATTAAATTTACTTCCGTCACACACACACACACGCTCGCTGTGACTGATGTCAGATAAATATCCGATTTATTACCTTATTTATATTTATGTTGTTCCCGAGGTTGCTGCAGGTAACACTGTAATTATTCGACGTCAGCTGTACGTATGTCCAGACGTCTAACAGTTTATACAGACAAGCTGAGTGAGAATCTGCTTTGAGATTCCCCCCTAACTCACGTGGTACTGATTGAGACAATCTTTCCGTTTCTCCGCCGAAATGCCGTAAGCGTCGGTGATATGACGGTGCTCGAACCACGTGTTTACGTAATGGAAAGCCAATCTTTCAACTCAACCCCTCCTCCTTATCTATTTCCAACGCACAGATGCAAGGTAAAGCAAAACACGTTTTAATTTTTTTTCCGGCAGCAGGATACTTTTTGGGAAAGACAGATGTCAGTGTTGCAGTGGTGAAACAATAAGGAGAACCTCTATCCCAACACAAACGAACATCCTAAGCATCAGGATACAAACATATTAAAAGGAAACCACAAGCGCTTGGTTTATCGAGCGAAGCTTTCAGTGAAATGAAAGCAGGGGCTGTTGGAAATTGACCTCCGCAAACAGCTGTTTCAGGAGGACTACCAAGTTAACTGACTTCATTAGGCAATGTGTCGGTGTTTTGTTGGGGGTATCGTTGCAGTCTTCGCATAGTATGCATCCTCTCCTGGCTTTTGATGCTGTGCAGATCCACCCCTTCCACTGACTGATGAACTAATACAGGCAATGGTTTTCAGCTCGGAAATCCGCCGTGTTCCTCTGTCTTCATGATACTTCTCGTTTGTTTACTGGCTGCACGTATCTGTGTGTGCAACACATGCAATTTCTAGAGTATATTTTTATTACGGACTTCTTGACGTGTCAGCCTTTAGTACTTAGAAGAATAACCTTTAATGCGTAGTCAAACCAGAATATTTTACCACTTGAGTGAAAACGCTGTGGACTTGGATAATACCTATTTTTCTATGATACCATTGGTAGCCCTGTCCTGGAAAACTGATCCAATTGTGATATTATGCAACCGCAAGGATCTCTTTTTTATCAGGGTGTCTAAGCTGCTGGATTGCTCTTCGCCCAAATCAATGTGGTTTCTTTGGAACATTTTCAGCAAAGGAACGCATATGCTGCAGTGTCTTTGTGGCAAGAGTCTTAAGAAAAACAAGAACCCAAGTGGTAAGTAATTGTGTGATGATTCTTTTCCAGTCGGCTCCACGGCTTTTCATTGCAGCGAGTAAATGCAGGAGATCGGGCATATAACTTATCCTGTGTAGTACTGCTACTGGCGAGACCAGCCAGGGCTGTGCGTAAAACGCAAAATAGAGCAGCCAGGTATACAGCAGTGTATAAGCCAACTTTTTAAAACTGTCATCCTCGCATGAAATTTTGACATTGTCCACGTCTGAAAAGGCAGAATTCAGCAATATTCTTTCGCTCGCTTCTGGGGTCGTGTTCTTTCGTGTGCCCGTTAAACAGGTTTTATTTCAAGGATGCTGCAGCAGCGTTTCCCCCTGCAACACTTGTCGATTTAATAGGCTATTTGGTACAGGTTTCGGCCAGCTTCTTTTCCACTGAATTCTTGTCGCACACAACTTGTTTTGTGATAATCACATTAGCGGGTTCTGGGAAATTTTAAATAGTCTTTGTGATATGGGTTTGTGACTATATGTGTGTGTTTAAACACTATCGGCCTAACTGCATGCGATATGACTTGCTTTCAGTATTATGCTGACTTTTCATACCTATATTTTATTTTGAGTCAATGAGCATACCTCATTTATTCAACTGTTGCCCTTAACTGCTATGCAAGGGTACGGTGCCATTGCTGGCTTCAAACAAAAGTAGTAGCGTTGTATGTTCAAAATTATTTACAAGAGCACAATAAATACATTGGCACAAACGTGTATTTCACGTTTTCAACAGACTGTGATTAGCAGGGGAACGCAATGTTCAACAATACAGTGCACACATTTACTATGTGAGGACGCAGTGAGTGCCTTAAGTTAATGTGGTGGACAGCGTCTATCCTCGACATTGGCACTGCAGTATAGTAGATCATAGCAAATTTGTCGTGCTGACACCGCATGAATGACGGAAAAAATCATTCCTCTACTGCTGCTCTCCTATACTGCTGTTCCTCTGTCGCGTATATGAACACCACACATTACGTAGACTTTAGTCCAGTTCGCTCCTTCAGTGTGTATGATGACGTTTCAACGAAAAGACGTGTTGATTCTAAGCTCCTGGCACAAATTTCTGGCAGGATCATCTCGTAAAAATAAACTGCAGTACAGCACCAACTTCCAGAAGTAGTGTCCGAGGTATGATAAGATACCATAGTAGTCGTAGTAGAAAAATAAGTAGAGGAAGAAGGAGAAGTAGAAGAAAGAGGAGAAGAAGAAGGCAGTTTTAAAAAAACAGCAATAAGGCTCAGTGCAACACTGAAGTCATATGTCATTCATGGAAACTAGACAGATTTGGTATCTACAGTTATGAATTAATAGTCACACTAGTGTACTTTACTATGTTGTCACACTAGCATGCTTTACAAAGTTGAATATTATTTAGGGTTTAGAATGTCACTAGAGGATGAATAATGTAACCTTATGCCAGTGATGATTTTATGACTGGACCACAAACTGCTCATTTTCTCTGTGTATTTGTATTGATTCAATAGTAAATAATCTTCACTCAGTATTTGTAACACAATCTAACATCCAAAGGAAATAACAGACTTGAGGTATTAAATTGTCATGACTCAAACTCAGGGGACACGTTACAAAAGCACAGAATTCAATAAAACCATCGTTCTCAGCATTCTTTCTGTGATTAAAGATGCCAAAGCATGAGCTTTTTGATTAGTTTTCCACAGCAATTATGACTTCAGCAGCGCTGTATTAATGAGGAGAGTACAGTTAGTGCAGCAGAGGCCTATTGCTGGATATAGTCTACAGCACACAGCTGGTATTTTTAGAAACATTACATGGAGTAGAGGGGGAGAGTACAGGACAGCAGTCACTGTAGCGTAGTACAGATTGGTTTCACGGTAGTTCATGAGATGAGATGCGGGCAGCTCTCTTTACGTCCCATACATTATAACTCTCTGTCTCTTCTTGTCATTATTTTCCCAACATAGCACGAAAATGATGCATTTTTAGAGTCGTAAAGTGGGATTTCTATGGATGCCTTCTGTTCCAGCAGATGGCACTTTCAGATAGTCTTATGTTGGCTAATATTTGCCTGGCAAGGGGAAAAGTCTTGCACTTGGCAATGCTGACTGCTACTCTTTGAGCATCTATGTTTGCCAGTGTTAGAAATGTGAAGTAAATGATATATTTTTTTTCATTCCTTGCTAATGGAAACTCATTATTCTGCTCCGCCAGGGAATGAGAATGGTAGGGGGATTAGGAGAGGTATTGATGGCCATGTTTGCTTCCAGCATCCGTCTGTCAGTAGCACCTCACACAATGAGTAATCTCTGTTCCTTTTGCTTGACCTTTTCACAAATAATTTGTGTTACTACTGCATTATTGAAATTAATTTCATTTCATTGGTGTTAGGTCATTTCTTCTTGGATATAAACTATCTTTGTAATATTATAAAATTATCCAAAGATTCAGACTCATTGGTCTTTAGTGTCTGTGTTGAGCTAAGTACAGCAGTCTTTTTAAAAGACTGATCTGGTTGCAGTTTTAATATCCACGCACCTAACCACAGAGTCCTACAGTGTTAGCAATGTCCTCAAAGTGCAACATGCAGTGACAGGCGCGTCTGGTTTCTGTCCACATCACAGACCACAACCTACGAGCAAAGCCTCAGGATTTCAAGCCTCTGCTGTTCTGCTGTTTTTGCAGTGTTTTCATTAAGCTGCCTCTCACTCTGAAAACATATCCACATTACTGTTAGTTTCATGAAATGTCAGGACCTGTATATCAACACGCCCGGTGCAGCTGTAATAGTCATGAGGATAGATTTGTACTGTAAAGACTGATCTAGTGTCTGAAGCACAATGCTGTCATACAGCTGAAAGAAGGACATGTGTTGTGCTGCATGTAGCGTGGCTGTGACATAGCTTTCCCCTGTTTCTCCATCAGTGTTTTCATAGTAGTACCACCAAATGTATGTCTATGGGACTACACATTGATTTCCTGGCTCTGCACTACTGAAGATTTAACCACTCATACTGATACACACACACATGCACACACGCACGCACGCACGCACGCTCGCGCACACACACACACACACACACACACACACACACACACACACACACACACACACACACACACACACACACACAGAGAGAGAGAGAGAGAGAGAGAGAGAGAGAGAGAGGGAGAGACACTGCCAGCAGACTCTGGCTTGTGGAGAATTTGTTACATTTGTTCAGTTGCTTGGATTGGGAGTGAGGTTTATGGTGGTGAGTATAGCATTAGTGAGCCAGTTAAAAGCAGTACCATCCGTAAATATCTTTCCCTGAACATCAGAGGACACACTGGTGTCTTGGCTATTTTTGAGTCTTTAGCTCACTTTCTAAAGCCTGATGTCTGGCTTTGGCAAACCCTTTATACAATCACTTGCGATCAAGGAATCTGTTCTGTTTTCAAAGTTAATTTTTGGTGTTTGAGTCTCGCACTCCATTCAGCTATTCTCAGTTTCAAAAACGGTCCATCTGGTTTATAAAACCTGACACTCATCTAGCGTCCCATCTGCTCCATCTCTTCATTCTTCAGCCATATAAATGAGAATTGTTCTTTCGCACTGAGAAAAAAAAGACTTACCTACCTTTGAGAAAAGATGTGATGTTGGATATAAAAAAGAAGAGCAAAAAAACCTTTCAGTCTTCGGAGATAGAGGATTCAGTTATAGGGCATCAGTCATGATTAACTCGAAAAAAATATCCTCTTGTTAAAATTCTTTGTTTCTTTTGATTAAAAATAATCAGGTAGTAAAGTTCCTTTGAACAGTTCAGTTATGATATCTTTGTTGTAAGTGTTGCTGTTTTGATTCATCTATGTTTTAACCCGTCTGACATTTAACAGTCAGAATGGTAAACAGGAGATGTGCAGTAGTCTAGCTGTAAACAAATGAAATAAATGTATTACAGTGTTATCAGAGAGAGTGATGTAAGTTTGGTTTAGGGAGCACTTGGTTAATTCCATAAAGTACCAGGTGACTGTGGAGTAGGTTGGTATATGCCTATTCATAATACCCCTAATAATTTTACTTTGATATTGTTATGTGGTAAATAGTGGAACAGAGGTGCAGTTGGTTTGTGGTGCTTTTACCCTTTACATAAAATGAAAGTAATATGCTTGTTCATCCGTATACTTTTAGTGAAATGAAAACAATGTAGAAATAAAAAAGCAATAACTCAGTTGCTTAAAATGGCTTAATAATAAGGTAATAATTTTTTGGGCTAAACCAGTGTAGCTTTGGTTTAATATAGGGGTAAAGTTCAGTTTAATATAGAGCTAAAATGAGCAAAGAGAAGGGCAGTTTCCACGCTGCCAAGAGCTGCACCCAAGTCACACTTTATATTAGTTCAAAGAAGAGCCTTTTACTGAATACGAATGCTTGATTAATATTTAAATATTGATATGCTTGTCCTAAGTCACTCTCAACTGTTGCAGGCACCAAACAACCGTTCAATGATCATTCAGCTCTCAGTGGTACAGGGATTCCTCAGTTTTAAGAGTTCTCAGTTCTTGTAAACTCAAGGCCATGACGTTCTTGCTCTTCTTCACATCAAGCACAAAGGGCTGTTCCGTAAGCTGTTTGCCGTCAGGCGCCTCAGAGCAGTAGGCAGTACAGTAGCTGTTGTAAGCACGTGTCAGTGAATCCTCACAGACTCTTGCTGGCCTCCTGCTGTCTGTGAGAAGCATTGGTGGAAAGCTGCCATCACTCTGATGCTTACGGAGACGGCCAGTCGGACCTCTGGTCGAGATGAGGCACCGCGGGGAGCTGTTACAGTGTGGAAATGCCCTGGTTCTCCTCTGAAAGAAATAAATATGAAATGGTGCCCAGCCAAGATTTAACACATCCTCTGGATTTGTAGCCTCAGTATTAAGTAGAATTGTCTCCATTGTCTAGTTACTTACGCACTGTGCATTAATTTCATCTGTTGAAATGTATTATTTATGGCCTCCATTTTTGGAGGAAAATTCTCTAAGGATTTGATGTGTGGTGGTGTAAGGTCGTCTAAAGCTCAAGTACAAACTTAAAACCACATCATTTACATCTGGTCACCAGATTGTCTATAAATGAATTGTTCAGTTGTTTGCTATTGCTTGACCATTACAGCTTAGTTTTGAATGCAGGAGGTTTAGAGTAAACTTTCCTTAAGTAGCTTTATACGCTGGGGTTTTGGTGCACTACTGATCTGGCCCTGATCTTTGATATTCATAACCAAACCAGATCATTTCTGTGTCTCTGAGTTAACAGATGCCCTTCTCTATAACCGCTGTGTGATTGTGTGAGGGAAAAGATGCAGCTCGATGATATAAAACCACATGTTCATTTTAATAAGTGAGAAGTGCTGATACGGGTCTTTCTCTGTGCAAGCCATGCCTTTTGGCAAGCGTCAAAGCAGTGCATATATAAAAAAATTCTCTACTCTCTGTCATGCATAACTAAGCTGCATGAGAAATTTTAATGACATATCTCTGGTGTCATTTAAACCAACAGAACAAAGAAAGTAGGAGGACAATTACTCAGATAATGAAAACCCTCACACATATAAACTTGTTAAATAAAATGGATACTGTAAGAATAAGCATTAGTGGTGATTATATCACTGAGGAATAATTGAGCGATTCCTTAAATGTTGATCAATAAATATCTATTAATTAATTAATCAAGAATGACTTCATTTTCCTGTTAACATTGATTACCCTCAGTTCTCAAAGATAACAGAGCCATATTTAGTTTCTCAGTTGGCTCTTGAAGACTCCAGACCCAGTGGCATTGAAGAGCCTCTGTTTATGTTGATGAAAGCTGATGTAATTCATCGTCTGTTTCAAACTTCTGTCCTTTGACACGAAGAGAATAAATTTAACATCTAAATCGGTATAATTAAGACACAGGGTAAGGAAGGTCTTTTGGTCCTCTACAGCACATCAGATTTACTGTCAATTTACATAAACCTGCCATCAGGTTATATGTATTGCACCAAGTCTGCAGCCTTGGTACAGTGAAGCATGCTCTTTGACTGTTGTTTGGCTGGTTGCCCTGGAGGCTTGCATTGGCCTTGACTCCCTCAGAGGACAATGTATGGTCCCTTTATTATACTCTTGTTGCCTGTCCTTCAGCCCTTGAAGCTGCAAGGAGTCAGAAACCACAGAAGCTAGTTCTTCCATGTTTGTGTTTAAAAATTTCATGCAGGAGTTTGCAAATCCCCATTAGAGCCTGAATAAGGGAAAGCAGGTTTGAAAACGTAGTTAGGAGATTTCCGTGTCTGAGTTTGTGGTTCACGCGTGTGTGATTTGTCCAGAGAGTCTGTGTGCTCTGATATACTATGTCCTTTCAAGGCAGATGTAGTTGTGGTTTAGTCTCCTTGGTGTCATTACCCTATGCTTTGTTGCTCACTAGAAAATATTATCACAGCAGATGTGGTCAAGTTATTAATATCTTACATTGCGAGGTGTTTTGTCCACTTAACACATATTTTTTAATCTCAGTATCATATAAATGCAAAACTGTTGTCTCCACTTTTTGTACCATTCATAACAATGCCCTGTTATTTTTTATTTCAGCCAGATCTGGATGAATGAAGTGTCTAACATGCCTATGCCATTTTATATGTGCAAAGCACACATATGAATTGGGACTTGGTTTTTGTGTTTTGCATTGCTAATTCTTCATTAAATAAGAATTTAAATGTCATATATCAAACTGTTTGGAATAACATTAAAGGTGTTTTATTAATGCTGGTTTATTTTGCTTTATTTACATTACTGTAACATTCCATAGAAAGTGTCATTATGTCTCAGAGAACAGTATAGCAGGCCTTACTTTAACTCAGTTGTTTTCTCTGCGTTTGTCAATTCTCTGTCATTAGTACAGCGCATCTTGGTCCAGAAGATATGCACTAATGAGACTGATTGAGTCATGTTGGCAAGGAAGCTTAATCCAGCCACCGTCCAACTATAACAGCAACATAAAAATCTCCCCTATTGTCACTTGATAACCACAGTTTAATGTGTACACTTCCACTGTTAATGTGAAATGTATGTAGTGCATTATTTTTCTCTTGACATTTCCAAGGCTGACAGTATGTGTGTTAAACTGAATAAGACAAGAGATCTCAGTTTATTGCCTGTTTTATAAGACTTTTTTTGTTTGTCTCAGTTTTAGGATTGGGGAAGATAAATGTATAGTGTATTGAGACATCATGAAGGCCATTACTAGCTAGAGTAAGCTTATTATTTCTCCTCACTGTAGCACCTGACATTTCAGAGATCAAATATGGGGAAACAAATCTTCTGTATGTATAAAAAATATGACTAAGGATAGACACAGCCAAAAGCAAAAGGAGTGATCTAAGCTGTTTGAAAGAAAAGATTATATCAAATCTGCCCCTGATAACGTAGAACCACATATGAGACCACATGGACGAATACATGCACTTTCAGAGCTACCACTGGTTATATTAAAATGATGAGGAAACTCACATCACAGCTTTTTTTTTTTTCCAAGTGAACTCAATTTTGGGGCGCACCAGTACCTATCGGTGGTACAACTTTTGGAAACAAGCTTTTAAGTTTTAGCTAACTGAGGTGTTCTTCACACTGATTTTTTCCCCCTGGATTAGCCTACTATATGCCTGGTCAGTGATTTTGTTTTGTCAAAAGTGGGGTAAGGTCTTTGAAACACCGACAAATAGTTTATGATGCTCCATCAGTCTGCATTTGCCATGTCTGTATGCCTAGTTGTATTTTGGAAGGACTGTGCTGTACACTGCTGCAGTGCAGTTATGTCTTAGCAGTGTTTCAGAATGACATATGAAAAGTTGTTATGTTTCATTGCTTTAATACCAACTGAAAATAAATGTCAAACATAAATGTTTTGGCAATTAGGCTATGTGATTATGCCTGAGCAGACGGAAGGTGTCCATTTATTCCTTGTAAGTTGAACACTGCAATGAAGGTAAACTACTTAATCATTTTTTTAAACACCATACAGTGGAATTATGACTTCACATTATACAGTCTGAGAGCAACGCGGAATGTTTTCCCGCGGCCTGGATCGAGAAAACGACTTTAAAAGTGCTTTTTCCAAATCCTCTATCAGCCTTATGTCAGAATTAGATAGATAACGCTTGTGGAACAAAGCAGACCATTCTCATATGGCTTGTAGCAGCATGTTACATACTGCCTCCATAAATCATTTGCTAATTTAGAGCGTCCTGTGTTCCCAGTACTAGTACATTTGTGATTTGCCCTCCTCTCAGAAGGCCTCAGGTAGCATAGAGAACGGGGAAGGATGCTC
Organism: Chanos chanos; assembly: GCF_902362185.1. Classification (NCBI taxonomy): domain Eukaryota; kingdom Metazoa; phylum Chordata; class Actinopteri; order Gonorynchiformes; family Chanidae; genus Chanos; species Chanos chanos. Next base: position 29,210,037 of record NC_044504.1, on the reverse strand, counting down.
CTTCCTTCAGACTCATGTCACATCTCAGCACTATTTCAGAGGCTCTGGAGTATTGGTCATGCGACAGATCGGGAGCTGCAGTCGTTTTCTGGAGCTATGGCTTGCTGGGCTATTTTTTCTTTTAACCTGGGACTACAACAGTCTATCCTCACTCTTATGCTAAACAGTAAAGCTACTTGTTTATAAATAGGCTTTTCGTGAAAGTAACATTGTAGCATGCATTTAGAGAACTGAGATTTCAGTGACTAATCCTTAATTAATGTCATTCTTTCAAAAGCCAGAAAAGATTACCAAAGGCAAAATAACAATCTTTCCGCGGTATTAACAGGACATCACTATTTCAAAGAATAATTCTGTGCTGTCAAGTTTAAAAAAAAAAAAAAAAAGAGTATGTTCATTGTTAAGTCAGCAACAGTAAGTCCTCTTGGTCGTTTCATGTACGCTGTAAATATTTAACACTTTTAAGTACTCTGGAGGAGAAGTCCTGTTTGTTCTGTTTCATCGTCTGAGTGATGTTTCACTCTATTTCTTGTTGCTTTTTAAATGTTTTCCGTGACATGGTGTCAAATTTGCATTTTCAGTAATTTATCTAGTTGTTCCATTAAAGATCTTCATACCTGAATTCATAAACAGAGAGGAAGAATGAATTAATGAACACCAATTGAATGAATGAACGAATGAATGAATGAATGAATGGATGTAAATATAAATAAATAAATAAACAAGGACAAGGGCAGCCTTGATCAGCTGTAGTGGAGGGGGGAGGGGGGCACAAATATTATTTTTTTACTGCAGCCTGAATGTATAAATAAATGACATGTTTGGATTTAACCTGTGCTGCTGTGGTTGAAATGTTAGCTTCCCTGTAAGAATGAAACAGCTCCTCAGCACTAGCTCGCTCCTTTTATCTGTCAGATGCACTTACTGTGTTGTCGGCTCTTTGCGACCTGCCTGAGATTCCTTATGTAGTCATCTTCACTCTCGTCTCCTGCCCTCAAGGCAACTGTTGGTGATTCCAAACCACAGGCTTCTCCTCTCCTCCTTTGACACAGTCTCAGTGGATGTGGAGGCTGGAATCTTCCCAACTTTTCAGTTATACCTCCTGTTTAACACTGTATTTATGTTGTAATATATGTATTTTATTTTCATGGCAATACTAAATGTACAGTGGTGCAGTGCACCAGTACTAAGTAATGGAATGCCAGTAATGAAAATGAGGTTTCCTGCCTGTGCCGAACAAACAAACGTTGTTATCACGGTAAAGCTTTAAGTTATGGCTCGCAAATCTTAAATGGATTCCTATAACCCTGGCTCTGACAGGTCCGCATTACTTGTGGTTTCCTGGCGTGTTATTGCTCACACACATTCCTCAGTGAGGCCGTGTGCTGGTCCCCTCTTTCACAACAGCGATGTGATCTCATTAAGACATCAGCAGTGCAGTTGTATCGGTCATGTTCCTCATGGTTTAGTGGATTTAGTAAGTGCATGCAGGTTCATTGCCTTTAATTTAGTGCTTTAGCCGAGCCGTGTTCAGTCTCCTCCACCACTGTGAGAGCAACCTCTCCTGTTTGGCCCTATTCTGTTCTCACAGACAGACAATTTCATGTTATTAACACATCTGTGCTGAAGTTGGGGGAGATTTTAATATTTACTGACAGTCTTTGTTAGATAACTTCATTTGAAGAGCACAGATGATAGTTTATCAGATTAATAGTATAAATAACCTTAGAATGTGAGTGAGAGGTTGTTTCTCATCAACCGACTAATGAGATGACTACTCTCTCTCTCTCTCTTCCTCTCTCTCTCTCTCTGGCTGTCTGCTCAGAGATCTGAGCTGGTGGTGCTTTTGCAGCATGCTGTGTACATTTTGGTGCAGTGCAGCAGGCAGTATTGCAACATTGCTTCTTGTAGCGCATGGCTTTGGCGTTTTGCTGCACTGTTTGGGAGCTGTGGACCAATTCCAGACATTTTTGTTAAAAAAAAAAAAGCTTTAGTCCCTGAGTTTCCTATTCATCCATCAACGCTGGCACCCTCTGTGCTTTGTAGCCCTCCATTTTTACTCCAGCACTTAGATGGCTTTGTCAACATTTTATGCTGACCTTTGGGGAGTTTTCTTTCCCCTCTCCATTATTGGCTACTCTTCTTATGAGTCGGCATTTCTGTTAGCAATCTGAGCACAACATTATTACAATACCTTCTATGGGCACTTCTCTCCACCTTTATTGGTAATGATACCATTGTGCCTGATGCCCCGACACTGCTAATTGTGGGTTTGCTCATAATTACTGCTTCTCCAGCTTATTAGTACCACTGACTCTCTGCTCCAGCCCTAATTGTATGTGTTTGTGTTGCGTGACGGTCTCTGTGTTTTCAAACTGAAGTCTAGAAGGTTCTTCAAGGACTGCAGACAAGGACTTTGAGGGCACTTCTGAAAGTCCCCAAAGAGGTACCTGACTTGGACAGACACTTATAGAGTCACCCTCCTCGAGATGTGGTAACCCCAGGACGTAAAACAAATATCGTTAGGAATTCAAAAAAAGAAGTCTGGAATTGTCAGACCAATCGACGTCTAGTACGACACTGCCTGAATTCAGCAGTCTGTCTGCCTGTTTGACTTCAGTGGTCACAGCACAGATGAGTGATTTTATAGAAACACAAAAGCCTTATCCAAACACCTTATTACAGCAATCAGACACTTGGCATTTATGACTTTAAAATCACTATGGCCTCCAAGTCTACAATCCAGGCATGTGGAAGAGTACTAGCAGCGACCACAGAATCTCCCATCCATAAAGTACTACTGTATGTCATAATGCTACTTAAGCACTTGACATTTTTCTGAGGTTATCATTATCCAATGACGCAGCTGTATTTATAGAGTGGGCCCAGTGCTATGGAGGAGGTGGGTTTGCCTGGAGAGGCTATGAAGAGGGCGAAAGGTTCGCCATTCACAGTCATATATCTGTTAAACAGAACTCCGTTTTAACACTGGATTAGGGCGATGGACCAGTATGGGCTTGTCAAAATCCTGGAGCGCCACATACGCACAGTGATCAAAAATGATGCAAAAGGTGAGTGAACACTGTTTGGTTTATGCCACCGCGTGATGCGCATTCTCCTGCTGCATCTGGTCCGCAATTACCAAAAAAAAAAATCTCAAATGGCAAAGTGACGAAAATGTACAGGTTGGAAATATGATAGCATAAAATTTGAAGGTTTTTTTTTTTTTTTCACTTGAACACATGTATAATGAAATGCAACCTTAATAAAAAAAAATGGGAATAAACTGTATGTAATTACAGAAATTTCAATTTAAATCATTGTTTACCGTGGCAAATTTCAGAGCAAAGTGTTCTGTGACTTCTGTGCCTTCAAAAAATTCCATAAAGGACTCCGGGATTTTTTTCAAGTCTACATTTGATGTGTTTCCTCAGTTCAGTTACTCTATCAGTGCAGTATTTAGCATGTCAGCTAGAAAGGCTATATTTATACATTTCTAAAGGCATTACTGAACGGCAGAAATAATGCTTATTTAGGAATGCTTTAATTCCAGAAACCTGCTCAAAAATTGTTATGAAGTGTTGGCGAGGATAACTCTGTTATGACTGTCCTTTACTCGTCTTTATTGACTCACGCTAGATGGTACGAGCAGAACAGGTCACATGATGAATCTTCAGAAGTTAAGGAAAAACAGCTTTCTCTCGATGCACTGTAGCTCTCACCATACAGATAAAACTAATCACCGCATTGCAGATGATCACACTTGAAGGTCACATTTTTTGATGTGTTATTGTGAGGTCTCCTTTTTATTGCCATGGGAGCAGGAATAATTTAATTATGCATTCACTACATCCATTTTCCCTGTCCTGCTTTTTACTCCCCTTTTTTGAAGGGAGATTCATAATCAGGGATAGTGTTGTAAAAATGGGAGTGAGCTGGTTGATCTAGCTGCCTGCTTTCTGGAGATGGGCGCAGAGCTCAGTCTCTAGGCATCCAAACACTGATTTATTTACTGGTCCTTCCGTGCTTTTCTGACGACCACATGCAGCTTCCACCGTCCCTCAAAAGCTTCAGCCAGCTGCAGAAAGCGTGTATATTACAAAAACCCCATCTCACACACACATACACGCCCACCCACACCCACACCCACATCCACATCCACACACACACACACACACACACACACACACACACACACACACACACACACACACACAAATGCATACACACACACACACACGCACGCACTCACACATAAACACACATGTTGGAGTGTTCAGACAGTGATCTCAGGCACCTTAGATGACTCAAACACACACACACATGCACACACACACACACACACACGCGCACACACACACACACACTCCCCAACACTGGATTGTTCAGACAGTGATCTCAGGCACCCTGTTGGCTGGAGATGCAGAGGTCTCTGTGATTCACCGGTGTGATGTAAAACCAGAGGCCTAGCTGTCAGACAGCAGACAGAGTGGAGCTTCAGATAACAATCCTGACGCCAGTCCACTGTACAGTCAGTAGAGTGCATCGTACTGCCCCTATGTCAGCTATCCAGGTTAGCGCTAAGTCCAGATTACTGTCTGTCACAGGAGGAAGGAAAACAGAGTGGAGGGTGAGTGACGGTGGCCATAAAACAATGGAGAGAGTGTGGAGGCTGTTTTTAAGTGGAGCCTCTAAGTTTGCATCCGAGATGGATTGCATCTCTGTGTGAATTTCAAAAAAGGCAACCTAAAGAAATACCTTTTTTTCCACTGTACCTGCTGTCAGCATTGACTGAGTCGGAATTCAGCCAGAGATTAAATTAACACTGAACATCCTTCTGATTTAACAGTGCATTTAGGAGCTAAGTCCAGATATTTTCATGAAAAGTCAAATGAAATTGAAACCGTTTGATAGAGGCTTTGCTAGAACACTAATTTTACTTGCATTGTTATCTGGAATGTGTGGTGGTGTCTCATTCTTAACACAACTGACTTTGAAAGTTTTTCAATTTTCTAATTGGTCCAGCTCCACTTACAACATGGCCACAGTGCATCAAGAAAACGGAGAACAACTTTTGTTTATAATTGAAGCAACAAACAGCCTGGAAGTGTCAGAGCAATAGAAAAATGACTTTGTACGTTATGTAACTAATGCAAGCTTTGTTAATGTTTTAACAAAAGGTTTCATTTGACTTTTAATATTATAAGGGAGTTATACATTTATAATAACTTTAAAAGTCAGTTTTAGAAAGGGAGTGGCAGTTGTTGCTGTATGTGTGCCTGTGACTTTGTGTGTGTGTGTGTGTGTGGCAGAAGGAATAAAATCATATGCATGTGTGTGTGCGCGTGTGCGGTAGGGAGGGGTTGAGCCAGTGTTTCTCAAGGTGATGGCACACGCTGAATAGAGCTCTGTGTATCAGGCTGACACCTCGCTGTGTAACACGCAGCCGATAGATCGACAGACACATAACGGGTCGACACCGCGCCTCCTCCATCTATCTCTGTTGAGATGTGTGAAACACTTTATAATAATGGCCATCTAAATATAACCAGCTCTTTCAATAGCTGGCATAGCAACAGAGTTAGAACTTTCAGCGCTGCCTTGTATAATTCTTTGAATAGAGTGATCTTGACTCAACTTTTGCTTTGTCTTATTTGTTTTGTATAGGCGTTACATAAAAGGTAAGAGGTAGGGGAGGCATATGCATTTCTATGCTTGTCAGTGAGTCTGTCAAAAGAAGACCTTTCAAGAGAACTTTAGAAAAGTGAGATTTTGTACATTATGGAGGAAAATTCCGTATTTTCCTAAGTTGTCTGGATGTGCTTTTCATCTGCCTCCGCCATTTCTGTTTCTTAACACTGAAACTTTGTATCTTTGAAACTTTGAGACATATTCAACTCAAACAATCACAACCCAATTACCTGATGCGGTGCTGCTTCGTCGTATTAATGGTGTAGGGGCATACGCATATCATTGCAATCATCATCCCACCCGGAATGCTTTGGGAGAAGTGTTACTTGTGTCTTGTTGCTCTTGGTGCTCTGTCAGATGCTTTGAAAGAGAAGAAGCATCCCTTCATAATGTAATCAAGAGTATGTGTCCACTGTAACTGCCTGTGCATAACTCTCATTCATCAGTAAACTCAGCAGATGTATGCATGTGTGTTTACATGTCTGTGCATTTGAGAACCTTTGAGTCATACAGTGGATATTTGAATTGTTCTGCCTTATCATTTGTAGTAACTACTGAACTTCATTTTAGCCACAGCTCAGTGTTGCTCTCCTTACTATTCTACCAGCTTGTATTAGGAAGGGGCTGAGATCTGAGTAATGGACATATTTGAGCGTGTCATCATTCATGTGGAGGTCTACATGAGGCTTTGTGACAGCCCCTGAATCACTCTCCCAACGTTTCTGTAATGTAGTTATTATAGGGTTGCCATCATGCTCTGTCATCATGTCAGCAATAGTGCACAGGCCAATGTACTATCCAAAGAAGCTTATGCTTTCAGAATGTGCAATAGAAAGAGAAGCTCATTGGGTATACTGTAGGTATATCATTTGGTAAGTCAAGTCTCTTAGTTTCTCCTAACTTAGAGTGATCCCTTTGGGTAAATGTGTGATATTTAAAGAGGCAAGGATGCTTTTAATAAATAAATACAGACCTCAGTTTTTGAAATACCACATATCTGGGTTCATCTACACTCAACCTCTCCCATACTGCTGTGGTATTGTCTCTCCCCAGTTGTGAATCAGAGAGTCTCTTGCTTTAAGAACTTTGTTTAAGAACTACTGTATCGTTCCTGCTTTTCTAAAATGTTTCCATGACACAAAGACACAAAGACAGTTGTGTTTGATATTCAGTCACATAGTACAAGTGCATGTGATTTTGTGTGTGTGTGTGTGTGTGTGTGTGTGTGTGTGTGTGTGTGTGTGTTTAAGTCCTTGCATGACTTTGACAAGCTATCCTTTGTCACACACATAGTTTTGGAAAGAATCTGTGACATTACATAAGTGTTGAAATACACTGTTCTGAGCAGAGGAGACAAGTCTTCAGATGAATGGCTTCAACTGCTCTTTTAAAAGGAATTTGTTCAATTTTAGGCATAAAACATGAACATTTTCATAACTTTGACCTTAACTGTCTCGACCTGGGTGAAAGTGTTTTAAATCAAATAACCGAACTTAATGAAATATCAAACTGGCACCACAGGGGGTCTGTTCCCCTGACAGGAAAGGTGTTACAGGGAACAAAAAAAAAAAAAAAACCCTCTCCTTGTGTTTCTGTTTAAACTTTCTCAAGGTCTCCATTTTTTTTTTTTTTGTAAAAGGCAAATGGAGTGTCTAAGCTAAGTGTCTGTAGTGTTAGCTCTTACATGCTTTCGTGTTAACATCTGAGTTTTCCTGGTGTTGTGTCTGTGATGGACTAGGACAACATAACGGGCAACGCTGCTCCTCATGAGTGAGTTACACAAACTCTGTCAAGACAGCTTCAAGAACAGTTGTAATAACAAGAAGAGAAAAAAAGATTTTTGTACAGTGGGTGGTTTCCCCTGCTAATAGATTTTGTATCACTTTCGACCCATATTTTACTTGGTGATCAATGGCAGCATGATGGATGTACTGTTGGTGTATCCCATAGAGTGTAACTGAAGAGGATCCAACTGACAGAAATGTGACACTGTGAGGACAGTGCCAAATACACTTTGATTATGTATTTTCAGGAGTGGGGGAGGGGGGTCTTGATGATGGGTTCAGTTAAGGATAAAGTGACAATGTAAAGAAGGGAATAAAGAAGAAGATTTGTTAAAAAAAAAAAAGATCCTTTTTTTTTTAACATGGCTATCCTCGCAGGACTAATAGCCAAAGATCCATGACAGCAGAAAATACTGTTGATATAGCTGAAGACAAATTTCTTTTATTTTAAAAAGCTGTCTTCTAATGAGAGTCTCGTATGCAGTTTTCTCAGAACAGTGGTAAGGTTTAAGTGAGAAAACCATTCATATGTGAAATGACAGAGACTAATAAATTGCCTTTATAGGTAATCAATCATTATTAATGGATTCTAGTGATTTAATTTATACACAGAGGGCCTTTCAGTCCCATGCGACTAGGGAAGTGTTCAGTGTCTCCCACATGCATTATTCATCTATGGAAATGACAGTACATTTTTGGAAAGAGTCATCTTCCCAACACAGCAGTATTTCCTTAAGGTAAGTAATGCCAAAAGAAGGTTTTGGGAAACTAATTGTGTTAGTGGTTTTGAAAATGTTGCAAAAGCAAATGCTGATGCAGCAGTACTTCAGACTCACAATTAAGGTTTCGTTCAAAGTAGTAATTCCACTATATCACTGTCTTTGAGTTCATTACGCATACACACACACACACCCCCGCATGCAAACGCACGCGCACGCGCACGCGCACACGCACACACACACACGTATATATATATATGTATATATATATGTATAAACTGGCACCACAGGGTATATATGCGTGTGTGTGTGTTGTGTGTGTGTGTGTGTGTGATGAACTCAAAGACAGTAATATAGTGGAATCACACACACCTACTGATCTTCTGTTTTTGAAAAGAACAGATCGAGTTCATCAAGCCACACGTGGAATTATGAAATTCTGTTACGTTAAATTTCAGTCAGATGAATACTCTCATATTAGTAAAGAATTGTGTTAGAAGTAGCTACAGCACTGTTAATATTTATCCCAGAAAATGACAGATCATTCACCTCTTAGATACAATCAGTAAAACAGTTCTCCATCAGGCAAATAAATATATGTCAGTGATTGATTTAGCATTTTTCCTCACATTACACCAACACATATAAACACATAAGCATTTTTAAGTGTGAGGTCTCCAGTGTCTGTTTGCTAAATCCTGTAATGTATATATGTTCGATTCAAAAGTGTTCACGAAGGAAACCTCCATTGTCATGAAAGGAAAGAGTGTCTCTTTGTGGTCAGCTTGGCTTCCTTTGAATCTGTTCTGCTGTATCCATTTTCCCTGTGAAGGCAGCGTTCTTATACTGGACCTGACTTAAAAGCAAGCAGTCAGTAGAACCCGATCTCTCCTGAGGGAATCCAGACCTGTGGTTTTGTGTGACAAACTCCCGTTGATTTTGTGAAACTGACCTCCTCATGTCCTTTAACACATCAGCGCAGGCAGAAATTCAGAAAAGAAACCCATTCCTCTTATCTCTTGGAAAGCGAATACTCTGATGACATTGACAAAAGGATGTGAGTGGCTGCCTTTTATTTCCAGCTAATGATACTGTATAACCTCTCTTTTTGAGGGCGGAAAAACAGAGTTTGTGCTTAGGAGTGCTCACTGCAGCTAGATCAATATCTGTGCGATCTGGATACCCTAGATCAGAGGCCCTTAATAGAATGAACAGTGACAGTGCGGTAGTGTCTTTGGTGATGTGCCAATCAGCTCTGAATCAGTCGAAACGGAGCTTTACCACATTATGACTCAGACTGACTGAGACTGGAGTGGCAGTGATAAAATTACAGTAAATAGGACTAATGGTGTGTGTGTGTGGTGCATTCCTTCAATGAATCATAGCTGAATGTTACATGATGACAGCGAAAGGGCCAACCCGCGGTGGGCTATATATCAGCCAGAGTTTGCTCCTGGAGCATATACAGGGTATATTCAGTTGTCTAGTGTCCTGATATGACAGAGTCATTTTTAATGGCATCATTCAGGCAAAGTCTAGCAGTACTGATGATGGTGTGAAAAGGTAAGAGAAATTGACAAGGACGTGCTCTAGAGTGCCAAGGTTTTGCTTTGCACCCAAGGGCTAAACTGCTGATCTTTTGGAATTTATGTCTCACTTCATTTTGAAAAATGTGAGCTACAGAGGACCTTATCTTATACAGGGGCACAGGTGTTTTTTTTTTTTGTTGTATGGTATGTTTATGAATGTGTGACAGCCAGTGAGAGGGATTCAAACGAAGCAGTTAGTCATTTATAGAATACTCTGTGTTTTGACGTAATGCACTATCGATCTTTAAACTCATTTAACCCCTTTTTTTTTTTTTCCAAAAGACACCGTGACCTTCAACAGATGACATTTCGTCACTTAGAATGTTCATTGATTGACACAGTAGAACAACATTAAGGCACGCAGAAGAGTGAAGATACCCTTTGGCTTGGTCATTCTGAAAACAGTTGTCAGTAAAGTATTAATTCCTTGTATTTCTTGTAGTAATCATTGCTAGTAAATAATAATAAAAAAAACGCTTTCTACATAACTGCTGTCTTTAGTCATGTCTGTAAGACCATTTATTAGGCTGCCAAACTGGAGAGGAAGGGAGAAAGCAAACACCAGCTATTGTTTATCTTTGTGGCAAACAGAACAACAAGAGTCAACAGGACACCAATAACAATGACAGAACAGCCAAGAACAAGAGTACTGTGAAAAGTCCTGAGAGATATCTTGGAGTTTACAGTTTGGCATCTAAAGGCTGTGGCTACATTTATCACACAAGCTTTTTATGACGTTATGATGATCAAAGGCCACAGTGACAGTAATGGTGGGGGCTGCCATTATATTATAGTTTTGTTAAGTCTGTTATAAGATGCATTTTTCAGTTTAGTGACTTCATGTCTGTCTTTTACCTTTCCTGGGCTTCCACATACATGGAGCCAAAATTTATGATGGAGATCACAGTGCATGGCAGTGGGATTGAACCAGACTTTCACAGCACCTATAAGTGTTGGCTTCACTTGAGGTCAATGTGGAGCACAGAGTTAGACATACACCCCCAAACACACACACACACACACATATATATATCTCACTGGGTATGTGTTTTATTGTGTTTTAAGAGCATTATGAATCAATGAACATCATTCCCACTGGCTCAGCTCGTCTGCCCTAGGCTGCTCCATGGTCACGCTTGTGTGTATTTCATAGGTTAGAGATCATGTGCCTGTTAGAGGGACATATGTTGTATTTATGGTCAGAGAAATGGCACCACTGGCCAATAAACAGCCTTGTGCACAATATGATATATTGGACTATAGTGAATCATGACTGTCTGGTACCTAGGTGTACAGTATTAAAAAAAAATCACCACCAGTAATCCTATTGGTGTTTTAACAAGAGAGGGGGAAAAATCATAGTAATAATCTGAACTGTTTTTTTTGTTTGTTTGTTTGGTTGTTTTTTTTTGAGAATGTAGTGAATATTGTCATTGCTGTGGTTCCTGCAGGATCCAGATGTACAATGACATCCAGAAAAGTTATCGCATACATATTCTCAACTGTTTAATGTCTTCACAATAACTATAAAGCTAGGGACTAACAGTACATGTTGGTTCTCTCTCATTCCATTTTTTTGCATATGAGAAACAGGGCCGCATGTCCTAGAAGCAATGAGGCCAACATTGTGTAAGAATCTGTGGTCTTTCGGTGTTTGTGCCATTCCCTTTAATTAGATACTTTTCTGACTACTCTTAGCGAAAGGAAACTGTCCTTTGTCAAACAACTGTTTGTAATGTTTAAAAAAAAATAATTTTGTGAAATATTAATGGTAGAGTTGTCATATCTCAAATGGCTTTACTTATTCATATGATGCGTGTTACAGGAAAATCATGATTCACTGTTTGAGTATGGTTAGCGGACAGAGGAGAGATGCTTTCAAACTAGACCTCTAAATTCTTATTTTTTTTGGCTCATGAATTGCATCAGAGTGTGATCATTTGGTGGAGAAAATAAACTTTTTTAATTTGTTTTACGGGATGTTCTTTAATGTCAACAGTAACTTTTAACCAATAAGAGAAATAGCACTCCTGTCCTCGTGATGTAACATATCATCTAAGCCTCACAATTTACCCAGTTTCATCACATATTGTAATGTTTGCCATTGAAAAAGATGACGTAACTGCAATATACAGGAAAAACTGATTTCCTTTCATAAAGTAATATTAAATTCAGTATTCACTGTAGACCGTCTTTGAATGGAATAGAGCAGTAGAGTGCTGAAATGAACAGGTATTGGTTCCCGGAAAAGCAACATCTTCCATCCCACCTGTATTCATCACTAAGTCCCCACCCACACATAGTACTTTTTGCTTTGGCCTAGTCTAAAATTCCAGTATTTTGTTAACACTAACAGTCCAGTTGCCTTACTTACACGTATACATGAAACATGCTTGTCACTGTGTTTATTCTCTGTTCGATGCCTCTCTCTGTCTTTACAGATCCATAGTTCTTTACTCCGTGACTACCGTATAGTACTGTGTGTGGCCACTCTAGAAATGCTGACTGGTGGGAAATAGCAGACCATGATGAATGATCTGCAGAAACCTGAACACTCCTCTGTGTGTGTGTGTGTGGCGTATTCCTGAGGGAATCATTCAAACCCCTTCTCTATTGCTTGCATAGCAGGCAATTTCATTGTTGCCGACTATCAGAGCTTCCAGTTTTCTACCCCATTCATTGCAATACAGTGCTAATTGGCCATGTAACTGTATTGCAACTGGCAGACAAGTCCAGACTTGTTTTTTTTTAATTCTTCTTCTCTTTTTCATATAAAGAAGCAAAACATTTCATAGCTTTAGTTAAGCTGTAGAGGCTTGGAATAAGTCTTCCTTCTGAGGAATTGGTGAATTGCTATTATTATCGGAAACTAAGTGTGGGAGTTATAAATATGAGAATCTGATATAGATGCTTGAACATAAAATCTAATGACATGAATTTTTGGTTTAGTGACAAGACAAACATTAAAATATGAAATTAAAGGTTTACTTTGTGTAATGTTCCCAATGAAGCTACATCATTTTTAGACATAAACATTTTGAGCAGCCTGAAGCTAGAACAAGATATACAGAATTCGAGAGATATAAGCAAAATATTTAAATATTGTTTACAAAGCTAACTCACATTATGTTGTGACTGACTGTCCCATTTAGGATTGAATCTGGCTATCTAATTTCCATAACAATTTTGGAAATATCTATGAATTGCAGTGTCAATGGATGTAATAAGGATATTGCAATGTAATTAAAGCTGCAGTTGTAGGCTTCCTAGTCAACCACTTAAGCCATTGTTACAGATTCATTGTATAATTTTTAGGGGATGAATTCAAACAGAGCTGACTGAACCCAGGCTTCTGTTTATTAAGTAGTCTGAAACAGACATAGGTCAGCTTTTACTGTGTTAAATGTAGATATGTGATGTTCGTGATACTCAGTCAGAGATTGTTTACAGTAAATATGTTTAAAGAGGTTCAAAGCCTCCTCTAAAAATTTCTTTCAGGAAGTCCTCTTCCCCACTTTGCGTTACCAGAGTTCAAAAATAACTGAACTCACAGGATTCAAAATAGGCCCAGAGCATGATTTGCCCTTTTAAAATTCAGTGCTCGTATCAAGTTTAAAAGTGGGAAGCTAGACAAGTGGGAGCTACTGGTTGTTACTGCCTGCTGTTAAATTTATAAAAGTTTAAACTTGGGCCAGGACACAGTATGGTAAGTGCTTGCTATCTCTTTGCTCATTCTTGCCGTTGGATTATGTAATCCATGGCAAGTTCAAAAGCCCTTTCATTAAATGGAGAGAGATATCGAGGGAGTGTAATGTATTTGTCCACCTGAGCCCGCATGGCTGACGTTTGACTACAGCTTTGTCCCAACATGAATGTATGCCCAAAAAAGGGATGGTGACGATGGTGCTGCTTTGATTGGTGATTTATCGCTGTCTGTCATGGAACGGGCCAGTGACTGAGATTTCAGATGCTGCGTATACAATACAGACCAAGAGGTACTCTGCTTGCCTATTAACAGTCAGCTCACACCACTAGATCAGCACTCAGCGAGGTGCCTCTGCTCTGACCTTTGTCCCCAGTGAGTGGCTGATAAGTCAATAAGTGGCTCGGAGGCATGGGTACTATAGATAGTCTAGTTTAACTTTGTTACAGCAGAGTAACACCCCCCCTCCCCCCCCACACACACACCCCTTAACATCCTCTTTTAATAAATAAGAGAAATGGATTGACCCGTGAAAAACAGCCGTGTTGGTTTTTAACTGCCCGAGTCATGAACTGTCGTGGTGGTTTGAAATAGCTTTACTGGGAGACTTCACTGGCTTGCTGGAGAGGTTGTAAGGTTTTAAAAGATGCCATGACAGACAGATGCCATAGTCATGATGCAATATCCTCACTCTGGATAAACTGTAATGCAGACCACTTGCGTTATCCATGACTCTGGACCTGGCCCAATCTGGCAGAGGAGGATAAGGTTTGGAAAATTTTACCTAGACACTTGATTTCCACACAGTTTATCTCACTCTTATCTGCATCACAGGATGTATTATTATTGACGGTTTCAACTGGACTCAACAAAAATTCTGACCCAGTGTAGATCTTTGTGTAAAGTGTACATAGTGATCACCCTTTTGAAGAAACACAAGTTCCACTGTGTTAAGCTCATAACTAAAGTTTGGGACAAATTGAAACACTCTCAGAATGAATTTAACACTGGTGAATATGTTGCGCTGTAGGATTTTCCGACGTGTTTTGTGTGTATGTGCTTTTTTTTCGTGTACACATAAGAAAAAACAAACAAACTACATTTTGTGATTTTTTGTTACTGCTGTGGATAAGCCAGCAGCTCCACATGCCTGGATCTCTGAGAGTGCTGCTGCAGGCGATGCTGCACGCATAGAAACTGTCCTACCCTGAGACGATCAATATAGTGCTTAATTACAAAAGGCTTTAGATCCGTAGTTCAGATTTCAGTGAAATACTTCTGTTTCATGAGGGTTTCATACATTATGCTTTAAATGTAAGTCTATTATTTTTTTATAAGTTTGCTACATCAGAATCTCTGAATGGGGTATTACAATATTGCTCCCACAACTAAGCCTTAGTTCTGGCATTATAATTACATTTGATTTGATAATTAAACCAAACAGAGCTCTCTATCTGTTCACATTTGAACTTTTTTCAATTACTAAATGGTTTTATTGCACTTCACCTAGACTGCACTTTAATGAGTTTGTGATGTTTCTTGTGTTGAAATTTTATCATGGTCCACGGACTACACTTGCCTTGCCTCTATCTTTCGTAGCTCAAAACCCATGGCCTGCTTGCTAGCTACATAATTTTGCAATGCTATACGTGAAAGAAAATGTCCTTCGTTCAGACCCTTTAGGCTTTAAGTGACACAGATATATTATAATAATACTACACATATAAATCAATGGCATGCATTTAATGACAAATTTTTTTTTAGTATTTAATAATTTCTTATTAATTGTCACTTAATAAGCAAGTATTAATACAGACATTCAGAGGTTTTAGAAATTTGTGTAAGATTATAAAGATTATAAAGTGATGTACAACACTCCACATTCCTTTTCTCTGTTTGCTTTGTACAACTTCAATAAAGACTGATTTATACCAGTTGAAAACTTTTTGTTTTGAAAGTTGCTATCTTTTCAAGACGCCTTTGTTCTTATTTACAGTAGACGTGCTACACATGTCCTTGGCAAGAGCTTAATTTACTCACATGACGCTAAGAAAAAAGACACTGGATAAAACAACATGCGCTGCCATGTTGAGCAGTACAGCAGGGGGCTGTTTCAGTGAAGAACGTGTGTGGCGTAAAGCTTTAAGGGAACACGTGTTCACGTGTGTGTGATTTATGAAGCTGGTAGGTAGGCACTTATACCTGATACTTATGGCAAACGTCCAACATAGTGTTCTCCCGGTGTGTATCATATTCATTTTAGCACAAGCTCCTTCCCACACCTGGACCAAGACTGCCTTCAACCTGCATATGGGGCTTTTGTCAACACAGCTTTATCTATGCTGCACATCTCATTTTTTTTGTGCGCACAAAGTGGCTTTAAAAGAAACAGTTTTTAGTCTTTAGGCTAGATATGACAGGTAGCTGTGTGCAAGGGCTGCACACCTGGTTGATCATTAAAGACCAAATTTTCCCAGGTGGGCAACTGAGCTGTGGCTGACATTAATTTAAGCTCCTCCTGGATGACAGAGTCTGTGTAAACTGCAAAGACAAGAGTAGTATCATGTGGTACAATGGGCACAAAGCCCATATAGCTGAGTCAAATAGATCAAACTTCACGAGGAGCCTGTAGTATGTCAGCAGTAAATAGAGATGTGTGGTTTCATTCATAGTGTGGGCAATTCTGAGTTATTGCTTGGGTCCACTTTGTTTGTTATTGGCTGTTATTATTAAATATGTATAATGACCTATATTTGATATTGTATACTGACCACCCTCCTGAAATGGCTTGCGTCTGCAAATGGAAGACAACATATCATCTTTCTAAGCAGTTGAATAAAGTACTGGCCCAGCATGGAAACCGCTAACATGGCAGTTTGGTTTTTACTTTCCAAGATGATTTGCTTTGGGAGCTGGTGGCAGATTGGTCAGATTACGACATTAATGCCAAAAAAAACAGATTCAACTGTGACTTTAGTGTTTCCTTCCGTTATCAACTTTTTTTTACCTCAACATTTTTCTCAACCATCCTGATGAGTGATGAAGTGATAAAAAGATTATTTGAACTTGCATTAACCATTGAGCAATTCCTATTGTTTTCTGTTAGATGACATAGAGCATACATGGCTTGGTATCATATTTTGTGTTGCATGTGGCTGAAAATAGAACTGCAAAGATGAAACTCCATTTTTTGATGTCCATAAAGCTCTATACACATCTGATTTGTGTGTGCAATTAAAATTCATCCTCTCTTGTCCTTACAGAAAACATGAAATAGTGTGTATGTGAGAGTGTGTGTGAGAGAGAGGGAGAAAGAGAGAGAGAGAGAGACAGAGAGAGGAAGAAATAATGAACACATTGCAGAGAAGGTAAGAAAACAAGAGAGCGGAAGACTGAGTGCTAGGTTTGAAGAGGGAAATAGAGAAAGATTGAGGGAGTGAAGGTGAAAAATAGAGAAGGAGAAAGTGAGAGAGTAAATCATGAGTCAGGGTTTGACTACTGTGCAGCTCCATGGCAGAGCTTCACTCACTTTTACTAGACCAAAGAGACAGCTTAGGTGACGTCAGTCCCACTGAGACAGACTGTAGAGTCGGGGTCAAAGCCTCATCCACAGATCCAGCTGTTACACACGCCAACACACACACACGCACATGTGTACACACACACACACACACACACACACATAATCCAATTCTGTCACATATGAACAAGGCATCAGGTACAAACATGCATCTTATCACAGTTACAACACATCCTACATCTCTCTTTGCTTCACTGCCACAACAGCCCAACAGGAATTAGTCTTTGTGTTCTCACAGAGGACAACAAAATATCACAATACATTTTAAAGCATGTCAGTTTAGAACCAATTTAAACAGTCACACACAGTCATAAGAACTATCACAAAAACAACACATGTGGGATCCTGAAAGTGCATCAGTATATGATATTCCGTGATATTCTATTCTATTATGATTGTACTAATCCAAAAACTACATCTAATATCTAATTAAGTAGGATAAAAACCCTAAACTATAATTAAAGAATAACTAGGAGTTCAAAGCGCGAATAGCCTGGGGATACATACTATTCTTAAACTGCTCAGTTCTGAGACAGAGTCGTCCAAACCTTTTCCCTGAGGGAAGGTGTTGGAGAGGAGGAAACACTGGGTGAGAGGAATCATTTATGATCTTCAGAGCCTTCTGATTGAGGCAGGATTCTCTTAGGATAGAGATGGGAAAGAACAGCCTAATATTTTGGAAGCCCAGCCCAGCCCAAACTGCCAAATGGCTACAGAGAAAACAAGACCACTCTCAATCACAGATTTATAAAACTAAATCACTCTGTTCTTTGATTCACGATATTTCCTCAACTCTTGCAAGAAGAACTGTCTTTGATAAGCTTTTTTAGTTCTAAGCTGTACATTGACATCAACTCCCCCCCCCCCCCCCCCCCCAAAAAAAACCCCAAACGAAACGTAAAATCATCAATTCTATCCACAGTCTCTTCCTCAATATGAAATGAAAGCAGATTTATTCCTATCTTCCTCAAATGAATCACAATCTCCTTGAAGCTTCTATATGTCCATAAGATATACTCTACACACAGACACACACAGCACAACAGCTGTATGTGCACGATAGTACAGAGCCATACACACATTAACAGACAACTTCATTCTTATTGTAAAGTATTTTGCGTGTGATTCAGCTTGCATGTGTGTGTGTGTGTGTGTGTGTGTGAGAGCTTGTGTGTGTGTGGTCTCTGTTTCTGTGTTTATGCCAGATAAAGACCAGCACCATTAACACTTGTAGTGTTGAACAGTGATGTGGTGAGTAGCTACAGGCTGGTTGGACCATTGTCACCTCACTCTGTGTCTCTTTGGTGCATATGGAAAGTCTAAGAATAGCTGTGCCACCTGATTGGCCTGATAATGGAGTATTGATGGCTCAGCAGCACAGAGTGAGACATGAAAGCACAAAGGCCTAGCCGTGAAAGATCCAGCTCACTGCCGTTGACGCCAAACCTCTTCCTTCTATTAAGAGCAGGGACATGGTGTTTTGTGTGAAACCAGAGATTTTCACTGATCTCTATCCTCTATCTCTTTTTACTGTTGTTTTTCTGTATGTGAAGTAAACTGTTGAAGATGTATTTGTTCCCATTTTCGCTGTACCAAGTTTATGGCTAGGTGAAAACACAAGCCCTAAATATTGCTAATCTTACCATGTCTTTTTTCCCCCTTTGGCTCCATTTGTCGCTGTTAGTCAACGGTTCTCTGGGAAGAATAGGCATTTTCTGACCACAGCTCAAAAAAAAAAGCTGTGGACAATACCTGACACTTACCCTCAGTTAATTAACTCCATTCAGATGGCTTTCCAATTAAAAAAAAAAAAAATTCAAAATACTGCTTTATTTCCTTCAGATGTTTATGAGCATCACAATTCCTAATTTCTCTGTTCACTGTGAGTGCTGATTCCCTAGTTGGGACCTATGTTAATATGGTGTAGCTTTCATATTTCAAACAGATATCATTACTGTGTGTCCTAAACGGACTTGCCTGGATAATTACTATCTTTGTGTGCTGCTCTGAACCACTGGCTAGGCAGAGGCAAATGGAGGTACCTATAGGTTATTGCAATAACAAAGTTGATGCTAGACCAACTAATGCTAACACTACCAGCTCTTCTTATTGTTCAGTTAGTTGTTCGGCTTGAATCATTTGAGAAACAGAGTCATTTTAGTGGATCGCTGTGCATAGTTTTCATCCCTCTCAACTCAACAGTAAAAACATGAGCAATTTTGACCAAAATAATTTCACGGAACAAAATGTGACTTGTCACATTTATTTTTAACTATAGCGCAGCGCTATCCATCTGCTAATTACAGTCAAGTGTGGTATTATTTCTAGATCTCTAATTATAAATAACGGATCAGGCACAATGAGCTTTTAGTGTAGAGGATGTGCTGTAAGGAGGGAACTTTGCCGT
This sequence comes from Chanos chanos, assembly GCF_902362185.1. NCBI lineage: Eukaryota > Metazoa > Chordata > Actinopteri > Gonorynchiformes > Chanidae > Chanos > Chanos chanos. Next base: position 29,190,564 of record NC_044504.1, on the reverse strand, counting down.
GTAGCCGTCTCTATGGCTCTGCACCTGTGCCACACATATTCCAGTCTTAAAAACTTCCTTCACAGCCTGGTTAAACTTCTTTTTTTTTTTTGAGTTTGCCTGTGTGGTAATTGTCTGTGCTGAATGAATCCATATTGAACATGGCATACTCAATGTGCAAATGGTGTTTAGCTATGACGCAAAACTCCAGAGCCAGTTTCCTTCAGCCAGGGTCAAACAGAGGCACGTTTAATGACTCCGGAGAAATGAACAACACCGATGCTCTAATGAAGATGGCTTAGAGCATCCCTTCCTTATTTTGACCATTACCCAGTGCTATTATCCTTGCTGTGCTCTCCTTGGTGGCTTTAACTGTGCACATTATTCAGTTTCCTTATGTTATATGTTTAATGATTTTCTGGACTTTTTATTTGCTTCCTTCATTTGTTCTCTCTCTCTTCTGTCTTTTCTATGTTCCCTGTTCCTGATTAGCTGCTTTATCCTCAGAACTCTTATACATACATGCACATGCACACAAAAGTGTCTGCACAACACAAAACACCCATGCATATTTGAAGGTGGTCTCAATACAGGTGAACCACTGAAGACAGAACAGGGTCTCTCCCTCTCTCTCTCACTCACACTCTCCCTCTCTCACTCTCTCTGTTTTGCAGCCTGCGTTTCTGTTATGTGCTACGGGTCTTGAAGCTTCACATAACTTGGTGACTTTCCTTTTTCTTTTTCTTTACCTCTCTTCTTGCCAAATTAGAGATCTGACCTCCAAACTGTCACACAGACACTCATCCTAGGGATTAACCTATCAGGAGAGAGCTCAGGGACACACTCGTGCTGTTTCCAAATCTGTTTATTTAATGACTCCATGACATACACACACACATATGCCACCAGGCATGACAGATAGGGCTGTCTAAAACATGACTGTTATCCTGCTCTCTCTCTCTCTCTCTCTCTACCCCATCTCACCTAATGATTTCTTCCTCTCTTGCAGAATCTGAGAAACACAGAGGTGCTATCTTGCTTTTGCAAGTTTAGAACCATGAATCATTTCCAGTTCAGTGGCTAATATATGGGTAATAGGCAGGTGTTATTTTGCTTTTGCCCTGTGAGTCAGTGAGTGTCATGTTCCCAGAGGTGAGAAGCAACCCCCTCGGGGTGTGTTGGGCTTGCACATACAGTCTTCTTGTTTTGTAAAGCGTCACAAGCAACTGACAGGCCACGTCTGCGTCCAGCTGTATGAGTGATTGACTACCGCTGCATCACTCTGATTGCTGCTCTGTGCTACGCTACGCTCCAGCTTTGAAACCAGGGAATGGTGCAACGATTGTAGGGAGGACTAAATTACCTATTAACCTGTTTAGATGGGCACTCAGTGGTGTACCTGCCAAATTTGAACAGATGGTGTTGTGAACAAACATTTAAAGCAGTGATTTATTTTTAACTCCTGTGAAAGTGCTGAGCCTGTGAATCAGTGGCTTTTGGTACCGTTGTTCATCACCTCCAGGGGTTTTACGCTTTTAGTTAATGATCTGTCTTGCAGTGAATACCGTACAGGGACGTAAGACACATTTAAAGTCCTGCAGTGACAAGCAATGCCTAAGCGTATGGCAGCATGACTGCTGTATATCTACCATATCCATTGCATCATCCCATTAACCTCAACCTCAAAGCTAGCAGTTGTGAAAGGAAGGTTTGACAAGTGAGGATGAAAGCATTGAACTCATCAAAATTCTTATTTTACAGCTGCAATTTCAGTTTCTTAAAGGGATTTGCTACTGCACTGAAAAAAAAATGAAGCTTAAGTTATTTTACTCACTTAAATGTTTGTTGAAAACCTTGTTTTAGTTTTTTTGCATCCACTTTATTCACTGGTTTACTGGGCCAGCCACTGTAAATATTCTGACCAGTCTTTCTTGTTTAGCTATTAATGAACCAGGTACGGTCAGCACACAGGAATATCTGAAGCTTACAGAAATATCAGATCTTTGTCATGATAAATGTATTATCAAAGGCAGAGATGGTGTTGCCATATTGTCATCAGTTGTGTCTCCATAATCAGACCAGGACTGTACACCCTTTGGATGATAAACCCCTCAAAGTGAGAACTTTGAGGGCACTCAGAGAGTGGGCTGATGAATCGCACTGATCTTGAATACACTTCAGCAGCATGTGCTCAAAGCCGCAGAGATCAGTGTTATTTTTATACGATGAAGTTACCCCCCCCCCTTTTTTTTTTACAATCTATAGCTGAATTCGTGTACCTAAGCTAAAATATGCAAGTTTCATTAAGTTTTCCTTTCTTATGTTATATTATTAAATCTTGCTGTATTGTTATTTGGACTAACACTTTCAGATATAGAGTCATTTGCTTCTTATGGCAGTTGCATACAGTGAGTATGTGGGACATCTCAGTAACAGTCAGTTCTGGAGTCAACTTCAAATTGGACTCTTTAGTTCCCCTTAGTTAGAGGTGATCCTACAAATGTCCCTTTGAAAGGCCCCATGTAAGGATAATTTGGTTAGTTTGTTAGGGATTTTGCCATTTTGCAGTGTGTTTTAGCATCTAATTTGTGTGTCACATATGTGCAAAATATCACCTTGATGACGTTGACCAGCAAAAGTATTTGTGTTTAACTGTGACTGTAGTCTCTCAGGACTGTAAATCAGTCGCAGACTACTCTCAAAATTATGTTAAGGTTATATTAAGGCTTCAAATGGGAACAAATATAATTTTCTTCCTCAGGGACTCTGTGTAACTTCTCATTATGACAAGTTCACACAGTTCGACTATTTGTTAATAGATAGTTGTCAATGAAAGTTTGGCTGTTTTTCCTTTTTTTTTCACATTGCTCTCTAAATTTACACAGTAGAACAGAGGCCAATTTTCTTCTCAGTTTCCGGACTATTTTCACATTTCGTGATGAGGTAATCGTTTATAAGTGCAGCCCAAGAATAGCCTACATTTATGCTGCACAGCAGTGCATGATACAGGTCCTCCAAAGTGAACAATGGTTCTATTGCTCTGAAGAGAAATGAATAGAGTTTATGTTTAGCTAGCAACATTTTTAAACATTAATAAGGTCTACATCAAAGCAGACCAGATCTGAACAAAAACTGATGGTTAAAGTCAGATTAAAGGTTAAAGTCAAAACTTGAGATGGGATACTCAGCATTACTTAATTACCACTACTCCAACATTAGTCTGGGTTTTTATTATCAGGCTAGGTTTTGTGTGGATATAGACAGGTTCTTTTATGTTCTGTAGTCTGACTCTCTCTCTCTGTCCCTCTCTCTCTCTTTCTCTTTCTCTCTCTCTGTTTCTCTGTTCCCCCACTGTGTGTGTGTGTGCGTGTGTGCACGCACGCACATGTATATTTGTTTGTGTTTTGTGCGAGATTGTTCATCAGTTGTGGAAAATGCCCTTGCTTAGCTGGTGTAATAGGGATGATGTACCTTTTAGCATAGAGCAGACCAGGCCACATGCTGCAGCAATTACCAACCCTCCACTGAGCCACATAATGTGAGCGGCTGCATTACGAGAGGCCGCATTAGCAGCGAGCCCGGGCACCATTAGCATAGACGCATAGAGTGTGTGCTGTTGAATAAACATCCCTGTACTGACATCTAATACTAATCCCATTTGTCGCAATGTCTGTTCAATGCCAGTGAACAGTGTCAGTTTGACAATTCTGGTGCATACTTTCATATCGTATATGTGAGAATAGGACCGAATTGATCTGAAATGCTTTTATTGTCCTAAATTAAGAAACATTGTAAAAAAAAAAAAAAAGAAAAGAAAAGTTTTTATTCAGCCCATTGTTTGTACATTACATTAGTCTGGAATGTTCTTCTTCGCTTGCCTCTCTCCTGGCTGACGTGACCCTGTTCATGCATGTACTCCGTCGAAAGAATAGAAAAAGACCCAGAAGCAGAGCAGTTGGTAAAACAAGCTGTCCTGGAAACCCTGACCAGAATATAGGTCAAGTTACTGTCCTCCAGTATACAAGATCTTAAGACTTTTTTTTCCCTTTATCGTCTCTCCGTCAACTTCTTTACAATGGGCATTTTAAAACTGGCTTGACGTTAATTATTGTTCTAATGTATCAGTAACTGTGTAATTACCCGCTGTGTTTTATTCTTTGATTTGGATTTCATGCCTCTGGCGGTGCCACTCTGTAAGCGACTTCTGGATCTAGCACAGTATCGGATTTATGTTCATACTGTGTTTGGAAAGTAATCCTGGCAAACGTGGAGATCTTAATCATTTTAATTGTACTTTCCCATTTGATTTGAAGCTTTGCATCTACTGAATGAGCTGTAGTAATAAGCAACGCACTGTTGGAAATGGATGAAAGTGGAGCTTTCAGAGCTCATTTTCTCACAAGTATACCTGCCAAGTGACTTTGGAGTGTCACACGTGATTTGACTTCACAAGAGTTATAAAGACCGACAGATTACACTGCTTTAGTTTCCATTCAGCATGCGAGATACGATTTTGTTTGTAATGAATATTGCGTTTTTCCTCATCACAGTGGTCTCAGATGATTCACCTCTGTTAGGGAACACTAGACTGATCAACAGTGAACCATGAAAGAATATAACATTACCTCACAATTATCACACCAGCCATCAAATTTCTATTGCAGTGCTCTTTCTGGCATGACTAAGTTAAAATACCGTGTATAAAATACACTCTGCAGTAGATAACAAATGAGTCAATGAGATTTTTCCTCATTGACTTGACTAGGGTGAGTTTTGGGGTAGAGGCGTTAGGAGAGCTGTGTGTGGGCTGACTCTCGTCTGTGCTGATTCCCCTCATAGCTCTCTGACCCCTCCTGGCGTGTCACAGTTTCCTCGGTTACGGCTGTGGGCTGATTGATGAGGAGTCATGGATGTGGCTGTCTGATCTCCTGAACCTATTGATTCAGAGCAATGCCTATGAACCCAATCAGACCCACTGCTGGCTCTGCAGAGCTCTGCACCCCACAGGCTCCCACAACCCCTACACTGATTGCTCTCTTTTCAGCCAAGGGTATACCAGATACCGCGCTGTTGGAGGTATCCCCAGCTAACCAAGCACTGGGTGCTTAGACCAACATGCTCTTTCCCATACGTGTCCACTCTTTGTGTGGTAATGACAAGGCTCTGAGACTTGTTTTTAACCATAATTCTCTGCTGATGCTAACTCAGAACAAAGGGATATATTGACCTTGTATGCTTGCCAGTTTGTACAAAGCATTGTTTCAAGGGACAGTCGACGCAACTGTGGACTTGATTTTCACTCCGATTCAGTACATGAATTTTCATGTGAATTTTAGTGAACTGATTTGTCTAACGTATAACCTACTGCCAGATGGGAATCAAAGATCCAAATCCAAAATGATGTTGTAAACACTTAGAAGTAAGACTTCATTTTTACATTTGTGTATCAAAATAAAACAAATTAGAATTCAGTTAGAAATGTTTGACAGGAGTCTTCAAGTATGAAAATTCAGTTACATTCATTTTATTCTGGTCAGAAAAGACTTTAACCAGTCTTGTTCTGGGGACTGATTTAAAAATGCAAATACAGTGTAGGTTAAACTGGATAAACTCAGTAACCCATTGAAGACCACAAAAGACATTTCCACACCTGAAAAAATAAACCCCAAAGCAAAAACATCCACATTAAAAAACAAAAACACATGTCCACCACAAACAATAGGTGTGCCTAGATGAATAACATACACTTTGAAACATACCCATCTGGGAAAAAAAAAACACGGTGTGGCAATGAATACTTTTTGTTGTGGCGGCTGTGCAGATTTGTTCTCTTTCAGCTGATAAGATGTTAGGTCCACATACTGGGCTGTAAGGCATTGGCAAAAGGTAATGAAGTATATAAATCTTGTCATTTACTCTTGACAGAAGCCACTGTGAGTAATTCTGTGACTATGGCTGTGTAACAGTAAAAGACATGGCACAGAACACAGGCTCTCTCTCGTATAATTTAAGTCTTTATAAGATATTAACTTCCAAGTGCTTTACAGGCTGATGTTATCAATTAGAGATGCAGCAAGTAGTCAATTTGTATTGGCGAATTGACTGAAATCCTTAAGATATGAAAGAAAATGGGGAAAGAAACTGTGTTCTGTACTATGTCTGGGCAACGGCGGGGCTGAAATGGCATTGAAGATTTAAGGTCCAGTGGACATATCTGCCTGAAATCTAAGGTCTGGAAACACTTCAGTCTTGGTGAAAAGGAAGAAAAGGTTTACGAATGGGCTGATGATGATGAAAAATGGTTTTAAAATGAACACACTGACTTCTTTTTGAGATTAACATGTTTGATCCTTTTCGCTTACGTGATCTTAAATGATAAAAAAATGTATCCTTCCAAACAGTCAGATTTATGGTACTCCATCAAATGAACTGAATCACATTCAATCAAATCATATTGAATATTGAAAACTGTATTGAAACACTGCATTTGTAGTTGTATCTTTTCTGTACTCTGTCATGGATCATGTATCCAGTTACATATGAAGATATGTAGCCCTATAAACAAGCCATGGTGAATTTTTGGAAGAAAAATTGGTTTGATCTCTGTTTTATACAGTGATATTTATTTCTCATTTTCTCTTGGTTTTGTTACATTGGTTTCTTCAAATATCTCTAAATGAGGCTACTTTTCTCCATTTCACCCCTGCTGCTCTGGATGTGGTGGCCTGGCCCATCCAGTGGTGTTCTGTCTAAACACTGCTGATTACTGGTAATTCCACTGAGGCGTACCATGCTCTTGAGGTCCAGCAATGACCCTCTACACATATCTCCCCTGTTTCCCCTTGTCTCGCTGCCCTCCGTTAACTCCCTAAAGCTTGTCAGCGGGGAGCCCTGGAGCAGTGAGGCCTTTAAATACGCCCCAGAGTGGACCTTTTGAGTGAGGTAGTGCTGAGGTTTGCACAGTGCATTCCCGCTTTGAGTCAGTACTCTGGATACCACAGCATCCCACAGTGGATAACCTTTCAACTTTCAACAGAGAGAGAAAGAGAGAGAGGCCACACAGGAATCCAGTCAACATCTTACGCCTTACAAGGTACACTTTAGTTATATATACAGTATATCCCTTTAGAGATATTTTCTCTCCAAGTTGCAGTAGCTCACACAATTGTGGCCATGCAGTCAGAAGCACAGATGTCTCTAAGCAACTGAAAACAACCAGTCAACCCAGACAATCAGTATTTAACACTCTAATACGCCGAAATCATGTCCAGTGTAGTGTGTCATAATTATTCTCACATACTTTCCACAGCGCAAAGAAAGTATGGCCCTGTCTAAACTGTTACTAGAGTTTGCCATAAAAGAGGATGTATGTGTTTGTTAAGGGGTGTGTGTGTGTGTGGTTTTTTTTTTAAATCTTGATGTTCATGAAAATTAGAGTCTCATGACATTGATAGTTCCAAGCCAAAGGATGCTTATATGCTTACACACACAGACACACACACACACACACACACACACACACACACACACACACACACACACACAAACACACATGTATGTGTTATTTTTTAACAGGGGGATGGCCCAATGGTCACTGACATTACTCTATAGAGAATATAGGGGGGATGCAGGCAGGTTAACAAGGGGGATGCATTTTGCTCACTTTGCTAACAAGGAGGATGGCATCCCCCCTCATCCCCCGAGAAATCGCCTACTGTATATATATACTGTGTGTGTGTGTGTGTGTGTGTGTGAGTAACCTGTTCTCAGTCAAGTCAAAGTCAGTCAAAGGTGGTTATTTCTATGATTCTGTCATTAAATCACCTTTTTTCTATTTATCTATCTATCTATCTATCTATCTATCTATCTTTTACTTATTTTACTCCTGCTTATTACAACGCTTATTTGCACTTATATTGAATGTTGAATCTGTGTCATTAGTTTTTTTTTTTTTTTTTTTAACTGTGTGTTTTGTGCTGGGCAAAGTAGTGTTGACTTTTGCACGTCCTTGCACTGACTACCAAGATAAATTCCAACATATCCTTTACACATGGCGGATAAAGTCATTTTGATTGCGATTGTAACTCTGTCTGTCTGTCTCTGTCGGCCTTCCTTCCTTTCTATGCGTGTGCTCTCTTCTATCAGTGCTATTTGTACAGTTGCTGTTTGAGTTTGTTCATCTGTGTTTGTGTGTGTGACTCCTCTCTCTTGGTGCTGGAATCAGTCATGAATGGGCTCCCACGCAGCCTCTGAGGAGCTTTAGCTTTCACAGCGAGCGACTGTTGAAGAGCAGCGCTGAATGATGCATTACCCGGCACGTAGCTCTCGCTTTAAAGAAACAGACCGACCTGCTCCACCTTACTGCTGAGACATGTGCTCTACAGTATAAGACACAGGACCACAGAGTCATCACACGCCATTTGTACGTGCATACAGAGAATTCAACTGATTTGAATATGAGATATACATTTAGTGCATTGTTGAGGTTTGTTCATGTGTCACAGATGCTTTCATTTTCTCGTTCCTGCTGTAAAATTTATGTTTGGATGGCAGGTGTGTGTTTTATATGTTAAAGATTATTGTTGTGGGCTTTTGTGTTGTGAGCAGTACGGTGAGGTAGTGGTGTTGGATGGCAGTAGCGGGTGCTGTAGCCCCCCTCCCTCGTTCCTTTCCTCAGCACAGACTCAGTTCAAACAGATTCACATTGAGGCTGTGATGACAGGACCAGCTGCATCAGTGTGCTTCAGTGGGTCAGACACCGGCCAGACCACCAGCAATATACACGCACAACCGACAAAGAGAACAGTCCGACCAGCCCATAATGTTAAATACCACACACACGTAAACACGCACACAGACACACACACACACACTCTCCAGGAGTCATGCTTTCCTCGTGCACTTACAAACATACCCTCCTTATTTGCTGTAGTTGTGATGTCATAGCAGCATCTAAACTTATTGAACCACAGCTCAGATCAGCTCTGCAAAATCCTGATCTTTTTTTAGTGTTTCTCATTGATTGTGTGAATGAAACTCTCCACTAAAAGAAAAGACTGTTTCTCTCTCTCTCTCTCTCTCTCTCTCTCTCAAAGTGTTTACATAGTGTTTACACTGGATACATAACAGTCATGCTTAGGTGAACAGGGGCCTTGTTTTGTCTGTGCTGTCAGTAAACCTCAGAGTGCCTGTTCTTGTGTGTAATGCAATCTGTTAGATCTGACTGACCATGTAAAAAGTGCTTTGCTTTACCAGTGAATCAGAGGGGAGCAAGCTCAATGCACTGAAGCATGTCCCAGCAAATGAGTCAGTAGAGCAGCCTGTGCCCACAGCCTCCTACACCTCCTTGTCCTCCTCCTCCTCCCCTACGGCTCTCCTTCCTGAAAACAGCCACAGGAGCCCAGTATTTGGCTGTCCAGATGGCCTTGTGTCATCCAGGAGCATATTCACACTCTTCTACAGTCATATTTTGGCTATCTGCACCAGATGAAGTTTTTGAATTCCTATCAGAAACACAAGGCCTAGCGCTGAACATTCTCTAACTGTTGAGTCTACTCTCAGGCGAGTATATTCTTACTCCAGTCACTATTCTCATCCACCAAGCCTTGCTTCTAACACAGGCCTCTGGTTCTACCCTCCAGAAATAGTGATTAATGGTCCTAGCAACAAAGTGCAGTCTTCAGTCTGCTTTGACGACTGCAGCCAAACCCAGTCACTACTTCCCCAAGCCCCTGAAACAGTCACTTTGTCGTGGAAAAGTTCTGAAAAGTTCCTCCACCACTACTTGGTCAGCTGTAAACTGAAATGTGCTTAGCTCTTTTTTACCTAATTTAATAACCTTCTGCACTGGTAGTGTTTTTGTGGAGATAACAGAGGAGACACCTACTATACTGCTGAGAGTGGATACAGTTCTGCGTTATTAACCACGGGCTCACACATCACTTTCAATCTCTTTGGTGTTTGGCCATCGTTTGAACAAGCACCCCAAAAAACTCCCCTCTGCCCAGTCAGACATTTTCACACCCCCATTCTCAATATGCTTTCTGTACAACCAAAGTGAGAGGAACGAGAGCTGTATCAGTTTAATGATGCTTCATAATTCATCCATGTCTGTTACTGTAAGTCCTTTCGCAGGGCGCTCAGAGATGTAGCGGTCACTGAGATGTCCGCCGTGCGGTGTTTTGCTATGTGTAGTGGTGGAGTGTTGGTAAGGTTTTTGAACAGCTCCAGTAGTTCTATGCACACTTCAGTGTGGGATGTGGCAGGTCAGTGACTCCCCACCACCTACTGCAGCCTCCTGCCCACCTGCAGAGTCCACCCCAGCTTTACTGGACAGATGAAGATAGCAAAGCCCTACAGGAGCTTAGCCAAGGGTTAAACGAAATGCCTCAGTAAGAGGTGGGAGAGTTTTACCTATTCTCTATCTCTCTCTCTTTCCCTCTGTGAAAGGGCTAAGACCCTAAGCTTGAGTTTTATCGAACATATTGTGATCTTGCTGTTGCAGTTATGGAGCATGCCGCTGTGCTAACATGCTAAATCGGCTTCAAGCGGCATGAAGGATCTGTAGTATTTCTCCGCAGAATGGAGCCCAGTAGTGTGCTGTGAATGTTTTGTGAGCAAATCTGTGCCCCACTGGGTTTCATGGTGAACATAGAGTTAAGCATACGTGGTCCCGGGCACATATATCAGTGCTTGCAGATAAAGGAGGCAGCTATCTTAAGTAATGCCCCCTGAGGTTTCCGGCTCCTTTGAAGAGCTGGCAGGAGACCATGCCATCACATATGCTGTGTAAGGCCTTTAAGTAAATGCTGGTTTTGAGTGGCTGCTTCATCCACTTACAGTATCCTTAACTGAGACCTTGGGGCTTCATGAAACGGCTTTTCAGTAATTGAGCGAACTCAATGAAAAATGATCTTTATTTACTGTTCATTACAGGAAACATCCAACACACTGCTGATCTTCATTCATAATTTTGAAAATGTATTGGGTTTTATTTTTTGCATTGTTGAGGCATTTCTAGATTTAGTGACTGTAGTGGATGAGTAAGTGAAGAAATGATTTGTGAATCATCTTGTGGTGAATCCATAATGCTAGCCGTTTATAAAAGGGATTATATCATCTGTCTGAATACTGTTGGTGTTATGAGTAGGGCTTTTCTTATTTTTGCTTATTGCCAGATATTTTTTATTTTAGACTCTGAATTTGAATTCTCTGTACCCCTCACAGTAAGGCTTTTTAAATTAAGTGTATAACATAATACATGTTTGGCCATGGGTATGTCTGGTTCAGATTAGTTAAGTAAACCCAAGTGAACCCCAGATTTAACAAGATCCTTACAGGGAAAGAGCTGTATTGTGAACCATGTGATCACTCCTCGCAGGTTTCTTTATATAGCAGTCCTGCTCCCTGGTCTCTGCCCAGCCTGTTAGGAGTCTAGTGTACTCATCCATGGCTCATCCTCATTAAGGCTCTGGTTCTGGGTGAGGCCTCTGACCAAGTGGAGACAGAGCATTCTGAAGCCCAGGGAAGCCATTAGTAGATAAGCCAAGAAGGATGGTAGCGTAGTGCTGGCAGAGTGATAACCTTCCCTAAAAAGTACCATGGCAGGTGCCTGCCGTTGCCATTGATTGTTTACAGGTAATAAAGGTGGCACCCTGCCAAGCTGGGGAGACGTCCGCTTTAATTGCTACAACGGAACATGCAGGATTTCTCTCTGTCACTGCAGTATGTCTGTGTGTGGGGCTGGATGTGGTTTGTGTGTGTGTATGTGTGTGTGTGGGAACATGTGGATGCACATGTGTATGTGTTTGATTTAGGTACACAATAGAGATTGTGTTAGCATCTGTTTGTGTATGTTGTATGTGAGTTTGAATGAGTCTAGCCATGTCTCTGTGAGAGCTCATTTGTGTCCGTGTGATGCAATCGCTGACCCGACTGGTCGTCAAGGGCTGGTGGTGTTCAGAGGAAATGCCGAGCTGGAGCTATCGATTGCAGGCCATTAGGGGCCAACCATCCTAGCCCCCCCCCCCCCCCCCCCCCCCCCCAACCCCACGCACACACATACACATACACATACACATATACACTGATGTAATCATAGGAAGGGGTAGCTGCTGAGCATGTGTCTGTTTCTGTGCTGATAGTTGGAGTTGACGTGAGGTGGGGGCTTGTCTGAGTGTCTTGGTTCACTCACATATACACATGCATACCCTTTTCACCCTAGATTTATCGTCTGTTAATATGAACCTTTACCTTGTAATTCTTTCACACACGATCACCTCTCCATTTCTGCTGCCTCTTTGAAAACTTTTTTTCACAGCTGTAAAGGCTGTATTTAAAACCGGCAGTCACAGATGCAGTGCACTGCCTCTAAGACTATTATGAAGTGGCCTGTTTTTTTATGTGGGTAAAGTAGGTTGGCCATAATTGAAGGGGGAGGTTCATTTAGAAATCTGGCAGATATTTTCAAGTGGATAGCCCCACTCTGAGAATGAAGAAGGGAGGAAAGGTCCTCAATCTGTCCCGTTGATTTATGCTGCTGTATATGCCTTATAGCATCCTTTACCTTCCTGTAACACCATGGATGTCTGTTTGTGGAATAAAAGATGAATTGCCATCTGGATTTGAGAGAACTTGCCTCCAAACTTAGGAACTGGATTTCAACATCAGTCCCACCATGCCAAATGCAGACCCTATTGTGCCTACCTTTTTGTAAACTTCTAGAGTGGTGCTTCGTTGATAGTCAAGTTGTCCACTGAAAAGCAGTTTATTGTGAACATTGTCAAACATTGATGTAATCTCTTAAATAACATTGGCTGAGACATGACCAGAGGTCATCTCTGACTTGAAGAAAAATCACAGGCATCATTTAGCATGTGCCGCTGCTTGCTTATAATTTACTTACACCCCGGTGGTTTACTGAGGGAGTCCAGTGATGGTAAGTACAGAGTTGACAGAGGATGTCAGTGTTAAAGCATGGTTACAGTACTACATAGTGTTAGTAAATAGAGTCCAGTGAGGTGGGGGTTGATCCTCTTCACGGGGATAGGCATGGGCATGAATGCTTTATTGCGTATTCATTTTAAACCACAGGAAGCCCAGAAGTGGATCAATATGTGGCCTCACTGAATGTCTCATCATTTTTAAAAGCTCTTACTCGTAGAGGGTGCATTCACTTTACCCACACGCACACACACACACATACACACACACACACACAAGCACACACATGCACACACACATGCACACATTTTCTCTCTACACAGTAAATGCAATGGAAAGATGTCAATCAAAAGTCAACTTAATCTGCTTCTCTTCTCTTCTCTTCTCTTCTCTTCTCTTCTCTTCTCTTCTCTTCTCTTCTCTTCTCCTCTCTTCTCTTCTCTATGAACTTTGAACTATATAACTCACAAGTCATAAGCATAGAAATGTGAGAATAGTGAAGTAGTACGTAAGCCAAAGAAGTCCATTGAAATAATGTCAGCTTTGCTGCATTTCTACGTAAAATGCTAAAAATATATGTTTCTCATTTAAGCACTAGGTTCCAAATTAAGGCACTTTCTCTCTAATGATAATAAAAAGCTTTTTTCAGGCATTTGGACAGATTTTAAGATGAAGTCCTCTTTTACAATGCAGATGAATGCAGAATGCACGGGTCTGGTTCATTCCTTAATTGACAGGACATTTAAAACCAAGATTAATAGCAAGACTGATTCCTCATTTCACTCTCGTGTGCTTGTTTTCGCTGACGTGTTGCGTAGCATTTATTGGCAGGGCAGATAAGTTCCTCTAATACTGTAATACCTTCACTACCTCAGGTTTTTAGCTGCTGTATTGTAGCAACCATGGTGATAGAATCTAGGCTTTGTAGCTTTTTAGCAGAACTGGAGAAAATATTAAATAGAAACCCAACTCATTACAGATGTTTTGTTTGTTTGTGTTTATTTTTGTGTTTGCGTGTTTGGTTGATAGTTGTATGCATGCCTATGTGTGATATCTGCAAGTGAGAAACTGAGAGAGAGCGAGAAAGTGAGGGAGAGAGTGGGTGCTTTTTAGCAGTAGAAACACACATATATATGCACACATGCACAACACACACACACACACACACGCACACACGCACACACACACACTTGATCTGGGACTACTGCTGAGGACACTCTATTAATGGCCCTTCATGACAAACACATCTGCTATTTGTTTTAATTGGACAGCAGGCCTAGGTCTATTGGGCCTAACATTCTACCATGCTATCACTCCACACTGCACTTAGGTGAAGTAGAGAGCTATCCACACATATAGCAGAAATTCATGGACCGCATGCAGCAAGTGCAAAATACAGATAAGTACTGCAGTACTGATACTTATCTCATGTTTCTATGAATTCAGGTTGTGGCTTTTTGGAAATAGTTATATTCTTTGGATTAGTGCTTACTAATCACTGTCAGCATTGTTCTCTGTAATATATAATAAAGGAAAACAGAAATTAGGCTTTGTTTGCAGGCTTTGGTTTACTTACTGTTGCTAGAGTTGTAATATTTCATGTGTTTACTGCACAGTGGCTTGCACAGTGACTCCTCTCTCTGAATGAGTGATGGATGGTGGCATGGCCAGTTGAAGCCTTTATGGGCATGGCCTATGAGTCTTTCCAGTGTGTGACGGCCGTAATCCTTTAGAAAGCGATGGTCGTTTATCCTCATCAGTTTTCCAGATACCCCCAAGACGCACATACGTGATCACACACAGCACCCTAGAGCCTCTGTGTTCATATGTCCTTTCACACCATATTGCGTGTGCCATCTTTGATTTAGAGGGACCCCCCCTCCCACACACACACACACACACACACACACACACACACACACACACACACACACACACACACATACATACAGTAGGCCCTACCTTCCCCGTCTGCAAATAGGGAGCAATAGGAGCAATGCAGCGTAGCCACTGATTCAGCACATGAGAGATTCATATTTTATGAACATAGGCCTGCGTTTATTAGCAATGGGGAAGCTTCTGATGTTAGTGTGTGCTAGTGTTGGTCCTATATTAGCCCTCTGTGTCCTGTATAAGCTGCTCGGAGTTTAAGGTCATCGTGGGTGAATTTTTTGTTGTTGTTTATTTGCTTTTGGGGCATAATGTGGTCACAACAGGAATAACATACCCCGAAGAGGTCTGCTGAGGTATTCAGTGTTTATGAGAATCATGTTTGGGTGTGTGTGTGTGTTACGTAGGCCAGGGCACCTGTGGAGTCTGTCGGCATGTGACGTGCCATTGAACTTTACGGAGATTCCTTGAGGGAGCTCGCCAAGGGTTACCTAGCAACGGCGGGCTACCACTGCAGGAAAACTCTGTCAGCTTAATCAATTAAGGGAGGGGTAAGCAAAGAAAGAGACAGAAGAGAGAGGAATGTTAGGGGGAGAGAGAGAGAGAGAGAGAGAGAGAGAGAGAGAGAGAGTGTGTGTGTGTACTGTGAATCAGCAAATATGTCAACTCAAATGAAAGATCCCTTGTTCTTGAATGATTGTCATCCATCGACTTTTGTTAAAACCCTCCAGTCCTTTTAGAAAACAGAAACAGACTTAAGAACTGATCCAATGCCAGGAACACCATCCACCATCCACCATCCCCCCGCCTCCCCTCCATCACCATCCTACAAATGACCCCGTCATCAAATCAGCATCGGCAACCAGGCACGTTTCATGATACAAGGTATCAACCAGTCAAAAGGCCGATGAATGCTTAAATAACACTCTCACAAAACAAATTCCCACAGTATCTGCTGTCACTGCATCTATGAACCCTGCTTAGAATCATAATGAGGAAATGCAACTAGATATAAACAGACCTGAAACATGTTTTGAAGGCCACCTCACACATGGCTATGGTGACTAAAGAGATGTCTCCCACACTCTAGCTGTTCAGTGCTTTTTGCCTCATGTCTGAAATCATGATCCATCAGGCTGTTTGATTCTGCCGCTAAACAGAGGGAGAGAGGCGGGGTTGGGGGGGGGGGGGGTGGCGGGGGGTGGGGGGTGGGCTTTATAAGTTCAGGCAATCTCATTTAGGCCTGTCAATAGGATTGCATTTCTTTTCAGGAGAATTGACCACTCGCCAGAGGGTGGGCGTGGCAGACCTTTTTTCTTTTCCATGCACCGTGTCTATTTATAAACAGTGGTGAAAGGTCAATTCCCTCACCAGTGGGGCGAGTGACACCAACATTGCTAAGAGAGGAAAAAAAAAAAAAGAAAAAGAATAGGTTCCCATGGGAAATAGATTCACCTTGTCGTGCTCCATTAGGGCACTGTTTACATGCCTTTTAATGATGTAGCCCAATATTTGAATTGGACTTTAAGGGTTGTCTCATCTTGTCATTTGTATTTGCCCACATCCGAGACTGTTCTAGAACGTGCAGGCTATTGGCTGCGGAGAGTCACCGCGTCGATCTAGGGCGCACATTCATGTGTGCTGGCCGGGAAGAAGCATGAAATGATGATGACAAAATGTTGGACGGCCTTTGACGGGCAGGGAAGGCTTCATTAGCGCGACATGTCCGCATAGACTCATCATCTTCTTCTTAATATAAGAAGTTCCTCACCATCTAGCATCATCCCCAAGTCATTGTGCCCCAATACTGTACCATGTGTATGTATGCGCATTTGTCTCTCACGAGACTGTTTGCCTCTTACCCCGATGATGTTATTATTTTATGGTCTATTATGCTAGTGCGTTATATTTATTATCATCATATGGGTTATTGTGTAATCATTTTGATTGCTCTCTAACCCATATGGCAAATATAATACAGCTCCTGATGTCTGTCGTTACTCCCTTTGTTAGTTACTTCCTGAGTATTATCTGATAATATTTGATATTATCTTAAATTTCGTGCAATTCTTTATTCTCTCGCGCCGACAGTAATTGAAAGCCGCAAAATCACGTTTCCATGGGTCTGACTCGCATTAAGTAAGTTCGGTCTTCCTTAATGAAGAGTGTGTCATTTTTCTTTAGGGCTGCGAAGTTGACAGGCGTGTGAATTGCTCGTTGATAGTGAGCTCTTACTCTCTGCCAGTTCACTTTGGGAGAATATTACTCTTAAGATTTGCTTTTGGTATTAATAAAGCACACTTTAACAGAAATGCCCAGCTCTGGTGTCCTAATTTACATATGCAGTTAATGACACTATGTGCATAGGTCAAAGAGATGATATGAGGGGTTTTTTTTGTTTGTTTGTTATTTTGTTATATTTCTCATATTGTTATCCACCTCTTTCACGTGATATTCACCAAGGTAAGCAATTAACCATAACTGTCCTGTTGAACATAACAATGAAAGAAATTGATTAAAATATTTGTAAAATACCCTCAACTTTGTGATCTACAGCAACACATTTTTAATGAAGGGCTTAGCATGGTGAAATAAAATGTCTGCTATGGGTGGTCTCACTGTCCGTATGGTTCTTTTGGCATGAGGTGCTTACCGTAAATTTAATAAATGTGACGTCATAAAGCGTCATGTGATGCAACCCAGCAACCGTATTGCTACTCTGCAGTTCGGATTTGATGAGTTAAGTAGTTAAAAATGTGAACAGAATCAATACTGTATTTTACTTTCTGCAAGGATCCACAGTGTGCCTTTCGTGTAGTTTGGGAATCACATTGTCCCACTCTCCTTAAAATGCAATGAAAAGTGTGGCACTGTACCACTTTGGAGACCCCCAGTAAACTCTAAGTGTAAGTTAATTACTGGGCTGGGTCAGGCGCTTCCTATTGGAAGACCTGCTGCCCCAGGCTGTAATCCATGGGATTGGGCCTGATATTACACAACACTCACCAATAAAACCAAACACTCCCGAGTGTGGACTGAGGCCAGAAAAGGAAACAGAATTAATACTGTACTACGACAGTGTTTAAGATCAAATTGTGGGGATGTATTCTGATGCAATGTGTGCAGTGTGTTCAGATGAACTTCTTGTGTGAACTTCTTGAACTGTGTGTGTGTGTGTGTGTGTGTGTGTGTGTGTGTGTGTGTGTGTGTGCGCGTGCGTACGTGTGTGCGTGCATGCGCGCAGACCCACGTACACTTTTTTGTACCTGTGTCTGTATGTTTGTATTTGTATTTGAATGTTTGTGTAGGTATTCCTACGTGTTTGCTTGTACAATACAAGTTAAAGTGTGTGAAATGTCTCTATAAGAGAAAGGTTATTGTAACTGACATCATTAGAGATGAAATGTCTTCTTTATGGGAATTTTCTCTGTTTCCCTGTACAGCAGTTTCTATTAGCAGCCCAGAACATGAAGTAACCTGTTGTAACCACTTGAGGGCATCTTTGTTGTCCTAAGCACTTATTATGCCATTTCTTCGAAGCCCTACAGGTCCTTTCTCCATCACTGCCTTTGATGTCACTTTGTTTTACACACTTTTCTCCCTCAGAGGATGGAGAATGGATTTTTATTCCATCTGCTGAAAAACAACCTAAAGCAGGGTATCAATGTATATCATTAGGTTTAAGTCTTAGGCCATGAAAAAAATAAAAAACCGTTTATACCTTTTACATCAGAACATAATTGCTTCTTAATTGCTATTATGCTGATCAGCCATTTTCTTACCATGGCTGTATAGCAAGCTTTTTGATTAGAGATCATCCTTTATGTGGTGTGTATGCCAAGTGTTAAAGTATTTTAAAGCCAAAATTCAAGTGCTGTTTAGTTGTGTGTACATTTTCTGCTTAGGTAAATGACTTAATTCTCTCAGCAATAGAGACAAGTCCCTAAGAATGTGTGTAGTGCTTTTGACCGCCCTCTTGTGATAGCATAGTGTAACAGCAAGATGCCTGTAAACTGGACATTTTTTTTCCTGTCTCTGTTAAGGGTAAAAGGAATGTTCTTCAGTGTGATCACACTTGATTTTACACAGACAACAGCATACAGATGATAAAGATGTTATTCAATACATATTTCATGTACATACTCCCACAATGAAAAGTTACAAAGACGTTTTGAGATGAATAAATAAATAAGTAAATAAATAACAGTTGAGATAAAAATCTCAGTAATGTCATAGAGTTTTGTCCTGTAGATGGACTGGACTTTAGTAGGGGTTTGCACTGCCTGTTTACCTGCTGTCGTTTTGATCCTGGACAAAATAGGCAGTAATAATAACAAATCATGGTTATCTGCGAGTGGGTGATTAAGCACATAAAATCCTTTTTTTTTTATAAACCCTTTATATAATTTGTCATTCTTTTGCCCTGTCTCAAGGCTGAAGCTTTTGAATCTGCTCATTTAAACCAGACAACCCTTTGTCCTCTCTCTGTTATTATTTTTGGCATCTGTGGTTTCTCTCTCTCTCTCTCTCCGTATGTGTGTGTATGTGTGTACGTGCATGTGTATGCATGTGTGTGAGAAACGCTGCTGATGGTTTGCAGCATACTGAACTAAAGCCAACTTCTGCCATGGTTAATCCAACTGAGTCTGCGTTTGCAGATGTTCTATTTGCTCAGAGTAGATAAGCTTTGCCTTATCAGCTTTGATGAATTCAATTGTGTTTCTCTATGAAAATAGTAAATCCAGGTTAAAATAGTCTGTAACTACACGTGATGAACTATGTTAGCTTCTACATACATGCAGAAGCCATATCAATGGCAGATCTGTGAGATTTACAGGAAGAGAACACTATTGCTTATATCTGCTGTTACCGCTGGTACATTTTGTGAGCCCTAACAGAGGAATGTAACAGTAAGTGAAAGTAGTGTTGAAAGGGTTATATACACTGTACTGAACCCATTTTCATTTAAAATATGAATGAATCAGCCCCAAAAATAAACCTTCAATGTCTCTCAACTGAGCAGTGCACATAACACAAATTTACTCTCTCTCTGGAGGTCTGTTGTTTCAAACACTTCTCATTTCTGATGCAGAGGTAGCTATGAGTATGTCAGGCAAGCTTCCTTCTGGCAGGTAGTTGTCTTTTGTCTGTTTGATGCAGGCTGTATGTTGGTCCACTTACACTGTGTAAAATGTCAGATATGGTTAGCTTGGGGGAGCTGCGGTGGATCCTGAAGGCTGTGGTGATTGCGAGAGCGTTGAGTGAGGGTGCAGAGAGTCGGAGCTGTGCAGGACTGCCCTGGTTCACACCTGCGCTAGCAAGGCTAATGACATTATCAGCAGATATCAGCAGATTTGCCTTGCCTGCCGCTTGCCAGACAACAGGCTAATCTCGTAACCGTTTCCCCGGCACCACCTGATAAGAGGAGATGGTTGGATCATTTTACAGTGGCTAAGGTCCCTATTGCTGACTGCATTTAGACTCTGGTCAGCATTTACCCTCTCAAATACCAAACAGCCTATAAAATGAGCGTGTCTAATAATGCCATTTGTACAGGCGTTAATTAGTGTGGATATCGGGTTGCAGTTTGTTATATGTGACCACAGCCACAGCAATTTGATACCAATATGGAAAACTCATATGATCATTTAAAGTCTGTCACCATAACACATCTGAAGAATGTAACTTCTAAATGTTTATATAGCCCACAGCATGCAGTGCAAATGTATCTACAAATTATATTTCAAGTTATTCACCAACAACTGAAGAAAAGAATCAGCAGTCATTTAACAGTCATCAAAAGGTTTAATACAAAACAGTATGAAAGAGACAAATTCATTTATTCATATACAGCGGCACCATCCAAAGCCAGCACACCTGACCGAGTGATTCAGCTCATTAAGCAATCATCATTCCCCACAGCCTTTATGAGTTCAATTTTTTAAAGTCTTGACTGGAACAAAAGCAGACAGTAATGTCAGTTTGCAAAACTGAACATGAGCAGGAAGACTATATGTCAGACAGTTGGAATTACTCATGTCTTTATTACTATGGAATGCCTCGGGGTGGTTCGGAAGGTTAATGTTGACTTGCTGGACGCTGAGTTTTGTAAAGTACCGTGTATCAGGAAAAGACTCATGCTTCCCGCTGCTTCACCGGATAGCTTTAGACCTTTACACTCTTCAGCTCCATTTCAGTGAACCCCACTCAGTTTTCAGAGAAGTCAGCGTTTTGCACTCTTTTTTCTGTCTTTCTTTCTTTCTTTCTTTCTTTTTTTTTCAGTTGAATAATGAACCTGGTTGGTTAAACATCCTCTCTGAAGAGAGTACAGTTTCTTTGACTCAGTGAATCCCTCACACCCAGTGTGTTTTACAACAGATCTATTTCATGGATTTATGACTGTTGTGACCTGTAATCACTGTGGAGCACATTATTTTGGTGGTGGTCACATTTTGAGTTTCTGTGCCAGTATTGGTTTGACATAATGAGTTGTGAATGAGAGTGTCACAGTTCATTGAAGGTGTATTATCTCAGATCATTTGTGTTCCCTGGTCCTTCACTCTCTGTCCTCTGATGATGATGTCTGTCACTGGGTAGCTTTCTCTCTCTCTTTCTCTCTCTCTCTCTCTCTCTTTCTCTCTCACTCTCTCTCTCTCTCTCTCTCTCTCTCTCTCTCTCTCTTCTCTTCTTTCCCGTCTATCTAGTGGAGAATCAAAGCCTAAGACGAGGGCTCAAAGGTTGGACAAAGTTAATGGGTTCACCCAATATCACTTTCATCATTACAGACCAATTAACATTTCGTAAGCCATCAAGCATTACCCTCATCAACCTGCTCTAACCAGTGCACTGTCTGTTGAGATGTATGACTCAGCCCTGACGCTATCACGTCATTACATTCAGAGAAACATTACTGTTAGAGAAAGCAGGGCTGTATAACATAGACAAAAAATCATATTGCCTTATTTTTCCAGCACCCGCTATTGCAATAATACTCAGTGTTTAAAAGATATCTCCTTTTTTATGTGAGCTGGTAAAAATTAGATGTTTGAAAGCAGAAAACAATGATATCACACACTTTCTCTGTCTCTGTCTCTGTCTCTCTCTCTCTCTCTCTCTCTCTCTCTCTCTCTCTCTCTCTCTCTCTCTCTCTCTCTCTCACACACACACACACACACACACACACACACACACGATATACCAAATGTCCTCAGATTGTTATATTAAATTATTCAATGTCAAACTCATGAATCAAAAAGTTACTCTGAACTCATCCTAACTAGGCACAAGCCATAGGCTGTTCAGTAGTGCTAACCACTATTGTACCATGCTGCCTATAGTGGGAGAAAAGTGTTTGCATCAGATGGCAAGATGATGCACTTACTGATGTTCACATTACACTTATATTAGTTATTAAGACAACTGAGAAGAGCACCTGGTGTTTATGTCATTCCTTTGTTAATTTCTCTGCAGTGCCTTGCTGATTGTGGCATAGTCTTTACACAATGATGCAGTGGTGGACCATAGGCTCATGTGTCTGTGACCAAAGGAATTTACCAAGTCAGAAGCTCTGCTATGTTAAGCTCTGCTACACTTACGGTAGATACAAACACCCAGAAAATAAGAAAGAAAGAAAGAAAGAAAGAAAGAAAGACAGAAAGAAAGACTGAATGAGAACTTTTTATAGATGAAATTTTACAGTTTTACATTTTTTTCTACTGTCTTGGTTGTGGATGGAGAATTGCATTGTACAGATCCTTATATACCATATATATATATATATATATATAAAAAATTATGAACAAAAAATTCTTTTACAGAAGACAAAAGGTTTCTCAGCTCTGTGTGTAGCAGCTGAAATGAGCAGTCCTAGAAAAAAATGTCTATTTGATGCAGTTCTGCCAAGCAGATTATTGGTGGGCATTAAACTAAGCGGCTTTCTGGACTGTATTAGCATTAAATTGCAAGACTTAATGGAAGACTCTTGTCTTGCTTGTGGTGTGTTGTCTTTCTGTCTGTGTGTGTGTCTGTTTGCTGATATGGTAATATGATTGCATGTGAAAGCCCTGCAGGTTATTTCTCTATCGACTGATGGCTTGGTCAGCCAATTTATTTATATATTACATATTTGATGCTGTTTGATTAGTGGCAGCATGGAAAACAGGCATCTGTGTACTGTGTATAGTAATATACATGGAAGATAATTCTATAGAGATAGACCTGCATCAGTGCAGATGCCTCTCTCTCTCTCTCTCTCTCTCTCTCTCTCTCTCTCTTTTCTATCCTCAAACTGCTTTATGCACTTTTAAATGAAGTTTGATATTTTATGTGTTTTGAATTAAATTTAGGGGGCATGGCATGTTTGTGGTTAAACAGTATATCTGCAGAAAAGCGCTGAATCTCTTCCAAAAAGTATAACGTATGGAAACACTCCTAGTAAGTATGCAGCTCTTGGGAGTGAACATGACTTTGTGAAATGTGTTTATAAAAATATGCATATTAATTCAGATAATATAAATATATTACTGTTAATGCACTGTTACATTTTTAACTCAAATCTCAGCTCTCATTCTTCATACCCATTTGAGAATAAGCACTAAGCACTCCCTCCAGACATAGACTCTATCAGCAGAAACCTTGTTACCATTCCATTGGCTTTCTCCAGGCTACAAACTTCTTGTCTACTTGGCACATGGCGGGGTCCTGCTGGGTATTCTTTTGGAGATTAGTTTTTAGTGTTTGCCTCTTTATCCTCCTCCTGTAAGACGTCCAGAAAACAGTGAGGAAAGGATGGATTGTGAGGAGCTGAAATGGATTGTTGCTATACAAAGCCTCAGCCCAGGGCTTCTGTGATGAGCATCTTCAGCTCTGTTGCCGACAGGACACTTTCGGGTGTTGCATACTTAAAAAATACGAGCAGGGGCGTAGCAGACGTGCGCAGCATTCAAAGTGTTTTCGGTCTTTCTCTGCTTGTCTTTCACTTTCACTCCAGCAGTCAGTCTCTCTCTCTCTCTCTTTTTTTAGGCTACCCTCAGAATTCATGCTGCTCGTAACGGTTTGCAATGTGTTACACTCTTTAGTTTGTCATTTAGAGTGAACCTCATGCTGTCTGAGGTTAGCATACTGGCATACACATAGGAGAATTACTCCTATTTACAGTAATGCACACTCATTCTGCAAACCTCTTCGGTCCTGGTCGATTTATCGACATATGGATTTGTTCATTTGTCAACCTCATCTGTATCTTTATAATGATTTGTTTATGTGGATTTGTTTTTTTGGCGTTTTGTATATTGGGGTGAGTGTCATTGATGGCAAGTGTTACATATTGCGATATTTCAGATATCTTCTTCTGCTAGTTCATCCGCTTCTTTTTAAAACGAATAACTTGCAAAAAGAAAGAATTTATATTATTTAGCTCACATGACCAACCAAGAATAAGATTTAAAAAGAATCTCTGTCATGCATTTCATCTAAGAGTCACTTACTTACTGATTTGGAAGTGAAAACGAAACAAATGGTTTGGGGGTAAACACTTTATCATTTCTCAGACTGTAGTTATCACAGGAGATGGGACCATTTCTCTATATTGCTGTGTGATAAATAAGCAGGAGTGTGAGATATGGGAAGAAAACTGACTGTGGATGGCCATAGACACATTATTCAGGGAGGGTAAATGAGTCATTGTCCCACGTTAGGGCACATTTGCCATTTCCACCTCTTTAATAAGATTTAATAAGATTTCTTGTTGATATTTAAATGTCAAGTGAAATGGCAACACCCTTCAGCAGGAATTGGCCGTGTTAATATTGATCTGCTGAGTCATTTCTTTTCTTTTTTCTTTTCTTTTCTTTCCTCCTTTTCCATTAAACAAACACAAGCCCAGACACCCTGTGTCTGCCCATAACTGTCATACATATTGCTTTATTTTCACATGAATGCTTGGTAATAGAGTATACATTTTTAATAAAGGCCCTTAGTTTTCTTCAGTGATACAGCACAAATATAAAATTGTCAAAAATCAACCAAAATGCACTGATAGTTCAGTTTAAATGATTGAATCAGCCCGTGGCCTGTAAAAGCTAATCATGCTCCTAAATTACATGCATGTATGTCCAATTATCTGTCAGTGAAACTGAAGAACCTGTGGTGTTTTCTTTGGAAAAACCTGTTTATTAGGATTTTGCAAATGAAAAAGTACACTAGTTGTATTTTTTCTACGTCTTTTTCCAGTTATTGCAAGCTTAGAAGTTTTATGTTGATATGTTACTCGACATAATGTGATTGTGCGCTGTCCAGTTATATAATCAATCTATATTTTACATTCTCTTCCCTACCACTTGAGTAAGATGCACAACTGATAGTCTATGCTGAGTATCTACCCTGAGTTATTCTATTACTGCTCCACTACTGCTGCACCCAGTGATTATGCTCATTCAAACCAAATCCGTTTCATCATAATTGCTTGTATATTATTGTAGTTTCTTATTACTGTGTGGATTACTTTGAAGTATTTGGGTCAAATATACGATCTTTTATTTAGCTTGTCACGTAATATTCAAACTGAAAATGAAAACCACTGCCATGTCCTCTCATTATCTCTCTCTTAATATCTTCTAATTCACACTGAACATGTTAGAGCCATTTCGGGGGCACTGAAGCAGAACACTCCATTTGAATTCTTCAATTAAGCCTATGATGTCAGACTTTCACTGAACCCTTTTGTTTAAGCTGTTCAACGAAGGCTCCTGGAACAAGACATTCAGTGTGTTTTAGTCCCCCGAGATGGACTGGTGGCATTTCTTGAGATGAATTGATCAAATGTTCCCAAAGGAAAAGTGACCAATATAATCAGTCAACAAAATCATCACACTTCATTACATTAAAGCTCTTCTAAATTCAATTGCATGGTGTCATTTGATTGAAGCAAATGAGGTGCTAAATCTTCCTTTTTGCCCCTCATTTAGTAATAGTCTACAAAATGCTGAGTCTAATTTACAATTTCTACCATCACTGTGGCTAATATAAGTCAGAGGGCCCTAAAGCTGTGCAAACTAATAGGAACAACTGACTGGATTGTTTATGTAAGCCTCGCATGGTGACATTTCAGGTCCCTTAGCAGCCTGACTTCTTTTTTTTTTTCCTTCTCTGAATGTAATTCTTCTGGTGATCTGATTTTTACTGCCTACTGGGCCCAGCCTTGGCGGATCTGTCATTTTACTCTTTTTTTCACCCCCTGTCCTCCTTTCCCTTTGATATGTTTAGCTGCCTTAAAGCACTGCGCATGTATATTAATCAGAGGTTTTAGTCTTCCTTTGGGTTCTCAAAGACTGTTCAAAGCATATCTGTTTTTTCTGCACTATCCACAGTAGCAGCACTATGTCTAATATCATTAGCTAGACTAGTCCTTGATGTTCTTTACTGCTCATGAACAACTTTTATTAGATCACTGAAAAAGGCTTTGGAGGGGTTCGGATTGGTTCACATTTTCCTTTTACAAATCAGATCTTCTTTCCCACAATACACCTCATTTAAGCATGTTCTTCTTTTGTTCTGTCTTTACTGCATGTGTAATCAAATCCAGTATTGTGGTGTTTCTTTTTTCAGATATATCTTGCACAGCCCCACGATACACATTTCTCGTGGGGAGTCCACAATGGAGACATGGCATGGTTGATCCTTGCCAGGGAAATGGGCCCAGTATTACATTATTTGGATAATACTTTGCAGAGAGACAAGACATAACAGTAAACTTAAACAGCTGCAGTGCAAAACATAAAAGTTATTAATGGTGTAGGCAACTCAGGGAAATGGGACCCTCTTAGTCTGATCTTTGAATAAATTGCCTTCAAACACTCTAACTTGATTTGAGTTGATGTTAACCAGATTCATTCAAATGGGGTTAGTGAGACTGGCAGGTCTCAGTAACGATGTTATCTCTGAAGCATAGACTATAAAATGGGAAAGAACCACTGAAAATGAGGCTGTGTAACCTCACCTCTTACCTCTGTTGAATTTACAATGGGCTCACTATGGAGTCTCACACGTTCAGAAGGCGCAAACATGTGGGTATGTCCGCACTCAAATTTACAAAGAAAATAATGATGTGACATTATGATTCCTAATTGCATTCAGATTTCTCCTAAATATTAGATTATGTCCATATCAGTGCAAAGTGAGGCAGATTTGTTTCAGAATAGTTGGTTTCCTTTATTTTATACTTGCTTTATTATAATACTTTGTCTTTTTTCACCGATACAGGGGTTATTATGCAATTGTTTAAAGTTCAAATGTGTCTTAGTGTGTATGTAAACAGTCGTTGTAATGTTGGGTTTTGGCTTGAAGTAGAAAACTACATTGTTTTTGATGCTCTGGATCCAGGTGCTCTTTCAATGCACTGCCTTACCTACATTTTATTTATTCTAACTGAAGTATTCTTAGTGTACATGCTGTTGAATTTTACTGCTTAATGCCTTTTCAAAATGAGGCTTGTTGCACACTCATTGTTTCTGGATGTATAATATTGCTGTTGTGGTCTCTACACATTTTTACCACTACGTTTCACCTGAAGTGTGCTCATCATCTAGCTAGAGGGCACACAGAATGTGCAACGAATAAGATGTACTCTCCTGAATTCTTCTTTGACAGTCTGACATTAGATATTAATTGGTCCCTTTTGGATGTAATGTATTTCCTTTTTTTTGCAGAGAGCTTTGAATTGAATTAATTTGCAATGGCTATCCAAAGTACGTTTCAAGGTAGCTTAGTCTACTGATCTATCTAATACACGGATAAATCAGCAAGTGTACAATAGCTTGGCAGGTATATTCATGTTTCACGGCAATCACGACACGTTGTTCCTTTCAACATACTAATTTAGCATTAGTGCTACGAAAGACTGTGTATTCTATGTATTCTCTGTGGTCCTAAGAGCAAATACTGTCTTATTTCTGTTCCGTTGTTGCTTTTACATACCGTGCTCACGCTCCGTTGCCGTGTATCTAATATAATACACGGCAATATCATATGGAGCTGACATCGGTGAGCTGACAGTGTCCGCTGCTGGCAGGAATGCAAACTGCAGTGCGCCCCTCGCAGTGCCCCACAGAATAAAAAGCCATCCTTTCAACCGGCGAACGACTCTCTCGGACATTACTTATTCATAACGGATCCCAGAGGAAGTCCAGCGCTGCGGTGCACATCCATTCTTAGTTAACAATGCGATTCGCCCTGCCCATAAATCTGAATATTATATGCAAAGGCATATGATGTGGAGAATTAAATATATTTTTAAAATTTAAAGACAGCCCCCTGTGATTGTTGACTTGCACCACAGATTTGGAGACGGCAGTTAAGTGCTTACTGCAACTGAAACATACAAAATTTGATCAGTTTGCCCTGGTTGGTATCACTTGATCCATGCATGCTGACATAGCGCTCGACACTTAAAATGGGCTGTACTGTCCATCAAGATGCACATTTCTGCAGACTGATGGACTGCGAATTGCAGTTTCTTAGAGTTGTTCCTCTGACATGAAGGCTTGCATCAGTGTTGTAATTCACAAAGTACTGATCCTGTTTATTGTATGTAAATGTTGAAATGCCAAAATAACCACTTAGGCCATTCCTTTATCTATTGCCAACATCATCACCGTGTTCAAAAGGTAGGCTATCTGTGAGAATAAACGTTCAGTGCCACTGTCCACCAGTTCAACGGGATATTTCATTACAACGACAAACAGCAGATGGCTCTCTTGAGTTTTTTAATTCTTTGCCTCTGATGAGCACCCGTATTGATATTTCTCAATATTACAAAACAGCTAATGTTCTAGAAGTGTTACATTAAACCTTGCCCCTGTTCTCACTGGTGATTAAACAGACAGACGATAGACGTTGAAGAACAGACGGAGAACCTCAATCGACACTGCACTACCTTTACAATCACAAACGCCTCCGCTGTATGTCTGTGTAAATTTGAAAGCATTGAGTTGAATTCCAACTGTCCTGGAGCTATGATATAGTTACATGCATTTCTATAGCCGTCTTATTTCCTCTTGGTGAGGAGAGCTGCTGTCCATGGTGCTGAATGCGTATCTACCGCATTTCAATAGAAAGCTGAGCAGTGCTTTCATGTAAAAGTTATTGAACACTAATGATAACAATAACAGTATTGATATATGAAAATGAAAAGATAGCATAACATGTTAAATGATCATCATATGTTGTCCATTGCGTTCTTAGAAAGCACACTTTAAATGAGCTGTTTGATGAGAGTTTCTTTCGTTTGTGGAAAGGAGTCGTCACCGCGTGCTTTCGTTACTTTCCTTCGAGCAGCATTGTGTTGACTTTGCGCTTAATGTTGACTCAGTGAAAACACATTGTACTATTAAATGTTTCGAATGTTTGTGCTTTCCTGTAGCAGTCACGTTTGCACGAGGGCGGTTGTACTTGCACAGCTGAAGCAGCCTTACAAGTGCTGAATTCTAGTGTCAGCCCATAGCAAACAGTCTTCAGAGACCTCCTGTTGTGAGCCACCGGCTTCGACTGGGTGGGTTTCCTTGCCTTTGAAAATGATTGTGAAAGGAGGGGTTTCTCGTTAAGACTTGTTGATGCCGCTTAGAATCCATTGATCTATAGAGTGAGGAGAAGTCTGCATTTGTTTCCCCCCTGTTGCACGGGAGATATACATACAAATGTGCTCGTTCTCAGAGGAGCAAATGTGCGTTACGGATAGTGTCACTTTTTCCAGTTCGCGCTACCGGTCTCTCTTGGACAGTTAAAAAGAAAAACAGCGAATGCCTTAGTATTTTTCCAGCTCACGGGATCTTCTTAAGTATATTTATTTGTGTCCTGCTGTCACACGAAGCAGACGTCATCCTCACAAGAGTCTGATCGGGTTCGGTGACATTTTAATCGGTGCACAATAACTAGGAAGGGGGGAATTATAGCCTACGCACCTTCTTTAAAAAAAAAAAGGGGAAAAAAATCTGGACAACGTAGTTTGAAGGAATGCCGTCAAAAGTGTTGTGAAGTAAAATAATTTAGAGACACCCTCGCCCAAACTTGCTTCAGCACATCGTTTTCGAGTCAAGCATTTGGGGCTGGCATTGCCTATAAATACTACACATTGTAAAGATGAGGAAACATTTTCGGAAAAAGTATCGTGGATTGCTCCAGAACTTGGTGAATGTGTGAGCGGAGACATCGCAATCGCACTGTTTCATCCGGTAGACGCGTGGACGTCCTTCTCGCTGTGATAATTAGAAGAAAACCATTTTTGTTTATTTGAAGGCTTGCGATACGCTCCAGAAAGGACCTCGCTGTCCACGGTGCTGACTTTTGAGAGCAAACGATCTGGACTAAGGGAGGGAAGGTGTTGGTCAGCTCAGAAAGAGATTCGAAGTGTGGGAAAGCTAGTGTTGTGCATTTCTGAGGGAAAGCTTTAAATTGCTACAGGATGTGAACCGAAAATCAATATGCAGGTATGCGAAATCTTCAACCAGATCAAATGCTAGTTTGCAAAGTCGAATTTTGTAATTGGCGAGTAATTTCAGATGGCAATATGAAATGCTAACGACTGTATAATGCCTACTTTTGTATTAAATATGACAATACAGTGTCTTGCCGCTCCAATAAAATGTAATTACTGGACAATTGCGAACAATATTAATTAACACACCGGGCAGATCAAGGACGACTCTTAATGCCGAAAAAATGGGACATTAACCAGAAAAGTGGCCACAAAAGAAGATTGTTGTTTGTGCTTTTGTGTGCGGAGTAAAGCACTTCAGATTTTGAGAAATGGCAGCAGCTATTGCAAGCGGTTTAATCCGACAAAAAAGACAGGCGCGAGAGCAACATATAGATCGACCGTCCACCAACAGAAGAAGAAAAAGCCCCAGCAAGAACAAAGGTCTCTGCAATGGCAACCTGGTCGACATTTTCTCCAAAGTGAGGATCTTCGGCCTCAGGAAACGAAGACTACGGCGACAAGGTGTGGAAAGTTCAATACACACATATTTGTGTTTAATGCCATACATGACACACGCAGGACACTTACCTCCCATCATTGCGTTAACAGTTTGATTTACCATTGATTTGTGTTTCAGAGGGAAAACCTTTTTTTATCATTGTTAATTAAGCCAATAAATACATCCGTATTGCGAAATGGCATTTTGAAATTTTTGAGGTATGATTTGAGAATGGGAGAAAAGAGGGAAAGTATTCTCTCACTCAATCCTAGAAAAAATATAACTGATTGTCCTGGCATTTAGTTGACCTGACAACGCACAGATGAGTTTCTCGCCGTTTCCTACAGCGTGCAGAAGTGTCACAGTGTATTTCCAGAAGAAGACAGATCGGTTTAGCCCATATGTTTGGCTGAACTGCACACTCATCAGTCGCCAGGCTACTGAAATTCATTGACATTCATTTTAACATATGCGTTTCGTAAGCAAGTTTATGTCGTTTCATTTCACCGAAGTCATGTAGGCCACGCAGATTCTGCCTTTCATTTTCAAATGATTCGGTTTCTTTTCACGTGTAGTATTAATAGGGCCCTTTCTGCTGTATATCTTTTTGAATTTATCTAAACGTTTAGTGTGCTGTTTGTGGTAATTGCCACTGGTATTCCTAAACAGTAATAGCTAAACAATCAGTAAGAAGTTTCAACCTCTGCCCACACAGGGAATCCTAAATAATTGGTAGATAATGTAGGTCTCGATTAAATGCAGCAGGTGCCCAACTTGTTGCGGAGAAGTGTTGTAGCGCGTCAGTTAACATCGTCTTGCGCCTTATGGAGATCTCAGCAGTGGCCTTAATGTATATGAAGAATATTTTTTGATGGCCCCAAACCTCCTCCTCTGCTTAAAAAACAGGTTGTCTCAGATCTGCAAATAAATGAACATTATTTTCTGAGTATAAGTAGCCTAACATGATACAGCTGTTCATCTTAGTACTTTATACTTTGCTGAAAACAACACCGTCAGAGTATATGAGACTAGTATGATTACTCAGAAATCTTTGCAACACCTCGGATTAAGGTCCTTTTTCCCATACATTCATATACATTCATCCTAGATGTGTCTGTAATTATGATTTGTATGCCTTAATGTATGTATGAGTGCACTTTACTTAGGTGTGTATGTATGAGTGTTTAGTCATTTTGGTCTGCTGACAGACATTCCTGTAGTTAAAAAAAAAACCATTGAAACTAGTCAATAAATAGATTTAGGACTGATAAAGCAGCAATAGACACAGCAGGCTAGCACACAGTATGTCTTGGTAGCTGTCAGAGATGTCCATAGGGGAATCTCAAACAAATACAGTTTCGACAAATAGATGCAGTAGGTGCCCATGGAAGCAGGAATGATGAATTAGCCCTGAAACATCAAGACAAACTCACACCTGTGACAACGGCCATCTTATTAGAGACAGCACACAGCTCAGCCTCTTTTTTATATGTTCAGAATGTAAGATTACACGCAGATTGTGCCTGGAGGACCTACCATGTCACCAACATGGGTTCATTGTATAATCAGGTTAAATATTCCCAAAAATCTAACCTAAAATGAGAGATTTGTCCTGTTTTTTTTTTTTTTTTTTTTTTTTTTTGTAATCAGTAGAAACCATGGTTTGTTTTTGAACCATTTTTGGAGGGATCTCTGTCCTTTGCATGGTATGTATTGTGTGTCACTTAAGAAGCCTCTGGGATTCTACCTCATTAGTCTCCAATGCGCATGAAATCTGGAGAAAAAAAAATATTAGTAAGCAATTTCAGCGCACAGACATTGAGGGCTTGCTCTGGGCTATTTTGTTAGGGAAAGAGAATCTCCACTCCAAAGCCTCCTCACATGTTGTCAGCATGTTAAAGAAGAATAATGGTTTGTTTTGGTTTGCTTAATTCAACAGTAGCAAGTGGAAGGACTTTTTCCAGTTAATCTAAACCAGAAGGTACCAACAGTTATATGTTCTCTGATGATACAGGCAGACAATGCAGCTGTCTTTTTAGACTAGGTAATGGCCGAGAACTCTTAGAAAGATGGGATATTCCAAAGAGTGTAAGCATAGCTTAAGATAACAAGTCCTGTTGTTTTTTGTACTATACACAATGAAACTGCATTACATTGCTTCAGTGAAAATGAAGGGCCCAGTGCATGATTACAAAGAGTCAGCAATGTTTTCTGACATCCTTCACAGTCTTTTTATTTTTTTAATTTTTATTTTTTAGATAAATTGCGCAGATCACCCAAATCCTTGCTCTAGTGAAGGGTAAAGTGACGTGTAGATTTTTTGTCTTTTTTAAACCAAATTGCTTCGCTAAAACAGAAAAGTCATTTCTATGTGCCTTTCAAGAATATGTCTGTGTGTGTTTGGCTCACTCTGTGTATGGTCTATCTGAAGCAGTAAACATGAATGGGGGAAATCCATCAGCTGGTCTTATTGCACCGCCTGGACTCTCAAACAGAGTGCGACGGCCAGGGTACTGGCGGGTAGTTGGCTAGACAGCATCATTAAGAAGATAGGTTTCCCTTGGCATGTGTAATGACTTTAAAAAGGACAAACACAGTATACTTCAGTTGGAGACTCCACTGAAAGCATGAATACACAGGGATAAGGGGAGGATTTCTATTATGGTCAAACTGATGATTCTTGATAATTTGGGATATTTTCATGGATCTTTATGTGAACAAATAGTTCTAGATATTGATGTGTTTTAAGTTTCTGTTTCATGTTTCCATAAACTTGTTAAGGATGCTGCAATTGTATCCCATGATGTATTTACCATGCCTGCCAACTTGATTGACAAGAATCTAATGAACCAAGAGGGTTGGGGTGTATTCTAATGTCTGTGAAATCGTCTAGAACGTTGCGACAAATGGATCTAGACATGAAAGGTGTCCGTGTCTCTCTAGGCTAGTGAAAATGAGCATGTTTTACATTTATTTAACATTTCTTTTGTGCACCTATTCAGTGCTTCACTACAGATTAAAGAGGATATTCCTTTGATTGCCTCTCAGCTTGATGCAGTGGTACTCTCCGCGCATTCTCTTGGCTACGCAGCATCAATCAAAGTCATGAAAGCCAAATCAGGACATTGCTGAAAGGCCAGTGTCGGGTATATATTCCTTTATTAGAAAATTAACTCTTTAGTTGAACGTATTTTAGACGACCGCCAAGTATATTTCCAAGATAAATTGCAATCTAAGGAGAGGCTTAGCAATCTTGAATTTACACAAAGCAGAAAATACAGGTGATGTGTTTGGACCCTTAACATGTATACAACTTATGCCTTTCATACTCAAGCAGATGCATAACTAGACACTTATTGCCTCACATTTTCTAAATTTCAGATAGTTCTCTACCCATCTTCACAAAAACACAGTTATTTCTCTGGAGATATAAACAAATACGGATTCAGTGACCACAGTGAAATGGTCCTTGTCATCCACTTGTGAGGAGAACTAGTCGTCTTCACACAATTGTTATGCACCACCACTGTCAGGCTGAAATGATTTTTTTTTTTGCTCTTTCCACCTTTGGAGCATAGTGACAGATATGTATTTCTTAAATTTCCAATGCAGTCTCCTGATGACTAAGTCAGACACTTGATTTCGTGTTGCTTCATTTTGTGCTTAATTATAATGTTTAATGGAATGGAAGATCACCAGGTGAGACTCTTTTTTTTTTAATGCTTCTCATTAATCGGTGAGATGAATTTTGCATATTCTCAGTCAGATTTGATTGGTAGTACCGTGTCAGGGGGTGTGTCCTGTGGTTCTCTGTATAGGTGGGAACACTCGCTTGTTCACCTGTGTGAGATTGCTGTTGCTAGACAAATGAAACCTTACGCCCTTGTTATGATGATTCATTGCCATACTTATTTGGATGAGATCTCTCTCTGTCTCTGTCTCTGTCTCTCTCTCTGTCTGTCTGTCTGTCTCTCCTTTTTTTTTTTTTTTAGAAATGTCCTATAGATTGTGCTAAAGTGTCATAACTGGGTTAGTGAACAATATATACACAACAGCTCCACATGTACTTGTTCTTATATGCTTGATGCCAAAGCTTCTTTATTATAAAGCCTAAAATGTAGGCTACATTCTTTACCCTAAAATGTACTGTTGGAGAGCAAACTAACTAACTAACTAACTAACTAACAAACAACAGAAAATAGACATGAGCTCCAAAGCCAAACATAATTAGTGTCCACCACGTTATTATTAACTTGTGATGAGCAGTAAATCATGGATGTGGATCCCTCCTTTTGCTGTGATGACGGAGTCACTGAGTCTATGTAGGTTGGAAAAGCCCCTCTTGTGTTCCAGAAGCATCTAAAGTGGGTCAGGCACATCTTGTGGTTAAGTCTGCAGCTACTGTGTGCAACAGAGCATGGCTGTCCTCCCTGTCTAGGGATGTGGGAACCTGTACTACTGCTTTCAGAAAGAATAACCCTCTAACCTTATTGCTCTTGCTCTTCTTACTACTGCCGCTGTTTCTGTTAAAGCAAAGTCTGTGTCATAGTGGGAACACTATCCGAAGGTGGTTCAGTTTGACACCAACAGAAAATGCAGAGTCATTCACTGTCACAGCAAATTGTCACAGCAGATTTCAGCCGACACTAATTTTGTTAAAAATTAAGTTTTTGTAATGCAATTTGTAATAGTTTTGTAGTTGCAATCATGAATATTCTAGTTTCTATTCTAATATTCTAGTAGGAGAGGCACTACTTGAGGTAACATTATTACCAAAGCAATATCAAGACAATTTGCATTCCAATTTCTTCACAAATATAACATGCTATTCTCCAAGTTGTTACCTCATGTAGGAAGTAATCAGTTGATCTGAAGCTATTTCCATGTTTTGGTAAACCCACAGAGTTGGTTTAGAAAATGTTTAAGGTTGATAAATAGCTTGTATTAACCTCCAGGTGAATATTTTTCCCTTGGGAAATACCAACTGAAGTAACATTAAACAGCATAGTGACCTATGCTTAGATAATCGTGAAGAATTGTATATTGAATGAAAAATATATATACATTCAGTGGATTTAGATCACCGGGCTTCATGTCTGTGGACCTACTCCTTTGCCATGATGATGTGAATCATAAGGAAAGCTTTGCTGGTTCTGCACGTTGATTCAACATTCAATCAAAAAGCAGACAGAGGAGAGGAGAATACATTATTGTACTTTAGGAAAGCCAGAGTGTTATCCTTATCCTTGAGCTGCAGAAACCCTCTCCAGATCTGGATGTTATAATTAGTACCTATAGTGCTGAAGAGTCTCAGGAATCAATTTCACCTCCCAGGATGATCTTAATGCTGTTGATAAGTATTGATTTTATGAGACTTACTACCGTCCTGTATGTTATAGAGAATTAGATTTTTTTCTATAGGTGCAGTGTGTGTGTGTGTGTGTGTGTATCTGTGTCTGTGAGAATGTGTGCATACAGTAGAGTATGTCTCCCTCTGTCTGTACATATGTTCATAGGTTGCATTCTATCAATCTATGACACAGCTTAAACCCAAATCCAACATGCTAGTTATGTGGCACTAGATAGATAGATAGATAGATAGACAGATACTTACATACATACATGAATATGTACATATATATCTGCACACTGGACCAGTGCTAAGTTAACTTCTGCCTTTGCTTTTTGCCTTTAAGAGAGTCTTGGTGCAGCCTCAGCAGTAAAAGCTGTAAGACAGCAGAAAAGGTGAGAGAGAAATGGCATTAGCATATGTCGGTTCTCTCCTAAACCTTTGATGTGTCAGTTTCATCAGTGCAGCCCTCTCCAGGACTATGCTAGTCCAGCGGGCTGGCCGTGAGCAAACAGTACCGTTCCATCGCCACTGCTGAATATGAATAATAATTCAGTGATGTGGGAGGAGATGACTACTCAGTTCACCCTTCTGGCACCGGAGTTAAGAGTCAAAAGTGCCTTCTTGGCCAGTCAGAGGAGATGTGCAAGTTCAATGAGAGACTGACTGCCTTAAAGTAATTATTCATATATTATTCTTTTTTTCATTCTGTACTTGGAAAGTGCAAGTTTGTGTGATCTGATTGTGCGATACAGCAACCTAGCTGCAGACAACAACAGAAAGACAAGTCTTGTCGCCTTTTCACTTTGTGTGAGAATTTGTATATTGGAGAATGGAAGTTCCTCTCTACAGACCTTTGTACCAGACTATGCTTTATGTTTCTTCTTTCTGAGACCTTCAGTTGGGGATGGCTGCTTAATGGAAAAAAAAACCCCCAAAAACAAACAAACACCAAAAACACATGGTATTTATATACATACTTACATACATGGTGATAACTTTGCCATCTCGCAGTGGCCTGGTTGAATCTGACAATGAAGATTAACCATGCTCAAGAGCCAACAAATTGTGTAGCCTGTAGAAATACGATTCCCTGCTTGCACCCTGGAGTAAAGGTCAGCGTGTTGTCACATGCTACCACTGTCCGACTTGGTCGTCTTTACTGAGGAAGCCCCGCGGCACTGAGGAAATAACAAGGCAACCTATGCCTCTTACTTCCAGTGTTTCTCTCATACACTAACACACAGTTGACCATAATTCTGATGTGCAGGTTAAGGTGGGACCTCACATCCCAAGGGCTAGGGTTAGAGATTTAATTTGATATGAAAAGAGCTGACGGTCCTCCTGTTAGCCTTGTCTGGACCTGAGACACACATACTTACAGAATACATTTAAAATAAAAGTTCTTCTATAAGGCTAGTATATTAGTATGGTCTTTCAAAATATAGTCTTTTCAGCACCTTGGGTTCTGATAATTCTTTACCTGACATCTCCACCTGTTTTTTTCAATGAGCTTTCGGAATGAGTAAGGGGCACAGAATTTTTCCAAAACAAAAGGGAAGAAAGATATTTAATGAGGGCCTGTATCAAACACTGCTCTTGTACAGTGCAAAGATTTTTGTTCTTATGCCAATTAAATTTCCGGTGGTGTGTGATCAATTTTCTCTGTACCTCTAATCCAGTTGTAAAACAGTTTAGATCTGGGTTTTCTTACTATTTCAAAATTGTAAAAATCTATATCATAATGATGATAAGTTGTGATACCTAAAGAGGGCACTGTTGAGTCCAAAATGTGTTTACGATTTATTCTCTCATAATTTGATAACTGCCAAAGATGTGCTTTCTGTGAAAAACAGCACAGTATGGCAGCCACGCCTTATTAACACCATAAGTCTGAATTTTGGATGCTGTGAGGTGATGCTGTTGATATATTCTGTTCTGTAATTCCCAGTAAAGCTAAGTCTCTTTCATTGGGCACAGTTAACTATCTCTCGTTTTTTATATAATACTCATATAGTTCTTTTGTTGAAACTTTTGGCAATAGGTAATAAGCGGTTCTTCTGTTAGTGTACTCAGAGATTGTTGGTGCTTGTCTGGCACAGAAAATTAACTCTCTCTCTCTCTCTCTCTCTGTCTCTCTCTCACTCTTTCACACTCTCTCTCTCTCTCTCTCTCTCTCTCTCTCTCTCTCTGTCTCTCTCTCACTCTTTCACACTCTCTCTCTCTCTCTCTCTCTCTCTCTCTGTCTCTCTCCCTCTCTCTCTCTCCCACCTACAGATCCCCAGCTCAAGGGTATAGTGACCAGGTTATATTGCAGGCAGGGATACTACTTGCAAATGAACCCAGATGGATCTCTGGATGGGACCAAGGATGACAGCAGCAATTCTAGTAAGTTCTTATTTGCAGTCTGATTGCTGCATTATTTGCATTAAATAAAGCTAATTTCATATGTTGGCCTCATTTCACAAAATGAAGTGTAAACAAACAATACAGTATGTTGAAATGTTGTTATTATGAATTTTTTCTGCTCTGCATACAGAAAGCAGCTTATGTCAAGCATCGGCTGAAGTCATGCACATGTTAAATGTTTCACAAATTAATATTATTGTAATTTCTTTTTAAATTTTGTAAAAGTGTCTTTAATCCATCCCAGAAGAGAAAAATAAAATCAAGGGCATGTGTACAAGAAGAAAGTGGCACAGAATACTCTGGAGTATAATTAGCTTATGTTGCTCCTGCTTTTGAAGTGCTGCAGGCACTGAATAATTTGAGTTCAGTTAGCAGGCACTGGATAATCTGAAGGAGAAACATCGGCAATACAGTGACACACAGTATGTGCTTCCCTTCAGGGCACTGAGCAGGGACAACACATGTCACTACACTAACATATGTATTGTAGTATCATGACACATTGTGTGTTTGTAAAACCTTTGGATAATTTGAAGCTAAGATGTTAAATCCAATGAATCCTCAAATGCAATTGAAAATGTAAGTGTGAATTTAATGAGCTAATTGTTTCTGCAAAACTCTTGTGTCCGGGAGTTGCAATTACGGAAGGTACTGACTGCATTGCAGTTTATTTAATAGGATATTCCGAATACTTTCAAAAGTAGTGAGGATGCAGTATGTCTAACATATTTTTAAATATTCTTGAAATATCTCTGTGATGAGGAACTGCTCTGAAGATTACAATAGGTGTTCTTGTGCTATAAGGTTCAAGAGGATCACAAAAGTCAAAGCCAATAGATCCCAGAGTCTGTCAAATAGCCTTAGAGTCAATACCAATTACTGCCAGGGTTCACTAGAGTTTATTACACTGTACGTTTAAATCAGCCACACACATGCACTCAGGGTTCCTGCCAGGGCTGTTACCTCTTTGTAAACAATAGCTTTTACCTAACAAGTCCAAAGAGCATGCTCGCAGAATAAAAAAAATCCATTAAATGTGCCACATACAACTGTGGACTGTTCTGTCACCCCAGCCGTCCAGTTCATATGCTTTAAACCTTCTGATTTATTTCTAGTTTTTTTCCCTGTTCACCCAGCAGCTATTTATAAATTTGTATTTCATTGAAAAATTACGTGATTTGCTTTATGCTTCCAAGATGACACTGATGTGGTCTTGTAGGCCAGTTAGGACCTGTTGATCTATAGCTTTTAGCTTTATTTTAACCCTCTGTTGCTTTTGCAGCTTTGTTCAACCTCATCCCTGTGGGCCTTCGAGTTGTTGCTATCCAGTCCGTGAAGACAGGGTTATACATTGCCATGAATGGAGAAGGTCATCTGTACACATCAGTGAGTAGCTCAACCGCAGTACGCTTAGGCACCCTACGCTAATACTTACTGCTCAAGAATACAGAGCTGGACTCATGCTTACTGTGTTTTACTCCACAGTGTAATTCCTGACACATAACTGCATTAGCTTACCACACTCAATAAGACCGTTGAATATTATTACAAATTGTTGTCTGGGGGGTGTATTTTTTTCTATTACAAATCTAGTATCGCAATGGCATGGC
The DNA here is from genome assembly GCF_902362185.1 of Chanos chanos. NCBI lineage: Eukaryota > Metazoa > Chordata > Actinopteri > Gonorynchiformes > Chanidae > Chanos > Chanos chanos. The sequence continues at coordinate 29,150,416 of NC_044504.1, read as the reverse complement.
TGTTCATCATTTTTTCTGAAAGAGGAGTTTTAAGTGTGTGCTCCATAAAAGAATAAAATGGATACTCAATGTGTATATAACATAGGTTGTATGTGGGTAATTGGCTCAGACTAAAGGGAATAATATCTTAGGTATGTAGATGCATTACACATTTTTACAGATATGAGATCAAATTCGACAAAAAGTGAAATAACACACAGTCCCATTTTCACACATTGTTTAAGAAAGAAGAAGAAGAAGAAAATGGTAATTTTAGGCTAAACATAAATATCCAAATATTTAATTGATCTGATAAAGTGACATCATGAAAACAAATAGATATTTACATTAACCTAAGCAAAGAATAAGTCAGTGTTAAAAATGAATTACAATTACATGGCGTTATCAGCTGTACATTATTGCACACTGTTTTGCCAAAATCTTATTGTTAAGAAGACAGACGTAATTGATTTAAAGTATATTTTATTTATTTATTTATTTATTTATTTTTATTTTTACTCTTTGCATGTACATCTTTTCTCTCTGCCATTGTCCAGTGTTCTATCCTCAACTGTGTGTTACAGATGAGGCAGTGGTGGTAAACGAATTGTGACTGTGTAACTCTGGGGTGATTCCCCACCTTTAGAAAGCAGGCATACCTTCCAAAGGGAAATGAGGGGAAAAGAGCAGACAACCAGATTAATGACATCCCAACCAGCCCAGGCTCTCCCAGTATAAATCAGACTGACTGCCTCCGATCACTCATTGGTCATTTCATTAGCTGAGTAAAATCCTCATTCATCTATTGTCTTTGGTGAAGACATGTGTGCTCCATACAATCGCTTTTTCTAGGAACTAATCTTGTTTGTGGTGAATTTATAATCTACACTGCACGGCATCACGCTATGGTGGTTTTAAAGCAATTGGCATTATTTTGAATTGTGCAGTAATTATTATGAAGAACATTATGAATTTTTTGATCAGGAATAGCTGTAATACACATAACTAAAGGACAAATGTAATCTATCCTTTCCCTATGTCTTCATGTGGAGAATAATATGTTGAGTTTCAACAGAGAAGTACTAATATCTTCCCTGGAGCAGGGAAGGAATAATTGATACCATTACCCATAGTTTTAATAACCCCTTCACACAAGGATGGACCTGCTGCAGAGTATCGAATAGTCTGAATCTTCAAATCAGTCAGGTAATTTGAAAATAAGAGCCATGTCCTTCAGATTAGGGTTAGAGTAAGAGATGATGCTGTCGTGGTCCTTGTATTGTGATATCTTGTTGTGCTTTTTCAAAGTCAGCCTTGGGGATTCTTAACCCATCGCTAACACACCTGATGTGACTTGACTGGAGTGTTGGCACAGGTCTGTATGGGAAATGTGTTGTCCAGCGAGGACTGGACTTTAGAAACACTCGTCCAGAGTTTTCCCATCACACCTTAAAACAATAATGGCAACACAAAGGCAAAAGTCTCTTGTGTTTAGAGAAAACTGACCCGGTGTTTCTATCTCCTACATTATAGAGAGCCATACAATGACAGTTGATCTCTATGACAAAGTTTCTAATCAACCTTAACAGAAATGGTCTTTCGACTCCTTCTTGTTGGGGTGAAAACGGAGTAGAAATCTTGGTTCTGCTCTCTTTTACTCTCTGAACTCAGAAGAGGCTGCATCCGTTCACCGTTAGTATATTTCTTATAAGGTTGACCTCTCCCTCCATTAGGTTCTCATCCCATTAGTGATCCCATGTGCAGTGTGAGAAAGAAGTAATTACAGTGCACTTACTAAGGAAATGTCCTTAACCTCATGCCATATCAGGTGCCTGGTACATTTTGAAGATCAAACAAATTATGTGTGTCTCAGAAACAGTTTCTGTTATATTTTAATTTGTTTCAAAATTTCGGATGCTGCTAATACCATTGTGTTTTGCATTTAAAATGAGTAAAATTTGATTTTCATTGAAATTCAAAGACAGTTCCAGGGCTGCTCAAAATTGCACAGCCACTTTGCCCGATGTTACATTCTGAGCAATTTCCCCTTCCAATTCTCTGACTTTCTTACTATTTTATTCAACTTCAAATTAATGATATTTGATAGTGTATGATCAATTGTTGCTCCCTCACTCTAATCAATCAAGTCCAAATGAAGCCGGTCTGATGGCCTACTTTGATTAGTGTGGCTTCATTCTTTCTCAAAGGAATAAATGAAAACCATGTGATAGTCTTTTAAAATTGAATGTGAAATTCCATTAAAAAGCCCTGCTCTGCATCATGTTCTTTTGTCTGTGGAGTCCTTTGTACAGTGGATGAGTGGAAGTGACCTGATAGGATCAAAATGACTCTGAAGCTTTACACAATAGACTTACTACAGAAAAAAAAGATAAAGAGTTCAGTAATCTTTCATTTTTATCCAGCCCCTTTATTCCAATGGCAAAAAATTCCTGTTGGATTTTCTCCTCTAGTTTTATAGAAGCTTCATTGTGTAGTTTGAGTTTTAGGGATGACCCCACAAGCCACATATAATTATACATATTTACAGATGGTTAGTTCATTTTTAATGTGATCAAACATTCTTAGAGGTTATCTCAAAGGCAATAGGTTGATCGGCTTTGAATTTAAGATCTTCAGACTCAGCTATGAGGAATATGTATCAGGTGTATCATCATATTCAATGTAAGAGGATATTTTTAAGCACAGTGGTGTTTATCTTTTCATTTTGGCAGCTCAGTGAATTTCAGAGGACTGTTTCTTCTCATGACCTGCTGGTTTTCTTCAAAGTTCTTTACTCAAGTGTCTGCAATGGTCTGTGGCAGGGTTTGCTTTATCGCTTGCTGCTCTCGTTAGTGCTGCCTTTTGTGATTGTCCAACTGAGTTTCTACATCAGTAGGCTGACTCCATCAGACGGCACACTTGAGTAAACTGACCACATTGCTTCCTGTTGCCTGCCTTTCAGTTTCCATTTGTTTACAACCCTAATATATAATCTGCAGAGAAAATAAGCTTGATTAGATGCTAGATATGAAAACTTAATGAGATGTGATCTTCAGAATTATCTTTCAGACAACAAGGAAATTGCATTTTTGGGACACTCAGCAGTGAGTGTAAATACAGCTTCAGCCTCAGCTTTGAAAATCAGCTGAAAGCATCGGTAAGTTTAGGATTTGTTCCCTTCTCATTGGACTACTTACTTTGTTTAGGTGGTCTCTTACAAGTTACCATTTCTTACCATGTTTCTTCTCTAATGGTCTCTTTCTTCATATCTACCAATACTGTTAGTTTCTCTTAGTTATCCTTTTGTGATAAAGAAGTTAGGTTCAATGCACATATTCAACTGCCTTGTAATCCCTGCTCATTTCCGAAGCATCCTTCCATAACCACCGTATGTTTCTGGAGTCGCATGAGATTAAAAATATGGACTGGTCAAATTCATGAGGAAACTACAGACTTTTCACAAAGTTATATGAAGCAGCCACACTGTAGATAATGCTCCTCCTAATGACCCCAGAAAGACCACACAAACTCTTATCAGAAAGAATGACTGAGGATGACATGACATCTGAAAGTGATGCACAGTGAACTTATTACCTTTGTTAATTATGCATCCTCAATTAATTAAAGATAGAAGTTATAATTAGTGTTGAAATATATGTTTAAAACTATATTTAGAACATTAAACCTCGTAATGAATGCCAAGTTACAACTGACAAAACAGTTTAGCTTTATTTGTTCAGAAAAGAAAGTTAGCCATATGAACCAAGCCTATCTACTATAAGAAGATGAACATTCAACCAAAAATGTTGTGTGATATTATGGAACCATTGCCATGTAGCTGACAAAAACTATCTCATAAATAGTCCAGTTAGAGATAAGCAGCTGTCCAGTAATAAAGCTCCACCTGATAGATGCACCCTAGCAACTGTAGTATGAGCATACCCATCAATTCAAAGGGGACTCTCTAAATATTTTAGTCATGAGGACAACCTGGAGCCACAGCTGGAACATTCTCTTGTAAACTAATGGCCATGGAATAAATGAACAGGGATTTAAAGTGTACTACTCTTGTTTGTCCTACATTCTGAAAGAAGGAATTCCTGAGAGTAAGAGGACACTATCTATTTGTTGCCTTATCACAATATCTAACAGATGGCTCAGTGTGATTTTGTTTCTCCAGTGTTGATTGTAGTCATAAAATATGCCTACACAGGTCTTTTTTTTTGTTAATGCTATAGTTTTTTGTTATGCAACATTTTAACACCTGCTGTGGTCTAGTTTTCTAAGTTAAATCCATACACTCAAAACTTGAAATAAATCTTGAACTAAAACTATGAATTAAAATAAAAATAGGAGGAAATGTAAGTTAAAAAGATCATCAGAAACCTTCCATTGACAATATTGAACAACGGGATTGTGTTTGTTTTCCATCTCAGAGCTGTATGCTTAAACCTATTAATAGTGAATCACTTCTAATAACCATACAACTCTATGAGTAACGATAAATAACCCAACGTAGGCGAAACACTTGCAATGGGTCCATGCACATTTGTGGCTTATCTTGCCATACTGCTGATAAAAGTGTCCAGTAACCAGTCATTATTTCTCATGTTCCATCATTTTCCACACTTTTAATTACTCGACTAATTCTTGTAGGTGAGAGAGGACCTGACTTGTTAGATAAGCCTCATTATTTCCCCAAATGTTCTACTTGCTGCTCTAATGTAGAGCCAGGGTCAGGAAGGACTGTGGTTCGCTGGTGGGAGACCTGTTTCATGCATTAATGAACAACAAGGTCGAAGCTACTCATCAGTGCTGGCTAGGCAAACGTTACTTAGGAGACAAGCTGACTATATATAGAAACCTTTCTTCTGACGCATAATTGCACAAATGTTATAAACACTGGTCCCGTCTTTTGCCTCTCTTTTATTTCTTCAAACAGGGTTTCCATTCTAACAGAATAATGCTACTCAGAACATGCTTCATGGTGCTATACAGCTACATAGTTATATGTGATTCTGATTGGTCTAGCAGTCAGCATAACATACAATTCCCCATGTATTTACAGTTTACCTTCGGAGGACCAAAACCATAGTCTAAAGGTAACTTCATATTCTCAGTCAGAGCAACTTTGAGAATGGCTATCGGAGAGATTTATACTGTCACTTGTAGCCCATAATTCTGTATTCTAGAGAAGCCATTTAAAAGAGGATACAGCTTTGGGGGAGTATCCAGAGGAGCTAGTAAATGGAGCCCCACCAGTAAGACAGAGACAGAAACTGATAAAGTCTCTTTTTACCAGCAGAAGTAGCAGACATGGTCTTAGTCCGAAATACATAGGGAGAAATAAGGTCAGGCTGCTAATGGAAGCAAAAGCAATTTCTGTGTCAGACAGCATCCGAGTAGGTGTGTTCCATGGCAGGCATTTTGCCGTGGCACTTTTTTGTTTGTCTTCCGTGTATGCGGGCCCGTCTTGGAGGTTGACCGGGGACATGTTTGACATGGTGGAATTTACATTTACGTTCTTCTAGAGTTCTGAAACACTAACCGTATTTGTGCACTTGAAAACACTTTGGAAGTCTTGCGACTATGAGTTATTAATGCGATGGATAGCCATGAATTGTGCTGAAGCATAGGCTGGACCCCAAGACTGATGCATCTAATACAGTTTCTCACAGACGTTCCACTATATTATCTCTCCATGCTGTTTCTCTCTGGGTCAACCTGCTTAAGTCTATTAATTTCACATTTCAGCATGCTCATATATCCACGTGTTTATTCAAAGCAATTACAGCTTAAGGAAGCCGCAAAGGCTGCTCTTTCATGAGTCACCGCTTTATGAGACATGAATTTACGACACCCGCCAGCACTGGGTAACAGCTTAAGCTATATAACATCTAAGGAGGGGAGATCTCCAATGTTAAAATACTGTAAACAAGAAGATGACGTAAGTGTAGTCGTTTATAGTCCCATCATGAGCATGTGTGAACGAGAGCTGCACCGTCAATCAGCGAGTGTACAGGAAATAGAAAGAGACTGAATTGTTGGTGGAGAGATGATGTCAGTTTGTTTATTCAGTGAGCTGTCATCCATATGACCAGGGAGGTGTCCAGGCTGAGCTAAGTAAGGGTAATTGATTCTGTCCTCTCTCTGTTGCTCTCACTCTCCTCCAGTCCCTCTCTGTGTTTGAAGTCAGTGTGCGTGTGTGTGTATATATATACACACACACACACACACACACACACACACACACTCACACACACACACACACACACACACACATATATATATATATATACACACACACACATATATAGATTTATATATAGTGCATTGCTAAGTTTATCATGGACAGAAGAATGACAGTACGTCAAAGATCTGTATACACTTTGCTAAAAAAGATGTTCTCAAAGTGCTATTTGATCAGAAGAACTAAACCCCCATTGGAGTGAGGGCCATGAATTATGTGAATCTAAGAGGTAATCAGAATGCAGGGGAGTGGAAAGAACAGCCTATTGATTAGTATACAGGGGGAAAAAAATGAGAGCAGTAGAGGATCCCTTCAGTGCTCCTGGAGGGGGAAACCCCATTTCGATCAATGGACTTTATACAATGTAAAGTGGGAGACTAGGGAACTCAGTGTGCTAGTCAGATATTCCAAGATACCTGTGCATGATAGCAATGATTGTCAACGAAAAAATAAATGAATAAAGACACTGGAGACTTGTGCGGACTTAGATGTACCTAAACATGAACACATCCCCTTCAAGTTGAAGATCCCACTGTTCATTCTGTTCTTCCAAAACCTTTCAAGCTCATAATTACATAAAAATTGCACTATTCATCAATGGTATTCACAGGTTTGATCTCAGGTTTTGTTTAATGGAAAGATTAGATGTCAGGTTTAAATACATATCCAATTAGAGCCATAGTGGAATACCATCTCAATCAGGCCATTATATGACTCTGAAGAGGACTGATGCTCCTCTTATTCATAGGTCCTTCTGAAGAGGTCTTTGACTCACATTTGGCTAGGGCTTTGTGGACCATTAATGTGCGCATTCACCCCTGTGAAGTTGATTCATCAGCATGGTGGAATCACATGGCCGTGCAACAGAGAACTTTGCTGGATAGATTATTGATCCATCATCCCCCGTGATTGCTTTTCAAAGAAGCAAAGCCTCATTTCCATATGCTTCTTTGAATCAATCCAAACAGGTTCTGGTTTGGTCAGTACCCCATTGACTTACTGTCAATGTTTAAACATTAGAAGCCAATACCTATTTGACTGTGCGCTACACTACTTAATTCACTGTCCACAGAGTTAGTGGAGATTGTAACATTTAGGCCTCTGGTTTGTCTGGAAGACACAAAACAGTAGGTTGGTCTTTCATAAACAAATCAGGCTGTATCCTATAGCCATGACTGGAAGAATAGCTGTGAATGTTTCTAATCCACATAAGATTAGCACAGTAATATTGCCTACGTATATATCTTAGCGTATTAGGAAATAAAGAATCTCCTTATAATTCTTGTCCACTAAAAGATTTAGCCATTTAAGATTCATGTTGATATAAATGATAAATGGTCTGCATTTTCATGTCATGCAAAATTATTTTAACACTGTGTTACAAAAACTGGTCTAAATAATTGGATTTCTGACTAAACTTGTTTATCCTCTAACAAATGCTACCCTAAAAAACTATTACAGGCAATTTCAGCAGTAGTGAGTGACTTGTCAGAAGCTGGGATTCCATGTTTTTTTGAGCGGATAAAACTCTGCTTTACTCTATAGGCTGGTTGTGTGAGTCACAGAGAGAATCTGAAGTCTGATGTATGTGCTTTATATTTCCAGCAGCCAGCAAGCAAACATTCCGCTTTGGGATTTAACAGCATGGGGCTCTCTTTCTTTTCAAATATACAGTACTGTATGTTCATGTCTCACCATTTCTGATTGTTTCAATACCCACAGGGCACAGTCCACACAATGGGCATTGTTCTTAGACCAAACATATATTATACCACTGAGAGATATATAATCCTATAGCTATTTCCTCTGAATAAAAGCAACAGTGGTCCTGAAAAAGAGAGAGAGAGAGAGAGAGAGAGAGAGAGAGAAGAAACCTTTTGACATCAGTGACCTATTCCATATTGAGGGGCTTTTGAAACAGTGTGAAATATCAAGAGTACAGTGTGGTTTCACACTCTGATAAATGTAATATGGAAATGAGGATGTGATATTTTAAAATTCAGTGTAGTTTGAAAGCTGACCACAATATAATGTAATAAATGTAGTTAGCTGTATCTTGCAACACTACCTACAACACTAATTTGAGTGAAGTCACTTCATCTGTTCGTGGAGTAGCATGGGAAACTTGTCAGTTGCCTTGAATGTATAGATTTACTGAGAAGATGTTTGATGTTAAGTGAATATTTCACTTCAAGCTGAGAAATTACAGCTAGGAAAAACACTCCTAATTAGAGAGAAACCTACTTGTGATCTACCTGTCATTTGATGCTTGCACAGTTTGCGCTCAAACTGTCCAGCAGCAAGATGCACTGATGTGAACGAAAGTAAGTTATTAGCATATTACATATGGCACGGTATTGTAGCCCTTCATAAAATAATATCATGATAATTATGGTTATTTGTAATGGACATCACAAAATTTTGATATGACTTCACAGTTATCTTGTCAGCTTGTCAGATATCTCCCTTAAATGTGTCAGATGTCTCCAGGCGATGTATCAAACAGAGGCAACACATGCAAAATTGATCATGCTTTATATTTGTGAATAGTCACACCAAAGTTCTGTCTTAATACATAGTTTGTGGTCAATAAAATGATTCAAGCATCACAGATACTCAATTTGCTTTCGTCTGATGGCACATAAAGCTCACTTTAATGGGAAAATTAAATCCTATAGACAACCATCACATTAGTGGCACAAAATCAAAGCGAGAAACCATACACACAGTCCAATCCTAGACTGGATCTTTGCTGCTAGTATTGGAGCCCTCCTTAAATGAAAATCTAATAATGAATTAGGATCTACTTTGCATTGATTAACTATGTTCTCCATTTTCCCTAAGAAGCTATTGTGTTGGCTTGTTGGGAAGAGAGATATAATTATGTTGATTTGCTTATTGTATCAGATCAGTGGGATACAGTGTGATTCGTTGTAGATTCCTAGTTTGACTGGCTTGAAAAATAAGCCATTTATAATTTAGGCCATAGAAAAATATATTTGTCCAAGAATAAACATATTTATCCAAGAACAACGTGTTTTAATTTGACACGAGTATTCATGTGAAAATGCTTTTATAGAGCTTCCCATCCTTTTTACATAACACGGAATGTTTCCAAATTTTAGATTTTGATACATTAAACATTGTGTCTTCAATATCCTTGTTCCCCCGCTTACAATCTCATATGCACAAAGCAATCAGGGTCTCCTATGGGTCTGTAATATTGGACTCAGCTGCAATCCAAAGATATAAATTCAAAGTCCAGTCAAATTTTATCTCTCAAAAATGTGGTTCAGCGTATCAATTAGGCAGTTCCTACATTTCAAGCATAAAGACTTTTGTAGAAGTTGTATAATGTGCTATGCAACACTTGATTCAGCTTCTGATTGGTCGTGGGTAAAGTTTTCTTTTCAGTCGAATCACCCTTATCTTAAGCATTTCAACTGATTCACCGATAGGAATCGGTTACTTGTTACACATCTAGTTCCTGCTTTGTCTTGAGTCACTCATAGACTGGAATGAGCCACACTCCTTTTTCCATCCAGGCCTATCTTCATTGTTTTTGGAGCAATGCGTGAGAGGTTAATGTGTAAGACACTAGACTGTATCGCAGTCTCTTTGGAAGGCTCCCAAGATTGCGAAAAGTTGTGGTGAAAAAGTGGACGGTTCTTTACGGACACACTGCTGCAGTCAAAGCAGTGAGTGGGGCGGAAAAAAAAAAAAAAATTGAGGCCCCCACACAAACATAAAAAACACTGAAGCAGCCTTATAGCATCCACAACCCAGTGCTCCCCCTGCGTCTCTTTTATTTCCTCTCATGAAATGAAAGTAACATTTTATCAAGCTTTATTCCAGTACTGGTGGAAATCAATAGCGGAGGCTATTGCCGAAAGGTTGTGAATCATGAAAATTCATTTGGCTCTTTCTCGCTCCAGCCTCCATTGTTTACCCTTCCCAGAATTCCAGGAAAAAAAGAGCCAATGTTGAAATACGGCTGGCATCTACATTAAAGTGTCCCTCTCTGTTTTCTTTTTGCCATTATTGCTCTAACACTAATTTCGACTAAAATAAATCAGAATAATTTGATTAGAATAGTGGGAAATTAAACTGAAGGCAAAGAGCCATAAGAGATTAACTTTCTAATGTGTTTACAGCTGACATACATTTGGATATTTATACTAAAGCTGTTGATCCTGATCATGTGCTTTAACGCCACATGATGACAATCAAAGCATCCTGGACTCCAGCCATTAAATTTTGGTGCTTGTCCCAGTCGTAAAATAATTCAAGTCAAAACTCAGACTTTGTTTTTATCATGAGACATTTGACTTTGAACAGAGAGGGCAGTAGTAGGTCACCAGGCAACACACAAACCAACATATGCAACAACACAAGCCGAAGAAGACAGCAGCAGCTGCTGTTAGGGAGAGAAGTTTGGAGAGAATGAGTTGGCAGTCCTTGGAGACAAATTGGCATAAGTTGCTCGTTGAGTTCTGAGAGACATGGTTCCATTTTATTGCTGTCATATAAAAACAGATGACGCTTTAATCACAGTGCATTTGTAAGGGTTACACTCAACTTCCAGTGATATAAAACAGATCCGCTTCCATGGAACAACGCATTCAATCAGTGCTAGTTAAATTGTACTAAATTTCGACAGAAATTTGGATGCATTTTCATGATTTTGTTTGACATTGGATGAATAAAGCCAAATCTCCCATTGTCCCTCTCCATCACTTAGGATGTTACATGAAAGCTTTCTCTTGAATGTCAAGACCGGTTAGCCTGCTTAAGCTTTAAGTATCGTCTGTGTACATTACAGTGTTAAACAGACATAGAATTACTGCCCTTTCAAAATTCCATTGCTGGTGCCAACATTTTTCTGTCCCCATGGAAGCTGAAAAAAGAGATGCTTAAGTATCTCCCTCAGTCATTGATCACAGGATTTACTGTACCATATTTGTTGCATATCTCCCAAATCCAGAGGGTTGCCTTCTTTACTGTGCCACTCACCATAGCTGATCTGTACAGCTGCCCAGTCCTTGGGCGGTATTTATGGCATCTTTTATCCCTGCTGGTAACCAAGGGGAATGTTCCGAACAAAAATGTTATGGGTTTCTCCACTGAGCCCTCATCCAACCCAGAGTTGACAGGGTTTGCCCTAGCTATCTGACTCTTCATAGGGCTGAGGAAGACATGTGTGCTACTCTTTTCTGAAAGGGTGAAAGCACACTGAATGCTATGGTTCAAAGTAAAACCTAGGTAATCACTGCCCACTATCTTCCTGCAATCCGACTGGGGTCTGCCAGACTCCCTGACGGGCTGCTCTCTTGGTCTTCCCAATCCAGCTCCCTTCTTTAAGACAGCAAGAAGTGGATGTAGGAAAGTAATAGCTAAGACATTTTTTTTTTATTTGGTGATTTTGTTTGTACACATATGTAAGGGTGAGCATATGTAAGGGTAGGTGGATGTTGAAACTTGAGTCTCAGATGTCTAAAGTAAGGATCATATGTGTAGTCTTCCAGTTTTTTTCCCATATTAACACATTTGTGTCTATACCCTATTAAAAGTGAATTAACCTGTTTGCTAATATTTTAATGTTTATTCAGTAATATCTGTTGCAGTATAGTGTCTATCAGACAGAGGATGCATATGCCTGTCATGTGAAGGTTCATCAGATGGACAGTGTTTCTGTGCAGTACAAAATATGTTATGAGGTTTTTTTTTTAACTCGTTGATCTCAGTCTTATTCAATTTTAGTACACACTAATAAAGCATGCAAACAAGCAGGCATAACAGTGTGGCGGTAAACATAAGTACAAATTCTTCTGAGAGGGTCATAACTCATACTTTTGTTCCTCTGCACCATTAACCACAGAGTCCAATTACAGAACATTATAGCCTCCTGTTTGTCAAAGCCACAGCCTCCTCCACCAGCTGGAGCCTCTGCAATTCCATTTAATCGGCAGCGTCATTAATCTAAGCACCTGAAACAGCTGGGACTCAGCAATGGACCAGACAGCTTGGCTTCCAACATGCAGACCACAGGGGTCATTCCTTGTGTCTGCCCAGCCGGCTTCATATCTGAGAGATCGTCCAATGGTTTGAGTCTCTCTCATGCTGCTCTTAGACCACGGCCAGTCCCATTCTCGCTAATGTGACAGAACATTACAGGCCTCTATGCTGGGATAGAATGGTGACATAATCTCCTGGGGGATGAGTCTCATCGTGACTCCCTGTGACTCCCTCATGTGGCACTTTCCCTGATTAATGCTACATTTACATTGCAGAGCATTATTGAAAGTCCCCTGATATAGCATAGATTCAAAGACATATTATGACAGCTGGAATATGGCATTATTTCTCTGCAGGTCATGCCATAAACTCTAGTTAAGGTTAATGCAGGATATTAATTACATCCATTTGTAATCTGGCCACCAAAAACAGCTTGTTGCTTGTGTTCTATTAAAACGTGTACATAGTAGTGTAGTGAGATGATTCCACCATCGGTGAAAATAACACCATCGTATGTAAATTTTCAGGAAACTTACTATCTGAAAAACACAGAGAGAGAGTGAAATTTACTCACCCCCACACCTATTCTTTTTGGAAACATCTTGTTTCTCACTCCCTTTCATTTTCATGCTTGCAGTCTTAAGGCAGGAATTGGCCATGGGGAGAGAGAGAGGCATTTCACCCTTGCTTTTGAGCCACCACTGTTTCTGAGCGCATTTACATTTCAAGAATTTCTGAAGGGATGCTGGGATGTCACATTGGCTGTGTCTCTCTAATTGCCTGCGTTGGCTCCGAGGGCACAGAGTCCGAGCTTCGCGGAGCATTCAAACACAGCCAGAGCTCAGCGCTGCCTCAGACCGATGGTTGAAATTTCCCATGGTGCCTTTTATATTCCTCCTCATCCTTCAACGCTTGACAGCACTCTGTGAATAGTTCTTGGGATCCACTGTAAAAACTGCGCTGTGCTAGCCCCCGTAAGAGTACCATACAGGCCCGAATGAAAATACAAAGCAAATTGAGGCTGTGTTTAGGAAGGCACTGGAGATTGGACAAATTAGGCAGAGTTCTCCTATTGTATCAGGAGAATCAAGACTTTGCTTGTAATGTTTACAAGATATATCAGCTCTCTGTAAACACACATGTGTAAGCTCTAACACACAAGTTGAAACAACTTATCATTTTTTTAATGCAACAGTACTATTTGTCAACGTGCCTGTACTGTCAACTTATTTTAGAAAGTTAGATAACTCAACACAGAGAGACTTTAGATCCTTTCCTGAGTCATTTCCTTTGGTGAATAAAATATATTTTATAGATGAAATCCATTAAATGTCATCCTATATTTCCTTAGCTTATCATGATGTCAAAAATGGAACAGGCTTTTAATCCTCTTAGACATCACAGATTATATCCTCTCAGCATCCACTGAGCATCTACTGGCTAGTATCTAAACGTGGGAATAGTTATCCTCATCAGTGAATATACTCAAAAATAGAAAATCTAGACTGATGAAATGCACCATGATGCATGGCAGTGTACATAAGGTCAAAAATCTGTCCGTCTCTCTGTCTCTGTCTCTGTCTCCCTCTCTCTCTCTGTCTCTCTCTCTCTCTCTCTCTCTCTCTCTCTCTCTCTCTCTCTCTCTCTCTCTCTGTGTATGTGTGTGTGTGTGTGTGCCTGTACACACACACACACACACACACACACACATACACACACACACACACACACACAATGACACAGACTCTGAGTGTGAAGCTGTTTGTGACCCACCGTACTTGACAGCAGACAGGAATCCCTGCTGTTGTAAAAAACCAGCTGGAGTGGGAAAACCACACACACCTGTTTGTGGTCTTGTTTCCACCTAGCCAAGCCATAACACTCATAGACTGCAGATATATTTATAGCACATTACAAGATAGTAATCTGATGATTGTACTGATACATCAGCTTCTGTATGTGAATGGTTCAGGTGAGTGTTGACAATTCAGTTATTTAAATTTTTAAATTACAGATGTCTGTGGTATGGCTTTTGTCTTGAATTTATTGAGGCAATCTTTCCTCCCCTCAACTACTGAACACCCAGTGCTCATGAGTAATGAAATCTGCTCACATGCATTTTCTCTTATTTGATTGCCATGATAATTATCACTGCTCAGTGTGTTTTTCAAACAGTAATATGAAACATCACACCTATGATATAGCAGAGAACCATGGAGACCCAGTTTTTCAAATGCATTCATCTTCTCCCTGGAGAATTTAGGATTGGTTGCCTTTCGTCCCTTCCTCCCTCTCTGCCTCTAAGAGCATGACAGCCTCTTCTGTTATGCCCTGTGTGATTGCTCTAGCCTTGAGTCCTGTAGGAGTCAGGTTTGTCAGACTACCTTTCACCAGCTTAGTAATAACTGGCAGAACGAATGGAGAACCTTTCTTTTAACATCAATCTGGACTCAATTCTCCAATCACAGGGGATCAGGACCACTCTGGTGGTCAGTATACACAGCCGCTGTCCCTCCTCCCTTCCTGTGTGGATCTCTTTAAAGTTTTGAGGCAGACTGAATTTAAGGATACAGTCTTACTCTTTACTTTGTCTTTGAGAGTGTTCTCCGAAACTTGGCCAGCAGTTCTTGGCCTGTGTCCTGCAGTGACTTCACAATGTTTAAATCAAACATTCTGCCAGATAACATTTATCTGATAACATTTATAAAACCTAATTGGTACATATATATATATATATATATATATATATATATATATATATATTTTTTTTTTTTTTTTTTTTTTTTTTTTTTTGCTGCTACTTAGGTTGTTCTAATTGTATAAGAAGTTTTTTTCCAGAAGTTTTTTTTCAGTTTCTGGTTCTTCCTCATGGTAACAAGAGAAAGGCATTGTGCCGTTGCTGCCTCCAGACATCTTGAGTGAAAATCTGCTGTGGGGGTGGACTAGATGTGATGGTTTTCTGATGTTCTCTGTAAATACACAGGAGAAGCAGGCTTGCGGCATTTAAAGAGCGTTTGGAGCCTGGGGATTGGCCTTTTACAGAGCAGGTGTTAAGAAATCTAAACACAGCTAAAAGGTCACGTTCCTTAGGGGAGGCTTTATTGAGAGCTTAAGTGCTTTCAGCTGCCCATCTCTCAAAAAGCCAGAGTGCTCTTTGTTGCCTGCCTTATAAAAGTCTTTCTCCTTATGTCCGACCGAAAGCGTAGAATTAATGGAGAGACTGCTTTCTCTTTCACACCGCATTCAGCCTCTTCAGAACATGTTCCAGATTAACCAAAAATTAATAAAAGAATATAAAGACATTCAGAGCAATTTTGAACAGTTTAAGTACTCTGTTGTGTTTGCTCAAGTTTTCGATTGAAATGGGGCGTTATGCCGAGCAGTAAGTAACAGCAAAGTAAGTTATAGTGAAATGCTTGGTAAACATGCTGGCCAGACTAATCCTACTACAGTAAAGTGACAAACCAACTGCCTGATTTGGACTGGAGTTCCACACAAGTCAAAAATTCATGTTGATCAGAGAGGGTCTTAGACTTAATCTCTCATTTTCAAATACAGTGAGACTCCCAGGATACAGCTCTGTCAACACATGGATACTCCCTACACATTCCCCTGAAAACTTCATGGAAAGGTTTTTTATTAAAACTCCATGCCATTACAAATAGTTGACTCGTTTATAAATCTTTGGAAATGGCGAAAAAGAATTTTCTCATCCCTTTTCTTTTAACATTGTCTGTATGAATATGTTAATTTGCCCCAGAACAGCTTTTGATTGTGTAATGACCAAACTAGCCTCTTAAAAGTTGATTGTAGTTTTTCTGTGGTGGCCCATGTAGTTTTGTTACATCATGGAAAATCATAGAATATGTGGGATAATTTCTTAAAGAGATGTGAAAGCAGATGTTGCCCTGAATATTCTCCAGCATTTGATTTGGAGTTTGAATCATATCTGACTGCCATTGTTTTCCAAAACAGAGACACAAGATAAGATAAGATAAGATAAGATAAGATAGAACTTTATTCATCCTGAAGGAAATTCCTGAAATTCTTGATTTTCTGAGTTATAAATATATGTTATATTTTAATCACACCACATCTGATTAGACAAGATGAATACAGTGTACAGTAGGATTACTAATAAAATACGGATGAAAATAATCTGGACAACTGTGCTGTTTCTAAATTAAGTGCTCCCTTTGACATACTTGTCATAATAGTTTGTCTCATATCCGTTGCATATAAATATCCGCTGTGATGCAATGTTCCGTGTTATATAAGAACTTTCCGTCTATGTATTTTGACTTACGTGAACTACCATTCAACACCGTTCAAACCTGAGCAATCAGAACAATCTCTGTAATACTCTACCATGATAGTGTTTCATTTCAGACGGGCAATTCTTATGTGCTGCAAACATTAACAAGCTTTGTTTGGTTGTCCCCATATATACAGTCTTTTGTTCTGTCAAAAAGATCCCTTATTACATGCATCCACTAGACTCATCAAAGGAATGTATTAGCACATAGAAGCTTTACATATTTATATGCCACTCTATATCCACTTTTAATAGTATTTTTCTTTCTCGTTCCTGTGACTCGTTATCTGAAAGATTCAGTGAAGCTCACTTTATCGTGTTGACAGGGTTTTTTTTTTTTTTTTTTCTGCATGAGCTCGGGTTTGCAGTCGGCGCTGCTCGGTTTCCTGAAGATTGACCTTTTTCTGTGAATTAATAGGCTTTATGCCGACAGCATTAATAAACAATTTCTTAGGTTCCTCTCTGGTTGTGAGCGACTGCTCTGCATGTTAATGTGTCGGCTCAGCTGTGTCTCCCCCGCCTCTCACCTACTTTCAGACAGCCCTCTGCAAACAAAAGCGCATGTGTTTTTCTAAATCATGTTTAGTCTATCACTCTCCCTGCCTCCTACTCTTTTGTTTCTCTCTCTCTCTCTCTCTCTCTCTCTCTATTTCTTTCTCTCTCTGCTCTGGTTCTCTCACTGGAGGACAGGCGTATTATCTCTCTCTCTAAACCGTACTACCCCTCTCTGTCACTGGCCAAGGTCAATTATGGTCACACATTTAAAGTGTAGCAAATCTGAAGAGCAGAACACTGATGTAGGAGGACAGTATTGGGCAGGGAGGAAATGAACTGCTATGTGTTCCAAAACTGATTTGATTTACCTCTCTTCGGTGCTGCCGTTCCTACCCTTGTCTGTTTATAATCAGTATCTCTTGTTTTGTCCTCCAGGTCTTTTATCAAAGCTTCTGCATCCCTAAAGCAGCATCAACAGCAGCTGTTTCTATAGAGTAAACAGCACATGCAATTGGGCAAACCAACAGGGGAGTCCTACCTTATAATTTGCTCCTGGACAGTGTATATGCCTGCAAAAACTGTATAAAGGATGATATATATATATCTCAGGATATTCCAGTGCCTGCTAATTACATAACATAATGTTCATGTTCCTTTTGTTCAAGGACTTACTACACCCTGTGTTGCCATTGTCTCAAACAGTGACTGCAGAAATAGAAGCACAATAAACCAGACTGGATGAATGATTCATATCTTGCTTCAATTATGTAAAAAAAAACATGCTTAATTGCCATTCTGGAGCCCCTCAAGCATTACCATGGAAACCCAATAGAAAGGTATGCGTTTTTTGTTTTTTTTGTTTTTTCGCAGGCGCGTGCTCAAGGAAGTGCTATCAAATGAGGAAACTCTTTTGTTGACAGTTTGGAAAGTGGGGTTGCCTTTGCCTAATAAAGTTTGCAAGTGGGAGATCAAAGCAAAGACGGCCTTGACACATGTCAGCTGTCTCATTTGCGGGGCAGGATGCAAAATTAAACAGAGCTTTCCATTTTCCTATCGACCCACGGCTCCCTCCCCTGCAACCTCTGGCAAAACCTTGTGTGGTGCAGTTAACTATGTGAGTAGTGGGAGGTGTGCAAATCACTCAGACTTTCACACATGGCATGCCTCACTAATGCCAAGAGTCACTTCAGCCTGCATTTTCCATGCTGTTGAAAGACAAAACAGGGCTTCTACTCATCTCTTTGGACCTCAAAGCCATACCAAATCATTCGTAATTCAGGTGTCGGTATTAGGTTAGTGTAGTCCATTTCCTTTTTGGGTTAGGTATTTACATGAATATATTTATATTTACGTGAAGATATTTATTAGAATATACTTATATGATTAATTAAATAGTGTCCAACCATTAGTTAAGCATTGACTGCCTTAGTGGTTTGTGTTGTCCTCTTCACAGCAAAAGAGAAAAGCGTTGTACCCCAGGTTCACTGTTCATGGTATCAAAAAGGTTTAGCTCTCATTTTTAATGCTTGAACTGCTGGACTTTTCACCATACCTATTCATGCCAGTCGAAAGGCATTATATCTCTCATCTCTTCAGCAGCTTGAATAAAGACTTTGAGTGCACTTTGGACTACCACACAAATAGTGGAACCTTTTTTGTTGTTATTGAACAAAACCCCCATGATTTAGTTCATTTAACTTGGATTATTTATAGATATAAAAACAATTATAACACATGACTGCCTCCACTAGAATATACAACTACCTAAAAGGTCCTAAAATTACAGACAAGTAAGAATAAGCACATAAAGTTAAAAGAGCAGACAACCGTGCAAGTGTGCAATGAGGTAGAATAAGAAACAAACTAAGAGATAACTGTTTGCAATATGCTTTTACACATCAGTCCCTCTTCCTCGTCTGTCTGCTCTTCTTCTCACTCCCTCCATCTACCTGCACAGTAAGCACATGCCTCTGGAGGTTTGTGTGTGCAAGGTCTACAAACAAATCAAAACCAAAACAAAAACAAATATAAACCCCACATCGTTTTAATGGGCCTAATTCTAATTTTTTTTCTTCTCCACCTGACAAGCTATTTCTCTGGTTATTTCACTGGCTACCTTGTGATGGTAAGATGATTAGACATTTGCAATTCTTTATTCATGTTGATTGTGTTAAAGATGTGCAACTGACTTCAGACTGTTTGTGAAACAAGAAGGGAGAGTCAGCAGTCTGTGCCCTAATAGTAAGTTTATGATGGAGCTGGAGGAGACAGAGAAAGTGCAACTCCATCTTGGGTGTACTTGGAGCTAAGAGACTGTAATTGGTGTGACCAGACCTCTGTTGCAGAATGAGAGATGTATGTAGTTTTGATATTTGAATATTTAGCATTTTAAATACAGAATCAAGAATATATATGGCTATTTATCCAATATTTCTAGAATTATGGCAACTCTGGTATTACTAGAGTCTAATCAGTGGAATCAGTGGAATGAATTGCATATCAGTGGAATGGCTTGCAAAATCTCTTATGTGACTTTTTTATTCACAAAGTACAAAATTTATTTCCAGTTTTGTGTGTCTTAAATTTTAGATTTTTAATACAAAATTGGTAAGTGGAGCACTGTAATTAACATTTCTGGCTTTGAAGCATGTCAGCCAAAATGAACTTGTCCCATTTGAAAAGACTTGAAAGTCACTGTGCAGTTTTCCCTATCCAAAATTTGGTATCCAAATACTCAAGCCTAATTACTGTAGCCAGTCAACCAGCCATATTATTGACCTGACAACCAGAGACTGTAATTAATTACCTAATGCAAGGTAGTCAGGCAGGCCTGAGGATCACACTGTTTTCTTTTATTGATTTGGGTTGGTTTGGCGCTGTTTCAAGGTCTTGTCTCGCTTCATTTTTGCAATCTCTATGCCAAGCTTGTAACCTAGTGTATAGGTGTGTTGAAAGCAGCCAGGTTCTGTTATGTTAGCCTTTATATTTCTGCAAGTGAAAGGTGAAATTAAATGCAGAGCATGTCTGGACTGACAGTCTTGCTGTCGTTGATAACCTTCAGAGTTCATGGTCATTCAGAATAAGATGCTCAGAACATCTACTTTGGATCTTTAAAATGTGTGAGTTGGCAAACCTGGCAATACAAGAGATCCGTAATTAGGTTCTGATGCTGAAAATGGCACTTCCTCTGACTCTCAGAATGGCATCATAATCTGAAGCAGAATGAATGAAGTGACTAATTGACCATCTCGCCCAAGTCTCTTGGCTTTGCAGGTAGTCGGTAAAGTCTCCCTTTAGTGCTTAATCAAGTGTACTCAAGAGCCCTCCAAAATACATCGGAGTTCAGATGGCTTACATAATGCAATTTCATTCCTCTCAGTCCCCCGTTTATCGCCCTATTTCAGCACTTGTGTTCTGTCTTCTAACCAAACACTGTTTTAAGTGCTTATGTACAAAAGAGAAATAACAGCAGTTACCCGACTCTTATTTTATGAGTTTGAAACAGTTGAAAGAGGTGGGACAGCTTGCACCTAGAGTGTTGACATTGTGACGTGTCCCATTACAGTTTTACAGTTACAATTTTGTTATTTGGCAGACGCTTTTAGCCAAAGCGACTTACAATCAGTGCATCAGTCGGATTTCTAATACCTCATGAGCAGAGATCACAATAAGACTGAGCGTCAATTTGCCCCTTCGTATTGCGCCCCTGGAATACTTTGAGAAACACAGATACAAGACAAGCTTTTTTTTTTTTTTTTTAAGGAAAGGGAGGATTAGGCAGTGGGGGACAGGTGGGTTCTAAAGAGGTGGATTTTCAGTTTCCTGTGGAAGATGGTAAGAGATTCCGCAGTCCTAACTGCATGAGGGAGGTCATTCCACCACCTCGGGGCAATGGTGGAGAAGAGGCGTGGTCAGGAGGAGTGGTTCCCGAAGTGAGGGGACTGTCAGTTGTCCAGAGGTCGTGGAGCGGAGGGTCCTAGTAGGGGTATACAGAGTTATAAGGGACTGAAGGTATGATGGGGCGGAGCCTCTTGTGGCCTGGTAGGCCAGCACCAGTGTCTTGAACTGGATGCGGGCAGCTACCGGAAGCCAGTGGAGCGCAGTAAGCAGTGGAGTGACATTACAAATTATGGAAGTCAGTAAGCGAGGAAAGAAAGAAAGAAAGAAAGAAGGAAAGAAAATGATGTGGGGAGGGTCATTATGTTGCATGATCTGAGTGGAGTTACAGGACTATAGTTGTTAATGTCTTCCTCATTGACTGAAAGAAAAGATAATATGTATGTTTTTCTGAGCAGTTTAGATTTTTGTATCTTAGAGTTATTATGGATTTATTTGTGAAATAGAGAGAAGAATGGTATACTTTTTTTTTGCGGATTGTTTAAATACATCATTAAACTGTTCAAAGTGCTGTCAAGTACTAAGGAATTCCAAGAGTTATGATTTGTTTGAATTTCGGCATGGAACTGACATGGTACATGAACTGACATAGAACCAGAATGCTTTAATCAGTGGAATGTGATGCAATGTATTGTATACATATCATTCAAGGATGATGGAAAATGCTCTAATATTGAGGATGAGTACTTTTGGATAGGAGAATGCATGAGAATTAATTGGTGCTTTGACATAGTTAGCTGATGATCAAAATGAATAATAAATATTTTCCTTTCATGTAAGCATTTTTCAGAAGCACAGCGCTGTCTCATTTCATGATGTGTACATTTAGGTTTCAAATTCAGAAGTATACTGGATCAGTACTGGATCTTCACTTAAAATTGCAAGAGAAATGGAGGTCCTCAGACACAGAGGTTATACAGGGCTACTGGAATTTCTGAATGGAGAGATGACTGTACTTATTAGTGGCTCAGGGTCTGAAGCCTATTGAAAACTGTGAGTTAAAACTGTCCTACAGAGACCTTCGAGTTGTAAGCTTTGTAAAAGCAATGTAGTGTTATCCTTACATTTTTAACCATGTCTCTTTGAAGAGCCAAATATTAATATATGCGCAACAATGCAGATTTG